>NC_092039.1:124119750-124719750 GCF_003086295.3 Arachis hypogaea
ACAAGGCTGGTTATTGGGCTTAAGCCAGAAATTCATTTTTTGGCCCAATATAAAATCTGCACAACAAAATTATTAATTAGGCAAATATAAATTAAGATCAAATTAATAATTTTGTAATTAAACATTTTAATAATGTTTGTTCATCATCAAAATTAGATAAGAGTTTTCCAAACTCATCAATTATTATTATTATCATCTTCCTAAAAAGAGAAATTAAGTATCAAGCAGTTAAAAAAAAAAAAAAACAACAACAGTCTATACATAATTATGCTTCAAACTTATATATTTGCATAGCTATTCTGTTTTTTAGGTGTTATAATTCTGTTTGGCGTTAGTTACTGTTTCTTGTTTCCCAATTTCTTTCAATTCTTCTCTGCATTCATTCAACACGCTTCTGCTTTCATTTATGTGTTAGATTCAAAGCTTCTTAGAAAGCTTTCGAAACTTAAGTGAGACTTTTGCATTAAAAAATTAAACATGCATGTTATAGATATAACACCTCTTTTTATCAATTTAAATTTTTTGAGACAATAATTTCATAACACTTTCTCTTATATGATTCCACTATAACTATTGGAAAATTTCACCTATATATAGTGATGAATTATTGATATAAGTTAAGGCAACACCACTTTTTACCTTGCTACTTTTTATTAACTTTATTATTATTATAGCAAGATGGGAAAATATCATCACATCTCAGCTATATGTTTATTCTATCAAACATAATAATGAATTTTCAACTTAATACAGGCAACAACAAAAAAATATTTTCCAATAATGCAATTACTTTGCCCAATTGACAAAATTTTCAAGATTCTTTGTAGATTGGCCACCTTCAGTTAGGTTATTCCTAGTCACTTGTTTCAATTTCAAAGACCTTTCCCTTATGCCTTCATCACCAAGCAATTGCAACACCTTCTTCTTTATCTCTTCCTTTGATATGAATCCATTGTCATCCTTGTTCAATCCCAACCCAACTTTCCAAACATTACAAATATATGATTCATCCCAAAATTGATCACTGAAAAATGGCCAGCACAAGAAGGGAACACCACTATACACGCCTTCAATAGTAGAATTCCAACCACAATGACTTATGAAGCAAGCAATAGCAGGGTGGTTTAATACTTTTTTCTGGGGAGCCCAATCAACAATTTTCCCTTTTCTTCCATGAAATTCATCTGGGTATTTGTTGTTTCTTTCGCTATTCATATTATCTGTATAACGCATAAATACAAACACCTATTAATTAATAAATACAATGTGACATACACAATATAAGATATATTCATATATGATATATTGAATATGTATATATATTAATTCATCAATAATATGTGTACACAAAAAATGATCAATCAATAAATTAATAATTTATATAAAATATATATTAGAATACAAAAATATTCATTAAAAATATAACATATAAAATAATATATATAAATATATACAAATATATAGTAACTAATTTTTTATATACAAATATCTTATTTATATTAGTTTCATCTTTAACAACATTTACAATAATTGTTTCAAAATTATTTTGGATATAAAATGTTGTCTTAAAGAATATAGTAGAAATCAAAGGATTATTACAGATAGATATATAAAAATTTTTACACATTTTAATTTGGTTTAATAAATTATTCTCAAAATAAGAAAATTTCAAGAAAAAAGATTATATATATATGGATAAAATTAAAATATTTACTGATTACATATATACCTGGTCTTACAACCCAAAGAAAAGGCTTGTCAATGAGATCAAGTGCAAGGGCTAATTCTTTGAGTTGCTTGGATTCCATAACTGCCAAGCTACCAAATGAAACATATACAACAGATTGAGGTTGTTGTTGATCCAACCATTCTAAGCATGTTGTGTCTTCTTGCCAAAATGAAGAACTTTTGTTGTTGTTGTTGTTATCACTTTCAATCAATGGTCCAATTGATAGGAACTTTGAAGACATGGAGAATGCTCCTGGTTCAAGATCATAGGCACTATTACAAAGCCACCACTCTGCTAAGTTGAGAAGTTGTATCTCTTCCTGATAAAGATGATCGAAGAAGGCCTTTCCATTGGTACCCCATGCAAAGTTTTTTGCGTCCATCATAGGCATCAGTGGAGAAAATTGAATTTCCTGTGTTTTAGTGATGTTTCCTGCAATAATATAATTGCAAAGAAAATACATATCACTAAATTGAATATAGTATATAGTTTTGAAAATATTTCAAATGCTCTAAAAATATCAATGTTCCAATAAATTTAGTCAGTTGATTTTATTTAATATATTATATACGGTGAATATTCACGTGTAATTATTTTTATGTAAATTTGACAATTAAGATCTATTAAATGATTTAATATGTTTAATTAAATTATCGTATAACGATTTTTAATTGTCAACTTTATATAAAGACAACTATACATAAATTTTTACTGTGTATATATATATATATTATAATTGAGATGAATAGTTAAAAGGTTTTTAATTACTCTGTTAGTTTTTATAGTTTAACCAAATTTGTAATTAGGTTTCTGTATTTTTTCTTTTTGATTTAGTCTTTATATTATTTTTAATTTTGTAATTAGGTTATTTCTAGTGTAAAAAATATTAGAATTAATTGAATATTTTTTTTTATAAAAATTGAAGTTATCTACAATTAAAAATTTAATAAGATATTTAATTGCATATTTTTTGAGAAAAATATTTAGTTATTTTTTATATAAAAAATATTTAATTACAAAATTAAAAATAATGTAAAGATTTAATTAAAAAATATATATAAATCTAATTATAAATTTAATAAATTTTAAAAACAAAAATAATTAAACCTAGTTAAAATCACTCAAATTTCATTCTTTTTAGAATACCTAAAATTCTTTATGATTTTACTGAGTAGTGATAAATTAAAATAAAAATAAGTAGCTCAAAACATCACCCATTAAACAATAGCATCATTAGATACAAGAGAATATATAAATAGTAATATTCATACCATCTGAATCAACAATTCCTTCCTCCATGAGCTTTGGGAGACAATAAACTGAAGCCATTGTAGTTGCTGAAGCTGGAAATAGAAGAGCACATTTGATTCCCAATTTGCGACCAACTTCGAAGGCCCAACCCATATTAATTGTGGCAACAATACAAGTGATCTTGTTGTTAGTATCCAAAGCATTGATATCTTCTATGAGCTTTGGAAGCATAGAAGGCATTGTTTTTTTCATAGAAAAAAGAACCTTAACATTGTCACTTCTATCATCTTCATGGTCCAAACCATCTGGCAGCGTCACATATTTAATGTGATCTTGGGAACCACCATCATCATCCTCAGAGATTTTAGCTCTCTTGTGGCTGAACTCAGTGTGTAGGAAAGTGACCTTGCAACCATGTTTGGTTAGAACATTAGAGAATTGTGTTAGGGGATTAATATGTCCTAACACTGGAAATGGTATAACAAGAAAGTGAGGGATAATTCCCATTCTTATTCTCAAAATTAAGAAGAATAATGTTGTAGATTAATTATTGAAGAATTATATATATGTATGTGTGGTTATTGATGGATATATGAAATTATGAATATATATATATATCATTGTTGGAACTTGGAACACAAGAATAGTAGTCCAAAGTCCAAACACGAGGCTTCAATAATTCCGTTGAATACTAAATGGACGTAACTGTCTATTGATATTATGGTGACATATTACACCCCACATAGATCATAGTCTAAAATTATTTTATTTTATATTATTTAATTATTATTTACTTTAATTTATTTTACATTACTTAATTATTATTTAAATAAATATTAAATTAGATAAGGTTATTTTGAGTTATTATTATCCGTTATTTAATGTGTGTGACCAATTTGATTCTAGATTTTATAGACATCAAAATAAAAATTGATTACTACATCTCTTCATCTGAATTCAACGGGGCCCAAAGAAGTGGAAACCGTTTGGTCTACGAACACTTGTAAATCGGTTTGTTGCGATCAAAAAATGTTGCCATGATTTGGTAATTTAGTAATTAATTAAAGTATAAGACTTTTCATCGGTTGAAATTGGAGTATATGGCCAGGCACCAACCGGAGACAGATCAAAGTACTTTTCTGTTTGAATACGAAAATGATAATAATAAAAAAAAATCTCTAAAGTGAGATTTAATATAAAATTTTCGTTATTGAATCTTTAAGTAGTGATGGCCTAGATATACGCTAATTATTTTCGTAGCGTTTTAACTTCGCATCCATAATTAAAGCATATTATTATAGTATTTTAAATTAGTATTTTGTGTTTAGTACATTAAAATGTGGGAGCCACTTAGATAAAGATGTTTAAAACGTTTTTTTAAAAAAATATTTTTAAGTAATTAAAATTTGATATATATAATTGATTAAACTATGTTATTTTTATTAAAATTAGATAAGATAAATTGATTTGATAAAAAAAATCAATAAATTATACCTTAAATCGGTCTAAATTAATATTTTTTTATAAAAAATAATTACAATATTTCTATTATAAAAAATAATTAAAATATTCTTATATATATATATATATATATATATATATATATATATATATTAAGAATCCTAAATTTTAACCCTTTTTTTTTGTCGTTATAGGGTTATAATTTAGGATTTTTAAAATTAAAAAAATATATAATAAAAATATTTTAGTTATTTTTTATAATAAAATTATTGTAGTCATTTTTTATAAAAAAAGAATATTAATTTAAATCGGTTCAAGATTGGTTTACCGATTTTTTGACCAAATTAATTTGTATGATCTAATTTTGACAAAAATAATATAGTTTAATCAATTATATGTATTAAATTTTAGTTAATAACGTACAAACATTTTTAAAAAAAGACGTTTTAAGCATCTTTATCGAAGTGTCTTCCTTAAAATGTTTATGTCTTTATAATTTTTGTTTTTGAAAAATTAGGAGTATTTTTAAAAGTAAAAGGCATGAAATGAAATAACTTCTAAAGTTAGTTTATGTTTTTAAAATTAAAAGATTAGCATAATTATATATATTAAAAAGTAGAAAATTCAGAAAATATTATTTTTTGTTATATTTATATCTACTATATATAGTCATTTTAACTTTATCCAAAGAAAATTTTTAAATACTATTGTTGTAATGCTTGTTTATTGAAAATAACTTTTATTTTGTTTCACCAAACATTATTGCTATAATTTTTTAAAAATTATCCTTAGAAATTAAAGCCAAAAAGAATTTTGAAACACATTAGAAACGTGGGTAAGTTTCTTTTTCCTTCGCATCCATAATAAAAGGAATCAGTATTTTCGTAAACATATTGTAAGATAGATACGAAGTATATGAATAATTAAGTCAACAGAACTAGTAGGAGAGTGTTATAATATTAAGGTGATATTAATCATCTTATGTTCTGTGAAGAACGTATGCGCTTACGTTTACAGTAAAGGTCAGCATCAAGCTATATATATATATAAAGGTCAGCATCAAGCTATATATATATATATATATATATATATATATATATATATATATATATATATATATATATATATATATATATATATATATCCACATACATAGCCATACACATTTTATCAACTTCGCAAGTTTCTATAAGAAAAAGAAACAAACTGTTACGGTGGGTAACCGGAGATTAATGGGTTGGATGGCGTTGGTTGGCCCAAACGTATGAAGGAGGAGGCTTCAAGTGGATCTGCAACTCGGGAACCTCCGTCCGACTTGTGTGTGGGAAAGAATGGGGGGTGGTACCTGCAAAGACACTCCAATGCCTAAGTCAGCAAAGGATTAAGCAGGTTTTTAGAATGTATTGGAACTTAGAGATACCTGAGGGGTGTCAGGGTATTTATAGTGGTGAACCAATAACCACCGCTGAAGTAGTTCCGCCTTTTAAGGTGGATAACCGTTCATTTATCTTAGGGAGGTTGAGATATGGCTCCCGGAAGTGGGTAGAGAGATTTTAGGGGCAGTTACTCATTTGAATGAGTGCTTATCCGCCAGCTAACCTTTGTCCCGACTTCTTTGGAGCAAGTCGTGGTGGTGACCGACTTCGTAAGACGAAGATCGGTGCTGGGTGAGGCTCAATCCTTTGGATCAAGCCTTTCATTTGGCCCTGGGCCTTTACTATTGGGCCAGGGTATGAACAGTGCCCCTACTCGAGCCCAATTTCCTTTAAGATTTGGGTTCGAGTATTCTACTCGGGGTCGTAACCGACTTGTGAGGGAACCGACGTGATTCGTTTGCAACCGACGTGAATTTTCGTGACTTTTGATTTTTACATCTAATCAAACGTCGCGTCCGTTAGGGGTGTGTGTAGGTATTAATTACCTTGGTAACGGTGCATTCATTAATGACCGCTTTCATTTTACCATTATGCCCCTAACGTACTTATAAATGCTTCCCTCTTCCTTCGTTGTTTCGTTTCTTCGATTTTTCAAAAAATTTTCCCCTTTCATCTGTTCGTGGAATACTTTCGTATCCGTTCGTAGGGTACTCTTCGTTGAAGGCTTTCATCTTCCTCTACTTCTTTTCAGGCAAAGGTTGGTTCTTTCTTCCCTTTTATCAAGTGCTTCTGTATGCCTTTTATTTTCTTTGGCGAGGGAGAAGGTGACATCGTAGGTTGTTTAGATTTCATGCCCCTTAGGGACTCTCGTTTTTTTTTTCCTTTTCCCTTTGTAGGTTTGCATCGTACCCTAGGGAAAAAATGTCTTCTGTAGAAGTTCTTTCTCAGTGGGTTGATGTTACAATCTTGGGGGAGGACCCTTGGTCGATGCCGAGTTCATCGCCAACCTTCGCACTCATCACCACATTTGTACTTCTGAGGAGGATGAGCCGAAGTATGAATTGGTGGTCCCGGGTCTGGAAGACCGGGTTTGTTTTGGGAGGGATACTGAGGAGGTTCCTCATTTTTTCTATATGTATGAAAGCATGATTACCGTTTGGGTGTTTTTCTTCCATTTTCTGATTTTGAAATAGATGTTTTGTGTCACTGCCGAGTTGCTCCTACCCAAGTTCACCCCAATTCTTGGGTTTTCTGAAAATTTACCAGTTTATCAGCCACGCCTTAGATTTTTCGACCTCTTTAAGGATTTTCTTCTATCTTTTCCATATGACCAAGCCCTTTAGTGGGCTAAATAACAAGCAGCAATGGGTGTCTTTCCGAGCCATTCAAGGCCGGAGAATTTTCACCCTTTTTGATGAATCCTTCCATGACTTTAAAAATTATTTTTTCAAAGTTCAAGGTGTAGAGGGTCACCACCCCTTTTTTCTGGATGAAAATTATGTTCCTCGCTTTCCTCTGTATTGGTTGGAGGCCTCCCCCTACGAGAAATATGGTTTGGATGACTTGGATGAGGTGGAGGCAGCCATTGTGGGGTTCCTCCGAGAAGTGTGGGGGAGGGCCCCATATCTGGACACCAAAAAACTTCTCCAGAGGTCGCCGGCCTTTGTCCAGGCACAATTAGGTAGCCTTTATATTTTGTTTCCGACTTGTATCTTGTTTTTTCGACTTGTCTGAATTTTTTGGCTAATAATTGCTTTTACAGAGATGGCGAAGAAGAATTCCAGCGAATCTTACCAAAGAGTCCAGGAGGCCAAGGCAAGATCTCGCGCCAGGGCCGGCAGTGCCAGGGTAACTAGCTCCTCTCTTCTTCCTCCTCCTCCTCAAATTTTGGGGACCTCTTCTCGGCCTATTGTTATTTCCTCTTCGGCTTCTTCTCAGCCACCCCCTCCCCCCCGACCTTCTCCTGAGCCGGAGAAGAAGAAGCGTAAGACTTTAGAGTCTTCCTCTTCTTTTGAAGGTGAGGCTAAGGTGGATGCACCTGCATTTGTTCGGAAACACATCTATCCCCATACCCGTATAGGTATGGATGATGTTTCTGTTCGGAACCACCTCACTATTTTGGCTCAGGAGAGTGTCAGGGCGGCGGCGGTATGAACCAAATTTCTTGATATTTTTGAGAAGACTCCTCTTAACTCTCTGGGTTCAACTTCGAGGGTTGAAGAGTTGGAGGAAAAGGCTTCTCATATATCAAAAACATGAGAAGGAGTTGAAGTAGGAGGTCGCTAAATTGAGGAAGGAGAGGAATGACCTTTGGGAGGAGGGGAGCAAGTTACAAGCCCAATGCAATATGGAGGAGGGTTTGAGGAAGAAGGCGCAGGAGAGTTATTCAAGCTTGTTCAAGAATCTCGTGGAGGTGAGGAAGGACTTGTTGAATTCTCGGACTGCTTATGCCGAGTTGAAGGACTCTATTGCTGAGGGAGCCGAGGAGGCTTGGAGGATTTTCAAGGAGCAAGTCGGCGTCCTTGCTCCCGATTTGGATCTCTCTCCTTTGGACCCTGACAAAATTGTTATTAATGGGGCCATTGTGTCTCCTCCCCGACCTGTATCTGAGTCCGAGTTGAAGACTCGGGGTCAGAGAATCATAGAGTCTCCTCCCCGTCCAGATAATGCTCCGAGTTCTTCCGAGACTCCTGAGACTTCTCTTCCGACTCCTGAAGGTGCCTCTCTCCCTAGTCCTGATGGCGCTCCGTCTACTCCTCTGAAAAAATAACTTTATTGGCTATATGGGGGCCCGACCTGTGGGTCCCCCCTTTTTTTAAACTCTTTATATTTGTGGTAGTGGTAACTGAACAATTTCTTCTGGCCTTTTAAGGCCGAAAACAAAATATTTATTATTGCCCTTTTTTGGATAAGGGTTTTGTTTAACAAAAAATACCCTTTTTGATATAAGGGTTTTCGGCTACCTTTTTGCGTGCATGCTTTTCTGGTTTTGACTTTTCGAAGTCCCCTTGATCTTTTTCTGAAAACCTTGTCTTTGGCTTGTCTGTCTTTCTGAACCTTTTCGCTTTAAGGATTTTTAGGACAACTTTTAAGCTTTTTCCTAGGCTTTTTAATCTCTTTTTTGTTATTCCTTATACTCAATTTTGTTTTATTGAGTTCTTATGATTTAGGTTATTTTTGCGATTCGTTTTCGTCTCTACTCGGTTTTTTATTTCGACTTATAAGTCGGAACGTCTCCGAGTTTTCCACGATCAACTTTTATAACCTCTTTACACCGACTTGTACCTCGTTGTTTTATCCTGACGACCATCTAAGTCGGTTCATGGGATTTTCACGTTTTGTCGAGCTTAAGTCAGCGCGTTTCATAGAAAGAAAGAGAAAACAAAAAAGGAATTTATAAGAGATATGTGTAAGATGAAAAAGATCTTTATTAATTGTGGAGGTACTTTATTGCTACTAAGGGTTTTTGACAGTCTATTTCCCCTAGCCCCTACTATGATGCCTCGTTAAAAACCCTTCTCCAGAAAAAACCCTTTTATTTTGGGGAAAAAAATCATGAAGTTGGGAAAAGAGTACATCAGGGAGTAGAGTTCGCTCTTAACTGCAGTACCTTTTCATGTTACAAGCATGCCACGACCTCGGTAACTCGGTGTCGTTCAGGTCGGTCACTTTATAATAACCTTTTCCTAAGACTTCATTGACTTTGTATGGTCCCTTCCAATTAGCAGCGAGTTTTCCTTCCCTTGACTTGTTGACTCCAATGTCGTTTCTGATCAAGACCAAGTCATTCGGGGTAAACGTTCTTCGAATGACTTTTTTGTTGTACCTTGTAGTCATCCTTTGTTTCAACGCTTCTTCTTTTATCTGGGCTTCTTCGCGGACTTCGGGGAGCAAGTCGAGCTCCTCTTTGTGCCCCCGTATGTTCCTGATCTCGTCATGGAGAATTACCCTTGGGCTTTGTTCATTGATTTCTATTGGTATCATTGCTTCTACGCCATAGACTAGTCGGAAGGGCGTTTCTCCAGTAGCGGATTGGAGCGTTGTCCTGTAAGCCCATAGCACTTGTGGGAGCTCTTCAGCCCAGGCTCCTTTTGCCTCTTGTAATCTTTTCTTTAGTCCTACCAGTATGACTTTGTTGGCTGCCTCGGCTTGCCCATTGGCTTGCGGGTGCTCCACCGAGGTGAACTGGTGTTTTATTTTCATACTGGCTACTAGGCTTCTGAAGGTGGAATCGGTGAATTGGGTTCCATTGTCTGTAGTAATGGAATAAGGTATCCCATATCTTGTGATGATATTTTTGTAGAGAAACCTCCGACTTCTTTGAGCAGTGATGGTGGCCAATGGTTCTGCTTTTATCCACTTTGTGAAGTAATCTATTCCCACGATCAGGTATTTGACTTGTCTTGGCGCTTGGAGAAAAGGACCTAACAAATCCATTCCCCATTTTGCAAAGGGCCATGGAGAAGTGATAATGATGAGCTCCTCTGGGGGAGCCACGTGGAAATTTGCATGCATTTGACACGGTTGGCACTTTTTCACAAATTCTGTGGCATCTTTCTGCAAGGTCGGCCAATAAAATCTAGCTCGGATCACTTTCCTGGCTAGTGACCTTGCTCCGAGATGATTTCCGCAGATCCCACTGTGGACTTCTTCTAGCACCTCGGTGGTTCTTGAGGTCGGTACGCACTTTAACAGTGGTGTTGATATCCCCCTTCTGTAGAGAATATTTCTCATCAAAGTGTAATGTTGTGCTTCCCTCCGGATTTTCCTGGCCTCTTTTTCCTCTTTTGGAAGGATGTCAAACTTTATGTATTCGACCAAGGGGTTTATCCATCCGAGGTTTAAACCGACTATCTCAAGGACTTCTTGTTTGTCTTCTATTTTTACCACTGAGGGTTCCTGGAGGGTTTCTTGGATCAGGCTTCTGTTATTCCCTCCTGGCTTGGTACTTGCTAACTTGGATAGGGCGTCCGCTCTGCTGTTTAGATCCTGAGTTATGTGTTTAACCTCGATTTCTGCAAAGCGCCCAAGGTGCTCCAGAGTTTTCTCCAAGTACCTCTTCATATTTGGGTCCTTTGCCTGATATTCTCCACTTATCTGGGAGGTTACCACTTGTGAGTCGCTGTATATCATCACCTTTGTAGCACCGACTTCTTCTGCCAGCTTCAACCCAGCAATCAAGGCTTCATACTCTGCCTGATTGTTTGAAGCTGGGAATTCAAATTTTAGGGAAACCTCTATCTGGGTTCCTCTTTCATCTACCAGTATTATGCCTGCACCGCTTCTTGTTTTGTTGGAGGATCCATCTACGTAGAGTTTCCATGTAGTTAGTTTTTCCTCCTAATCACCTGCGTATTCTGCAACGAAGTCGGCAAGGCATTGGGCTTTAATCGCCGTTCGAGTTTCATATCTTAAGTCAAACTCGGAGAGCTCTATTGCCCATTGAACCATTCTCCCTGCAACATCCGTCTTCTGGAGGATTTGCTTCATGGGTTGGTTCGTACGGACTCTTATTGTATGAGCTTGAAAGTAAGGTCGTAGCCTTCGTGAGGCTATTATTAGGGAGTAGGCAAACTTCTCTAGTTTGCTGTACCTTAGCTCAGGGCCTTGTAGAACTTTACTGATGAAATATACTGGATGTTGGCCGACCTCGTCTTCTCTTATCAGGGCTGATGAGATAGCCCTGTCTGCTACAGATAAGTATAGGATGAGGTCTTTTCCAGCTACGGGTCGGGTCAGAATAGGAGGTTGGCTTAAGAATATTTTGAACTCCTAGAACACCTCCTCGCATTCAGGGGTCCATTCAAACTGACATCCCTTTCTCAATAAAGAGAACAGTGGAAGGGATTTTAGTGCTGATCCTGCCAAAAATCTGGAGAGGGCTGCAAGTCGGCCATTCAACTGCTGGACCTCTCTCAAACAAGTCGGGCTTTTCATCTCCAGGATGGCTCTACACTTATCGGGATTGGCTTCAATCCCTCTTTGTGTTAGCATAAATCCTAGAAATTTCCCTGCCTCCACCGCGAAGGCGCACTTTGCGGGATTTAGTCTCATCCCGTGCAACCTTATGGTGTCAAAGACTTGTGAGAGGTCTGACAAGAGGTCGACTTCTTTCTTGGTCTTTACCAACATGTCGTCGACATATACTTCGATTAGGCTCCCAAGGTGAGAGGCAAACACCTTATTCATCAACCTCTGGTATGTGGCCCCTGCATTTTTTAATCCAAATGGCATGACCACGTAACAGAAATTAGCTCGGGGTGTGATGAATGATGTCTTCTCCTGGTCTGGCTCGTACATCGGGATTTGGTTATACCCCGAGTAGGCATCCATGAACGACAAGTACTGATACCCCGAGCTGGAGTCTACTAGGGTATCGATGCTTGGCAGTGGATAAGGGTCCTTGGGACATTCCTTATTTAGGTCAGTATAGTCCACACACATTCTCCATTTGCCGTTTTGTTTTTTGACTAGCACTACATTGGCTAGCCATGTTGGGTACTTGACTTCTCTGATGAAGCCGGCTTCCAGGAGCGCCTATACTTGTTCTTCTACTACTAGGGCTCGTTCCGGGCCGAGCTTGCGTCTTCTTTGTTGTACAGGTTAGGACCCCGGGTAAACCGAGAGCTTGTGGGACATGAGCTCGGGGTCTATCCCAGGCATGTCGGAGGCCTTCCAGGCGAAGAGATCGGAGTTATCTCTTAGGAGCTTAGTCAACCCTTGTTTTAGGGTTTCCCCTAGGTTGGCTCCTATGTGAGTATTTTTTCCTTCCTCTTTGCCGACCTGTATCTCCTCCGTTTTTCCTCCCGGTTGTGGTCGCAGCTCTTCTCTGGCCTTTGCACCACCGAGCTCGATTGTGTGAACTTCTCTGCCCTTTCCTCTCAGATTTAGGCTTTCATTGTAGCATTTCCTTGCCAACTTTTGATCTCCCCTTACCGTTGTTATCCCCGCTGAAGTCGGAAATTTCATGCAAAGGTGGGGTGTGGATACCACTGCTCTAAGTCAATTTAGAGTAGCTCTGCCGATTAAAGCGTTATATGCTGACCCCACATCGATGACTATAAAGTCTATACTCAGAGTCTTTGATTTTTTCCCCTTTCCAAAAGTGGTGTGGAGGGGCAAAAATCCCAGTGGTTTTATTGGCGTGTCCCCTAATTCGTATAAGGTGTCGGGGTAGGCTCTTAATTCTTTCTCATCCAACCCTAGTTTGTCAAAAGCGGGCTTAAAAGGGATGTCCGCTGAGCTTCCTTGGTCTACTAGGGTTCTGTGGAGATGGGCATTTGCCAGGATCATAGTTATTACTACTGGATCATCGTGTCCAGGGATTATTCCTTGCCCATCTTCTTTTGTGAATGAAATGGTAGGGAGGTCGGATGACTCCTCTCCGATCTGGTAGACTCTTTTGAGATGTTTTTTGCGAGAGGATTTGGTGAGTCCCCCTCCCACAAAACCCCCCTGAGATCATATGGATATGTCTCTCCGGAGTCTGCGGGGGTGGGTCTCTTCTATCCATATCATCTCGCTTTCTCTTTCCATGACTGTCCGACCTTTCTATGAGATACCTGTCAAGCCGACCTTCTCTAGCCAGCTTTTCTATCACATTTTTAAGGTCGTAGCAGTCATTTGTGGAGTGATCATATATTTTATGGTACTCACAGTAGTCATTACGGCTCCCCCCTTTTTTATTTTTAATGGGTCTAGGGGGCGGCAGCCTTTCAGTATTACAAATCTCTCTGTATACATCCACTATAGAAACTTTCAGAAGAGTATAAGAGTGGTATTTTCTTGGTCTATCAATACCGAGTTCTTCCTTCTTCTTGGTTTCCCTCTCCCTCTCTTTTGTTGAGGGAGGGTGCCCAGGTCGCCAACTCAGGTCTCTTAGCTTAGCGTTTTCCTCCATGTTGATGTACTTTTCAGCTCTTTCCTGCACATCACTTAAGGAGATGGGGTGTCTTTTGGATATGGACTGTGAGAAGGGACCTTCTCTAAGCCCATTGACTAACCCCATTATTACTGCCTCGGTGGGCAGGTCTTGAATCTCTAAACATGCTTTGTTGAACCTTTCCATATAGGCTCGTAAGGATTCTCCGACCTCCTGTTTTATTCCCAGGAGGCTCGGTGCATGTTTCACTTTGTCTTTCTGGATAGAGAACCTCATTAAAAACTTTCTTGAAAGGTCTTCAAAACTGGTGACTGACCTCGGGGGGAGGCTGTCGAACCACTTCATCGCTGCTTTCGATAGAGTAGTCGGGAAAGCTTTGCATCGCGTAGCGTCGGAAGTATCAGCTAGGTACATCCGACTTTTGAAATTGCTTAAGTGATGCTTCGGGTCCGTGGTTCCATCGTAGAGGTCCATATCGGGGCTTTTGAAGTTCCTCGGAACTTTTGCCCTCATTATGTCGTCGCTGAAAGGATCCTCCCCTCCCAGGGGCGGTTCTTCTTGCTCATCACGGGAGTTGCGACCTTTGAGGGAGGATTCTAACTTCAAGAGTTTCCTTTCTAACTCTTTCTCTGATTCGCGCCCTTCTGAAGAGTTCACCTTCGGATTTTTTACTCCGGAGGTACCTTCCCTGTGTTGATCATTGCTTTCCTGGTGGAGGGTCAAATCTGCATCATTATTGCCTGTGTTCAGATTCTCTTGTTCAGAATCTGACTCCACATGACCCTCTTCGGGGGATCTGTCCGCCATCACTGGTTGATCTCTCGGGTCCCCGGCAACGGCGCCAATGTTACGGTGGGTAACCGGTGATTAATGGGTTGGATGGCGTTGGTTGGCCCAAACGTATGAAGGAGGAGGCTTTAAGTGGATCTGCAACTCGGGAACCTCCGTCCGACTTGTGTGTGGGAAAGAATGGGGGGTGGTACCTGCAAAGACACTCCAATGCCTAAGTCAGCAAAGGATTAAGCAGGTTTTTAGAATGTATTGGAACTTAGAGATACCTGAGGGGTGTCAGGGTATTTATAGTGGTGAACCAATAACCACCGCTGAAGTAGTTCCGCCTTTTAAGGTGGATAACCGTTCCTTTATCTTAGGGAGGTTGAGATATGGCTCCCGGAAGTGGGTAGAGAGATTTTAGGGGCAGTTACTCATTTGAATGAGTGCTTATCCGCCAGCTAACCTTCGTCCCGATTTCTTTGGAGCAAGTCGTGGTGGTGACCGACTTCGTAAGACGAAGATCGGTGCTGGGTGAGGCTCAATCCTTTGGATCAGGCCTTTCATTTGGCCCTGGACCTTTACTATTGGGTCAGGGTATGAACACAAACCAAACTAGGCGTGGGTTTGGATTAACTTATTTAAATAAAAATATATTTATTAAATTTTAAATATATTTAGATATATTTTAAATAATATTTTTATTAAAAAATAAATTTATATTTTTTAAAAATTAATAATACTTTATTTTTAAAAAAATAAATTATTAATGTTGTTGTTGTCAATGCACACTATTATTGTTTCTTTTGATATTGCTTTTAACATATATTAAAAAAAGAAAAAATAAATAAAAATCATAGGATGACATATTGGGTGATTATCAATTCAATGAAATTAATGGCAAAATAAGTACTATAACATTATAATCAAAACTTAATTAAAAAGGGAAATTAACTAGACTAGAACAATTATTTCCATACTATATTTGTATGATCCAAAAATTTATTAATCACTTGGCCCAATTGATAAACTTTTGGATATTCTTTGAAGATTGACCACCTGGTACTATGTTATTCATGGTCAATTCCTTCAGCTTCAAAGACCTTGCTCTTATTCCTTCATTCCCAAGCAATTGCTCCACCTTCTTCTTTATCTCTTCCCTTAATATCAATCCACTTTCATCATCCTTCTCTAATTCAATTCCAATCTTCCAAACACCACAAATATAAGCCTTGTTAACAAATTGGTCCGCGAAAAATGGCCAACACAAAAAAGGAACACCGCCACAAATACCTTCCATAGTAGAATTCCAACCGCAATGACTTATAAAGCAAGCAATCGCGGGATGATTTAGCACCTTATTTTGTGGAGACCAACTTACAATTTTACCTTTATGCCCTTGAAATTCAATAGGAAGTGTATTTTCTAAATTGCTACAAGGACGCACAACCCAAAGAAAAGGCTTGTTAATAAGATCAAGTGCTAACCCTAATTCTTTAAGTTGGTTTGGTTCCACAACCGCCATGCTTCCAAATGCAACATATATAACTGATTGAGGTTGTTGTTGATCCAACCATTCTAGACAAGTTGTGTCTTCTTGCCAAAATGAACATTTGTTGGTGTCATTATTAATTTCCATTAATGGACCAATTGGTAGGAACTTTTGTGACATGGAAAATGATCCAGGCTCAAGATCATAAGCAGTGTTGCATAGCCACCACTCTCCAAGCTTCATGGTCTCAATGCTTTTAAGAAGATGAGTGAAGAAGGTGGTACCTATGCTAAGCCATGGTAGGTCTGAAGAGTTTATTGTAGGCATTGTGGGCAAAATCTGAATTTCTTGTTTCTTAGTGGGTTGTCCTGCAAATACCAAAAACAAATTATTTCAGATAATTGTATTTAATATTTTAAGTTTTGCAAAGAATGTATTCTTAAAATAAAAACACATTTAATACATATTTTATAAAAAAATCATATAATAACTCATTTTTTTTATAATTGTTAAATGTCGTATATAAAAACAAAATTTAATGACTGTGCATGATATATACAAAACATACATTTAATAATGTATCTTAAAAAAAAGTACAAAATGTTTTCCTAAATTTTGAGAAGATAGAGCTGATTCACATCATTAGTACGCAATATTTCCAATAGTGACAATAAACTAATAAATAGTACCAAACTACGAATTAATTAAGGACAAGTTGGAAAAATAATGTCTGTATTATTATTTTTGTCTATGTATTTATTTTATTTTATTTTTATTAATTATTGTTAATATTAAAAATAAAAACATATATAAAAATAATACATATAACATTTATTAAAATACAATAAGATAATTAGATGGTATTAGAAAAGCCTGTAGATATATATTATACTGTACATTCAGTAGAAGTCAAGTATACATTGAAATAATATGTGTAGCAGTGGAATTAAATATTTAAAATATGTGAATCATGTGCTATATATCTGAAATAGGAATATGTGGTAGCAAAAGAAACAACGTCAACATGGAACACCCAATTAATCACGTTGCCGCCAGAATGTGTAGCTGTCAATTAATAATGTTTATTTTTGTGCAATAATGTTAGGAGACAAAAGAATTACTTAAAATTTATTTTATTTAGTATTTATTAATTATTGCGATAATTAATGAATACTAAATAAAATAAGTTATGATTTTTTTTTTAATTTTCTTTGGTTATTAAATATTTTCGGTTTTTTAGTTTCAACTTTCAAGTGGATTATATACATGTTTATTTTGTTTTGTACTAAATTTTATTTCTAGTGTGTTAGATATGATCAGTCCTTGTTAAAAAATTATTAGACCAAATTTAGAGACTGAATTAGGTTACTTAAAAAAATTAGTAGACCAAATTAAACCATGAATAAATTTGAGTTTGTGAAAACTCTACATAGTATATAGTTGTATAAAAATCAGGAGGAAAATGAAAAAATGAAACAACAATATAATAATAAAAAAACAAATTAAAGATGAGCGAAAAATGTTTAACTATATTAAAAGAGGAAACCTTTAATTAAAAGGAAAATTATTCTTAAGGAATGAGTGTATAACATAGTTTATATAATAGATGACAGGATTTGAATCCTCTAAAGTTTAAATTTCACTTTAGAGAATAAAGTGTGATATCTCACCATTAATTTTATAGGTGGGACCAAAAATAAATATGAAAGAGAAAATATTCAAAGATAAAAAATTAAACTTTACTCTCTAAAGTGAAATTTAAATTTTAGAGGATCCAAATCCTAGATTACAATATAACAACATAATTTAGTCCGATTCATACACTTAACACCATCACCAAGTGATTAAGAGTTTTATAAGTCATATATTGTGAGTAAAAAAGCAAACCTAATAACAATTTTCATGTAGGAAAGGAAACCAGTTCATGAGAAAAAATTTATCGAACGAGATTCTTATATTTGTATGATTTAGAAAACTATTTTATAAGGATAATTTATAACATTTTTATTTCAATACATTAACAACATAAAAATAAGTTATTTTTCGTAAGATAACAATATATATCTAGAGTAAGTTCATGTTTAAAAAAAAGTATTAGAGATATAATTATTTATATTGTCTATTTTTATTCGTTAAATTTTTGAAATAAGTGGTTTTATTACAATGATATATTGTTAGTTGTTTGTGTAAAATTTGTTTAGACATAATATGAAAATAAAATTAAAGTAATAAAAATAAATCCATATCCATATAATATATAGTTTTAATTTCTTACCATCTGAAGAGTGAATAATTCCACGAAGAAGAAGGTTTGGAATGGAAGAACAACATGCCAAGGAAGTAGCTGAAGCAGTCCAAAGATAAGCCCCTTTAATTCCCAATTTGTAACCAAGTTCCAAGGCCCAACCCATATTCCCAGTAACAATGATACAACTGATTTTGTTCTCAACATCATGCAAAGCATTCACATCTTCTATGAGCTTAGGAAGCAAAGGAGGCATGGTTCTCTTTATAGATAGAAGTTGCTTCTCCCTATCACTCCTATCATCTTCAGCTTCCAACCCATCAGGAAGTGACACGTAGTTTATGTTAGGGTTGCCGCCGCCGCAGGAACTGGTGGTGGTTCTTTTGTGGTTGAAGTGAGTGTTGAGGAAAGTGACTTTGCCATATTTGGCTAGGACATGACACAATTGGATAAGGGGATTAATATGTCCTTGAACAGGATATGGTATTGCCAGAAAATGAGGGACACCCATAATGTGGTTGAAAATTTAATTTTTTGAAATAATGAAGATCTGATGATGAGTAGTGGGTGTTTTATAGTGAGGGAATTGAATTGGGTTTGGCTCAAACGGTTGTACTTGTTGCTATTGATCACCTCTTCAGTTTACTATATATCTCCAAAATTATCCTCGTAATTATCTCTTTAAATTTCTTTAAGATAAATACGTTTGAATGAGATAAATTTATATATCACAAGGCAGAAGCATGAATATATATACTTTTTATTAATTAATTTCAAAATTTTTAAGTATTCTGGATTTAAAAAAAAAAAACCAATATTAATAGGAAAAAACCAATATTATTGTGCATCTCGTATCTTTAATTTCGTTAAAATATTTGGCTTTCAGTAAATAGAAAGTTTGATGCATAAAATAAAATAAAAATGTTTGTGTTTTTTTTTTTTTTTTTTGCCGCCATGGTCGTTGATCCCTGCCCACAAGTTGGCCCTGCTAGCTATGCAGCGTGTTGATAGAAACATGTCTTGATTTTTTCGTACAAAGGTAGCTGGTTCAATTACTCCTTGGTGATTTAACATTTGCCGCACTTGTAGTAGTAGTGCACAAAATTAATCTTTTTTCCCTTTTTGGAGTTGCTCGTATACACATTGAACATTAACAATATATAAAACCAACCATTAAATCAGAATGATAATAATTTAGAATAAAAATACATCCCAAAATAATAGTGTTAAATTGTTAATTGGTTGGAATAAAAAAAGAAATGAATTAATTGATGTTATAGTGAGAAATTAGAGAAAGAGAAAAAGAAGGTAATATATAAAGTCTGAAAAGCACGTCCCATAGTTGGGTTGGAAGTGGACCAGGCTTTTAAGACGAGTGTCCAGTGAGCACCAGTTATAGTCATGTTATGTGAATTCAATTGTTTATTGCATTCAGCCAAATCAGTTCTCTGTTGCATGATGTTTTCTTGATGTCAAAGATCAATGAATAATATGCATGTAATTGATGAGTGTGTAGTTGTGAGTAATTGAATAGTGGCATATATCTACTCATGATTCATCAGATCTATACGTATATATTATTCCTAACTACCACCCAGCTACCAACCAACCTTATTAGCCCCATACAAACTGAATAAATCTATATGAATTCAATTATAGTAGTATTTATAAGAACAATAATACTATAGTAGACATATATTACAAACATTTAACAACAACAACAACAACAATAATAATAATAATAATAATAATAATAATAATAATAACTTATTAATCACTCTCACTAATTTCAAATATATAAATAGCCGTATGATTTTAGTAATGATTTTAAAATATTTTTTCTAGTTTACATTAATCATAGTCGCTTAGGAAATGTGATAATTTTTTAAATTAATTTACTTAAATATAATTACATTCAGAAAGGTTAATTTGAAAATACTAAAATAATAAAAATAAAAAAAGATACTAAGAGAATCTGGATTTTGCTAGCTAGCTATAATAAAGGCACAGATTAAATTTTTAATATATTAAAAGTTTAAAATATTTTTATTTTAATCACAAACAGCAAATATCATTCTTCATATATGCGACCCAAAATGACAATAGCTAGCTGGGTTCATTGAATTTACTTCAAACATTCATGATTAGTTCAAACTACAAATCATAGCAGAAAAATTACATGCATTTATTATGGCAAAGGATCTGTGTGCTCCTAAGCTAATGGCAGGAGATTAAATGGACAAGCGCGATAATTCATCATCATCACTAAATTCAAGTTTAGAGGGGAAATAAAGAGACCCGGGGGAGGGGATTCGCAAGAATGATCATGGAGTAGAATTATTAATGATTTGTGCAATTGTATAAGCAAAAAGTATTGTAGCAGTTATTATACACTGTAATTTTTGCATTATACCAATCACTTATTCAACTGAAACCTAGCTAATATGTGTCATCAGTAACTAGCTGAATCAACATAGCATAAACCCTGTGACCAAGTTCAAAGAATCAATTCTTCACTTACTATAACAGAGTCAATTACGCACATCATCAGCTGATTACACTTGCCAGCAGCATTTTCCTTACTTTTGAACCTTTTTACCTTTATCCTTTTTGGTATTTCGTTTCTGCATGAATATATAAACATATATTATTACAAGACTTTACAATGTGAAGAAGCTAGTGATATCAAAATTATATGAAGACAAACAAAGACTTGCCTGCTCAGTAGTATCAGGAATCCCTTCATTTCTAGTATTGTAACCTTCAACCATTGCCTTGTTATGTATATCTCGCATAATTCGAAATTCCCGAAGAGTACGTCGTGCAGCCTCAAGTTCAAGGTTATTCTGCCTCAGCTGGTCCTCATAGTAATATTGATACCCGTGTTGACGGCTAACATAGAATGCACTCCTATAAGTTCCATAAGCTAATGTTTTTACTATTTCAAATCTTCGGGGATTGACTTCAAACTCCATAAAATTCTGAAAATTGAGGTATTGTTAAGAAATGAAAGCCTATGTATATATCCATATGAATATTTAACAGACTGAATATTGTCAAAGAATCCACCTGAGTACCTTTCTAAGGCGGTCGAAAGTTGTACGACGATCAGAGTCCCTCGGAATAAGACTCCAAAGGACGCAATCATTGTAAAAGCGAGAGGTCATGCAATTGGGAGAGCAGAGTAAGTCTTTACGCAAGCACGTGGGACAAGGTGGGTGCGGAAATGGTTTCAAGGTGGCAGGATCACCGGGCTCCGCCTGTGCTCCAACAGCACAAATTTTAATTTCATCAGAATCATATATGTCTTAATTTCAGAATAATTAATATTTCTTTATTATTTCTCAAGATTATCAATTATTGTATTCCATATTACAAACCTAGCAAGAAAAAACACTTGCCTTCTTATCAAGATCAGGAGGAAAAGGTACTTTTCCAAGTGTACTTATAGATTTCGTCATCTCCACCAGATTCTTCGATTCCTTAACCCTATGTTCCAGAGCAGTGATTTCAATCTCAGTCTGGTTGATTTTGCTGTCAACGAACTCTTTCATCGCAAAATAACCATCAAGAATTGCTTTCATTGCATATACCCGTTGACCAGGTTTCACGTCCTTTAAAAATAAAAATAGATCTAGGTAAGTAAGTGTTAGGATTTGGTTGAATTAGTCCTACATTGCTTAGGATAGCAAATGGAGTGGGTGGCCTAGGCTATAAATATGAGGCTAAGTTCTTCATTTGTTTTTGCACCAGTCAGAAACACTTTAAGCTTGTATCTGATTTTTCTTTTCCTCTGTACTCTTTGATTAGAGAGTGTTGTGAGGTGTAGTTAGATATTTGCTTTGAAAGAGTGTGGGTGTACTGGGGTGCCGGTGAGAGAAAGAAGTCTATGTGTTGTAACAATTTTCACATAGTGATATTCTCTGGTTGTCATTTGACAACGGCCGTGGTTTTTTCTCCGGTAATTGGAGTTTCCACGTTAAATTCTTGTGTTGTGATTGTGTCTATTTTATTTCTCTGTCAAAGGTGTTTTCTCAAGGGGGAATTGTGTCTTATTCCCAACAAGTGGTATCAGAGCTTCGGTTCGGTGGGATTTATTCTTAGTATGCTCTGTGGTTGCAGCCTAGTCTAATCTCTTTGGTTGCTGTTGTTGTTGCTGGAAGGCAGTGTGACTCGGTGAGAGTGCAGTTTGGAAAAGGTTCTGGCTAAGGAAAGACTTGGTATTTAAGTGTGTCCATTGTGACCCACCTCTCTTTCCTGGGGACCCTTCCTAGTGCACGGTCTACAGTTGAGTTATACTATTCCAGTATACGGTTGCAACAATGTCTGGATATTCAAGTGCTGTGAAGCTTGAAATAGAGAAATTTGATGGAAGAATCAATTTTGGCTTGTGGCAAGTACAAGTCAAGGATGTGTTGATACAATCAGGTTTGCACAAGGCGTTGAAGGAGAAGATCTCTGGTTGCTCTCTCTATGAGAGAAGATGATGTTCTCTAGAAGACAAGAAGTATCCTCATGGTATTACCGCACTGCCATGGATAAGGATGAGTTGTGGCAATCAGGTCCACAATTGCACACGGGCATTGGTTGGCGTTGAGATGCAAGGTGTGTGGCGGAGTTAGGTCGATGGCTGAAGAACTTCCAGGAAAAGCCAATTTGGAAGTTGCACCATGAATTTTCAGCAAGGTTTCGATCTGTACCAAGGCGAAATGCTTGGAGTGGTCTAATTCCAAGTGAGTATACTTTCATGGTGGAGTATGATAGTTCTCTGAACTATGATTGTCGGTATAGACAATGGCAGCAAAGAATTGTCGGTGTTGACAATGGAAGCTGAAGATGTGTGACTATTTCAATCAAGGTGGAGATTGTTAGGATTTGGTTGAATTAGTCCTACATTGCTTAGGATAGCAAATGGAGTGGGTGGCCTAGGCTATAAATATGAGGCTAAGTTCTTCATTTGTTTTTGCACCAGTCAGAAACACTTTAAGCTTGTATCTGATTTTTCTTTTCCTCTGTACTCTTTGATTAGAGAGTGTTGTGAGGTGTAGTTAGATATTTGCTTTGAAAGAGTGTGGGTGTACTGGGGTGCCGGTGAGAGAAAGAAGTCTATGTGTTGTAACAATTTTCACATAGTGATATTCTCTGGTTGTCATTTGACAACGGCCGTGGTTTTTTCTCCGGTAATTGGAGTTTCCACGTTAAATTCTTGTGTTGTGATTGTGTCTATTTTATTTCTCTGTCAAAGGTGTTTTCTCAAGGGGGAATTGTGTCTTATTCCCAACAGTAAGTAAGAATCTTCATGAATATTTCAAATACAGAAACAGAATCAGTCTCTGGACTGCACAAAAAAGAATGAAGAGCATGCATTTAATTGTAACACTGAACAAACTTATAAAATGTCGTTGTTCTTATTAAAGAATAATTCACATCTTACCAAAAGCATGTTCAAAATATCATCATAACAAGCTTCACGATTTTTGAAATAGAGCTCCTCGACCCTTTCAGGATCGATTCCATAAGCCTTGAGCCTAGTATTGGTGGCGCCTTCCGAAGAACCTTCACTGTGAGGTGGAGGCGGCAGTGCAGGTGGAGGCGGTGGTGGAGGTGAAGGCGGAGGAGGAGGAGGAGGAGGAGGCGGCGGAGGTGCAGATGGAGAAGCCATGAAGAATCTTGTTGCTCAAGTAAGAGAGAGAGAGAGAGAGAGAGAGAGAGAGAGAGAGAGAGAGAGAGAGAATGGAGAAATGACTTAAGGTGTATTATGAATTGATAACAGTGCGTTAAGAGGGTATATATAGGCATGGCTAGTTAATTCTAGAGGCTAGCTTACTCTAACTAACTTGAGACGGTCCACAGCAGATTCTAACTTAATTGTAACTAACTCTCAACTGTGTACCACGTCAGCATTGGAGTTCTTCTCCTTACAGTGCACTTGATTTGAGAAGAGTTTATTACTGTTGATGCATGCATGGGATTGTATTCTGTTAGAGGTAGTTAGGAATATTTTGCACGTGTGTATTTGGAGTGGCGGGAAAGTCAGTTACACCAAGCATTGGGGTTCCTACACTGTGCCGCATCAGCATTGGGGTTCTTGCCGGCTTCCTCCAAGCGTGAGAAGGGTGAACCAATGAAGACCACAGCTTCGATCGGTTATTAGTATCATATTTCACTCTCATTGATTATAAATTTATAATAATTACTATGTGCTCACTAACACCAATATTTTTTATTTTTTCTTTTTTTAAAAGATTGTATTAATAAAATAAATGGAGAATTGTGTTACAAATAGCTGAAGCATGGTGATTAGTGGTGGTTTTAAGAGTAAGTAATCCAAATATCCAATTTTATTTTATTAGAGATAATATCATTCAAGTATTATCTTACAAATTGTAATTTAGAGTCGCGTATAATAATAACTTCTTTTCAATTAGCTTTTGTAGTATTTGGATGCAATGATAAGATTTTTTTTTTTTTTGCTACTTCTGTTTTGTCATATTATTCTGTCATGTTTTTTTATGAAGTTATTAATTGTTTTGACTCAAACCTAAAATCGAAATAGAATTATTTCTTCGCATAAATTATTTAACTAATTAAATCCAATAAGTTATTTATATTTTTTCTTTTTTATTTTTAATACTTTGTCTTCTTCTATTTTTCCGTTAATTTTCTTTTTTATTATCGTCGTCACTAACATCACTTTCTCCTTCTCTTCCTTCTTTTTTTTATTGAAATTTTTTCCCTTCTTTTTTTCTTCCTTTTCTTCTATCATATTCATTATCATGATCATCATCATTATAGTCATTATCATCTTCTTCTTGTATATATCGTCGTTATCATTGTTGTCGTTATTGTTATCATTATCATAAAATTTTTGCCATATTAATAATGTTGCCTGATCCAAAATTAATTTAGATGTGTTTTGTTGATAATTTAGTTATTTTTGTGTATTATTTTTAAATTGAGTTAATTGAGGTGTATTTGGTCTCGTTCACTTAGATTTGGTGTAATTTGGTGTAATTGTGAAAATTTACGCTTTTATAACAAAAATTTGGTGTAAAAACTAAGATATTTATGTGTTATTGTTAAAAAATTTTGGTACATTTATATTTTGATAAATTCTACATAATTCAAAACTCTTCCTCTTTTTTCTCCTCATCTTTTACTGCTTATTCTTCTTCTTTTTCATCATCATCATCATCTTCTTTTTTTTCTTATTCGTCTTTTTCTTCTTGTTTTACCTTCATAAGTTTCTTCTTATTTTACTCTCTTAATAAGAATAAAAACAAAAAAAAATCAAACAAAGAAGAAGAAACACATAATACTGCAAAATTTTGGAAGAGGATGAACCTACATTCATTCAACTAAAAGAAAGAAAGAAAAAAAGAAGAAAAATACAGCATTCAAGAAAATATTTTTGCGTATTTATAGCAAAATTTCGGTGTAAAAATTAAGAAATTTATTTGTTATTGTTAAAAAATTTCGGTACATTTTTGTTCTAATTTCAGAATTAATTGAGGTGCATTCCGAAAATAACTTCAGGCCAAAAGTGCACCTTATTTAGATTCAAAATACACCGAAATTAAATCTAGAATGCACCACAATTATTTAATAATAACCCTCAATACATCGAAATTACTAAATGATAACCCTCTTAAAATCTTGTGTCACAATTAAAAAATTTTCGTGTAAAAATTGAAAAGCTTTTGTGTAACGGTTAAAAAAAATTAAACTAAGAATTAGAAGAAATACATAATACTGCAAAAATATTAGGAAGAAGATGAACCTACATTCATTTAACTAAAAGAAAAAAAAAAGGAAAAAAAGATGAATTAATAAAAAGAATATAGCATTAAAAAAATATTTTTGTATATTTGTAACAAAATTTTGGTGTAAAAATTAAGAAATTTATATGTTATAAAAATTTTCGGTGTATTTTTATTCTGATAATTTCTGCATAATTCAAAACTCTTCATCTTCTTTTGATTTTCCTCATCTTCTTCTTCATCTTCTTATTTCATTTTCTCATAATTCTTTTTGAGAGAAAAAATCAAACAAAAAATATATAATGTTGCAAAATCAATCAAAAGAGGAGGAGGAAAAAAATACAACAGCAGCAGCAATAAAAAGAACGACGATGAAGATGAAATACGCGAAGAAGAAAAAGGAACGCGAAGAAAAAGGAGGAAGAACGTAAAGAAAAAGGAGGAAGAGAAAGAGGAACGCATGATATAAAATGGCGTGATTTCGTGCGCATTATGTAAGTGAGTTTTGTTGGATTAGGATTAATTTAGTTGGACTTATTTGACAAAAAGACTTGTATGTATTGTAAAATGATAAAAATATTTGACTCTAATAAACTTTTCTTTTGTTTGTAAGGATAAAAAGTGAAACAAAAATATTTTTTGCATAATAAAATTACTCACCAAAATTATTTATTGTGTATTTTTGTATAAATATACGTGTAATTTAATTTATTGTTTATGTATATTTTATATTTTAAAATATATGAGTTTTAACCAACTCTCTTATAAACAGGAGATTAGTTATCTTCTATGATAGATGTTATTGAAAAAATTGATTTGTAATTAGATTAGTTATTTTTTTAATTTTAGTTAATTAAACCAAATTATTACTAAACTATGGTAAAATCCATTTTGTAAATCGCAATAAATTTAATTTTAAAGAGATCAATTTTACAATTTTTTTAATTTTTCAATTTATCCAATTTTCTTAATGTGCGTGTTCTAGCAAAAAAAAATTAAAAAAAAAAAAGAAAATCAAGAAATAAAAATAAAGGTTAAAAAGATTCAAAATAAAAACAAAACAAAAATTGAAAACTCGAAGAACAAGAATAAAGAAATTAGGGATAGACATCTTATTATTGTTCGTATGTATAATGCTTATACTTCTCCAATAACAAGTATAATTAGAATCTTATAAACAACCAAAAATAAAAAATTCTAATATATTTATACATTTGTGTTTCATGTGTATGTAATATATAGAGCTGTCATTCAAACTATATATATTCTCTGCTATGTTAGATATAAAAAAAATAAAGATTCATGTTACGTTTGAAACTGTTCGCCGTTTTTAATTCATTTTTGTTTTATTTATTTTTTTAACTTTTATTTCCAATTATTTTTCTTTTGAATTTTGTGTAGCTGAAAATCTGGAGCATATTAAGAAAATTGGATGGACTGAGAAATTTAAAAAAATTGTAAAATGGGGCATTTTTTAAAATTATTGTAATTTGTAAACTACATTTTATCACGGTTTAATAATTTAGTTTAATTAACTAAGATTAAAAAAATAATTTGACACAAATAAATTTTTCCAATAACAATTGAACAAATTATAAAAAAATAATTAATTCTCTATTTATGAGAAAGTTAAATAAAAATTACCTAAAATATATTATATATTGATGGGTGATTCTAGTGTACACTTAATATTGTTAAAAGTGAAAACAATAATTCTAAGATCTTAAGAGAAAATTTAAGACGCATTAGGTCCAACACTAATTTTTTCAGATTACATTATTATGTACATTGACGAGGAAATATTATGATCATAAAAAAATCAAATAATAAAATCAAAATTTTAACTTTAACATAGCTCTGTAGATTTTGAATATGGATTTTGCTGGGTTATAAAGGCACACAGATTAAAACTTGGTATTAAAAATTTAAAATCTCTTTATGTTATTCATCAGCAACTATTATTCTTATTTAGAATTCTTCACACAATGTGAAGAATGAACAAAAAAAGGTGTCTAAGGAATTCTACTTTTTCTTCATGTATAAACCGACCCAAAATGATAATTTGACAATAGCTAGCTGGGTTCATTGAATTAACTTCAAACATGCATGAGTACTTCAAACTACAAAAAACATCATAGCAGAAAAAGGACATGCATTTATTTGGTTTCATTTATTGCAAAGGATCTATGTTCTCCTAATGCCATGAAATAATGGATACATATGCTTCCGTCAGCATAGTTAGCAACTCGACAAGCTTTATATTATTCATCATCATCACTAAATTCAAGTTCAGATGGAGAAAGAGAGAAGAAGGGTGCAAAATGATCATATATTCATATGAAGACTTCTAGTAGAATTATGAATTATTTGTACAGTTATTATGAGCAAAAACATTGTAGCAGTTATTATACACTGTAACTTTTGCATTATACCAATGAATTATTCAAGTAAAACATAGCTAGTAATGTGTCATCAGTAACTAAACCAACAGTACATTAGCTGAATCATCAAATCATAAACTCTGTGACCAAGTTCATTGAATCAATCCTATCACTTATTAGCAGAGTCAAAGCACATCAGGTAATTAGCACCCTGATCTATCATTTGCCAGCATTATCCTTAGGGGGGTTTTGAATCTTTTTACCTTTATCCTTTGTTGCATTTTGTTCCTGCATTCATACAACCAAAACAGAAATACAGAATAAGAATATGTGCAAGACTTAACAATGTGAACCTCGTGATATAAAAAATAAAAAATAAAAAAACACACACACTTGCCTGCATAGTATCTCCAAATTGTTCTATTCTAGCATCTGCACCATGAATAATCTCTGGATTTCCAGAATGATAACTTTCATGAATTACGTGGTCTTGTAGATCGTCCATGATTCTAAATTCTCGAAGAGCACGTCGTGCAGCGTCAAGTTCAATCTCATCCTCTTTCATCTGGTTTTCATAGTATCGTGTAATCCCGAAAGGGAGTCGAGTCCTCAGAGCTCTAAAATATAATGAGTTTGCTACTTCTCCTAATTCAGGAACAGGATCATCCTCCTCCAAAGCCTGAAAAATTGATGTTAAGTTAAAAAAATCAAGCCTGTATCCATATATAATTATATATCCTATGATTGATAATGCAAGACACATGAATAAAAGGAACCTTTAATTTTGGACTAATGCATTGTCATATTTTAAAGTTAATTGCACAAAACAAAGAAAATACATGAGTATTGATCATACTGAACATTCCTCAAAAGATAATATACTATTAAAAAAAATTTATGGTACCTTCATAGTCTCTGCATAACCAGGTAAGCTGTGCAAGGGGGTAGAACTACCAGCGGGCAGCTGCTCCAAGAGCACAAATTGTAATAATCTCATCAGAATCATATTTCTTTATTTCTCAAGATGATCAAGGTAATCAATTATGTTACAAATCAATAAAATTTTCTAACAATTTTCGCAGGAATAAGCATCACATCAATATATAACCGAAACCTTGATAATAGAACTAATAAATTCTACCATATCACTTTATTACAATGTGAATTCAATTAAAAATGAACATTTGCAATTTGATTAGTTCAAGTTGTAGCATTCTTGACTTCAGATTTCAGAATAATATTTCTTTTATTTCTCAAGATGAGAATTTTTATACTAATATATTACAAACTCAACCAAATTCTAAGATGCTACAAATCTTTTCATACAGTCACAATTGCTGTATCTGCTATTTTCATCATGAAATTCTGAATTTGCGTGCATTGATAACAATCGCATCAATTTAACTGAAACCTAGTTAGCATAATCAATTTATCACATTACTTCAGCTCAACTAGTTTGTCACATTAGTTTTACAATGTGATTAGATAAAACAAAATTTAGAAGAAAGAAAGAAAAAACACATGCCTGCTTAGTATTAACAGAAGGTAGAGTACTAGCTTCAGATTCAGATTCAGTTACAGATTTCGAGAGTTCTGCCAGTTGCCTTGAATTCTCAAGCCTATGTTCAAGAGCAGCAACTTCAATCTCACCTTGCATGATTCTGTTGTAAATGTAATGTCTGACCTTAAAATAACCTTCAAGAATTGCTAACATTGCGTCCGCGCGTTTATGAGGTTCAACTTGCTTCAAAAATTAATATTGATCTAGGTAAGTAAGTAAGTAAGAAAAGTACTGTGTAGTATTTAATTGATCTTCATGTTATTTCGAATACAGAAACAGAATCTGTCTCTAGATTGCATAAAAAGAATGAAGAACATGAATTTGATTATAACATTGAAGAAGCATATATAGTGTGGTCCATATTAAAGAATAATTCACAGCTTACCATAACCATATCGCGCATTTCTGAACCACAAGTATCAAGATCTTTGAAATAGAGAGAGGCCATGCTTTCAGGTTTGATGCCAAGACTCGGATCGAGGCTTTCGAACAAACCTTCACCGTCTGGTGGTGGTGGTGGTAGCTCAGGTGGAGGGGGAGGTGGAGGTTCAGGTGGAGAAGCCATGTTTCCACTCCCAGCAAGAAGAAAGAAGAAAGTGAGACTAAGGAGAAAGAAGAAAGTGAGAAAGAAGAAAGCGAGATTAAGGAGTATTATGAAGTGATTATCGCTTCAATAACGGTGTGTTAAGAGGGTATATATAGACATGGCTTAGTTAGTTCCAGAGTCTAGCTTACTCTAACTAACTTGAGAAAGTCCAAAACGGATTCCAGTTTAATCGTAACTAACTCTCAACTGTGTGCCACGTCAGCATTGGAGTTCTTACTCCTTACAGTGCAATTTTCTAAAGGAATGAAATAGTTCTGAAGATTCTGTTACTGTTGATGTGATTATATTCTGTGAGAAGGTAGTTAGGAATATTGTGGATATGTGCATTTAGAGTGGCGGGAAAGTCTGTTACAGTGACACGTCAGCATTTTTTGGGGGGGGGGGGGGGGTTGGGGGGCGTTCTTGCTGGTCTCCTTCAAGCGTGTGAATAACGAAGAATGAAAGACCACGCTTCCGTTAGTATTATATTTCACTCTTACAGTCTTATTTATTGTAATAATTTAAGAGTAAGCAATCCAAATATCCAATATTGTTATTACTATTCAAGTATTATTGGATACGCAAAGGGAGTTAACCACTTAACTTAGTGGATTAATGCTTAAAAAAAAGTAATAATATCATCACTTCTTTGAAATTAGATTTTGCTGTTTGGATGCAATGATACGATTTGTTAACATATTTTATGTGCTGTTTTTGTTTCATTCATCGTCGTATTCTTTAGCATACCTTTTATCAATACAATAATTAATTATTTTGACACAACTACCTAAGATGAAAATACTTCACATATTCTGATATCAATAAACTTTTGTTTGCTTTGTAAGGATCGGAATATTAGCTCCAAGCCTCCAAGATCTAAGGAGAAAAAAGCGCATTAGTTCCCACATTTTTTGTTTAGATCACAGCATTACTATTTGTACTGAAGTGCAAATATTTAATAATCCATAGGATCATCACAAAATCAAATATTAAACTTAAAACTTTTTATTTTAAGATAGCTGTGTTTTGATTAAAGTTTATACAAGTTGAGAGTTGAGACACATGCACACTGCAAGAAATTAAAATGGCCTACTCTTTGAGCCAGTCCATAAACTTGTTGAAGTTCTCAGAGGACTTCCCTCCTTCTACAATGCTATTCATTACCTTCTCCTTCATTTTCTTAGATCTTACCCTTATGTTTTGATCTGCGAGGAGTTGATCCACTTTCTTCTTTATTTCCCAACGTGATATGATCCCTTTTTCATCAAATTCAAAACCCAACCCCACCTTCCAAACATCACATATGTATGCCTTGTTATGAAGCTGGTCAGCAAAATACGGCCAGCACAAGAAAGGTACTCCATTAGACACACCTTCCATAACAGAGTTCCAACCACAGTGGCTAATGAAACAAGCTACGGCAGGGTGGCTTAACACCGAATTTTGGGGTGCCCATTTAATAATCTTAGCTCTTCTACCTTGAAATTCTTCAATGCATGCAAGTTTGTTAATGCTGTTGGAATCTTCACGTACAACCCAAAGAAAAGGCTTATTGGCAAGTTCTAGTCCAAGGGCCAGTTCCTTGAGTTGACAAGGGTCGAAAATCGCCAAGCTACCGAAGGCGACATAAATAACAGAACTAGGTGGTTGTTGATTGAGCCAATTCAAACAAGAGAGGTCTTCCTCCCAGAATTGCCCCATTGATCTGTACTTAGCACTCTCAATCAATGGCCCTATTGGTAGGATTTTTGGGCAAACTGATATGGCTCCATGTTCAAGTTCATAAGTTGTGTTAGAGAGCCACCAATTTGTTAAATGTGAACATTGTGCCAACTTTACAATGTAATGATACAAATTCTTTTGTGTGATTGGGTCACCTATGCAGCACCAGGGCAAATAAGCTGTGTCCATAGTATGCATTTCTGGAGATACCTGAAATTTCCCTTTCCTGATAGGGAATCCTGCATCAACAAGAAGAAATATATAACAATATAAACTATAATTCTACATAAACAAATACAAATAAATTAACTTTGACTTACATAAACTTTAATGAATCCTTAATTCAAAGTACCAAATCCAAATGAAAACAATCAAATTAACTTATCAAAGACATCCAAATTTACCATCACTATCAATAATTCCATCCTCAATGAGCTTTTGCATGTTATCTTCCATGGCAATAATAGCTGCTGACAAAGGGATGAAGAGAGCCCCTTTGATTCCTAGCTTCTGTACAACTTCCAAGGCCCATGCCATACTAGTATCAACAATTATGCAAGTGAGTCTCTTCCTTCCACCATCAAGAGAATTAATGTCCCTTATAACCTTCTCAAGAGCAAAAGGCATGGTTCTCATCATTGACAAAGCTAAACCAACCAAGTCATTTCTATCTTCTTCAGGTCCTAACCCATCAGGGATTGAGATTAGTTCCACTTTTGACCCTTCAAGACTAACCTTCCCATTCATTGCACTCACCACTCTCTTATGGTTGAACTCAGTGTTGACAAAAGTAACTTTCCAGCCATGTTGTGCTAGTTTGTGAGACAAGTGCATTAGAGGGTTCACATGCCCTTGTGCTGGAAATGGAAGAACTAGAACATGCTTGAGGATCATGTTTATAATTTATGTAAAATAGTATTTGTTGGTTAAGGGAATGAAGTATCTACATATCTACTTAAATAGAAAGGTTTGGATTAAACAACTACAATTATTGAGGTGATTGGTTTGTTGTAACTTACAAGAGAAAGTCAGAAAATACCAACATAGCTTTCATGATTGACTATTGATCAAAATACATAATCTGGGTACTAGAGATATTCTTCCACAAAATCATCTAAAATTTAATTAATGAAGGACTTAAGAAATTAAAAATATGATATTTATACAGAGTATAAGATATGTGACGCAAATGAGATACCAATACGTAACAGAAAAAAATAATAAGATACCAAGGAGACGAATATTGTTAAAACAACCGGTTCGGTTAGATAAAAAAACCGCCTGAAATGAAAATCGGATTTGAATTCAAAAACCTGGCGAGGACCGGTGAACCGGCCGGTTCTTAAATTTTTATTGCTTTTTTTTTAAAGCGAAAATGAGCAAGGAGCTGATCCGAGGCAGATCTGGTAGTTCAGCGAATGAAACGGAGGAGGCCAGGCGACGAGGTGGGGAGGCAGGACAGCAACACTGACGACGGCGAAGGGAGGAGGCATAGCCGAGGGCGAGGGCGGCAAGGGAAAATGGGGGTTGAGAGGGTGAGATCCAACTGCGAAGACGAGGGGGAGAGGTGAGGACTGAGACTGAAGACTTGAGAGAATGAAAGGCGAAGGTTAAAAGCCAGGGTCCAGGAGACCAGGACTCCAGGCAACTCAACTTGAAAAATAAATAACAAATTATTACTCAAATATTAAATACAACAATTAATTTGTCTAGAATTACCTACTCACATAAGTAAAACAATATAATATAACCAGAAATAATATAATAATATACTAGGAAAAAAATTACAACAATAATAATATTTTTATAATAAAAGAGAAGTGACCACATCCAATCTAATCCTATATTAATTATAAACTTTACTTAAAAACTATACAATTAACAATTGCCAAATATCAATAAGCTAAGGCAGTCGAGCACTGCAACTAATTAACAATTTGGACAAGTGTATCTAACCTTGATTTGCCTTTTGACTTTTCAAATACCTATCTATGAGACTATAACCTGTAGGCTGTAGTCACTTAACTAAATTGAATTCATCAAAACACATTCTTCTCCTTCATGATTTTTCTATGCATCTTGACTAGCGATAAAATGCTTATCAATTTTAGCAAGTAATCTTATAATTTGTGAAGCTTTTAAAAATATTTATAATTATAATTCAACTTAAATTCTTCAATTTAATTATACATTATTGATAAGCTTTATTAAATTACATACTCTAATAAAAATAAAATAAAAATTTCAATATCTAATCCACATCGTGATAATAAGGTGAAAAGTGAATACTTACCTACAGTTCTTTAGGTGAAATCAATAGTTGAAAGTCTTTAGATAACAATTTAGTCAAACATATTAATCATCTAATGATTCTCAATTAATAACTTCACATGTGAGCCTTTGTGAAATAAGGCTGCGTTTGTTTATGAGAATAGGACAGGACAAAATACTGAGAATGGACAAGACATTAATGGACAGAGACACAAAATTTTGTGTTCTTATATTCTGTTTGGTGATAAACTAAAATAAATTATAAAAATCTAATTTATTCTCATTTTTTTCAATAAAAAAATTTGAGATGAAAAATATAATAATAAAAAATATAATTATGAAAAATTAACAAAAATAATGAAAAAAATGAAAAATAAGTTGTGTCTCTTGTTAGTGTCCTGTGTTCTTCCTGTCAGGATGGACACAAAATACACTAATTCAGTGTCTCTGGACACATTATCTCTATCCATATCTCTTCTACCAAACATGATTTTGTGTCTCTGTGTCAATGTCTCAATGTCCTATCTTTGTAAATAAACGCAGCCTAATAAACTTGAAAGTTCTGTATCAAGCTCAAATCATGTACTCTTTATTTTCCTTTCCTAGGTTGTCTACTTTCTTCAATGTATCAAATTTTCAGATAATGGAAAGCAAGAAAGTTTACTACAACTTAAGCCGAAAATAATAATAATAAAATAAAACTAAACAAAAAACACACACATTGTTTTCCTTTCCAAGTTTGCCTATCTTTCAGATAATGGAATTATGGAAAGCAAGAAGTTTATTACAACTTAGCAAACCCCCCCCCCCCCCCCCCCCCAAAAAAAAAAAAAAACACATCTAATTTATTCTTTGAGCCACTTTGTAAACTTGTTGAAGTTTTCTGAAGACTGGCCACCTTCTGCAATGTTATTTATGATCATGTCCTTCATTTTCTGAGATCTAATCCTTATGTTTTGATCTCCAAGGAGTTGATCCACTTTCTTCTTTGTTTCCCAACGTGATATGATCCCATTTTGATCCAAGTCAAACCCCAAACCCACCTTCCAAACATCACAAACATAATTCTTGTTGTATAGTTGGTCAGCATAATATGGCCAACACAAGAAAGGTGTTCCACTAGACACACCATCCATAGTAGAATTCCAACCACAATGACTTACAAAACAAGCTATAGCAGGGTGATTTAGTACTAATTGTTGTGGTGCCCATTTAAGAATTTTACCTTTAGTCCCTTGAAATTCACTTGGGTATGCAATTTGGGTTTTACTATTAGAATCTTCACGCACAACCCAAAGAAAAGGCATGTTGGTGAGTTCTAGTCCAAGGGCTAGTTCCTCGAATTGACGCGGGTCGAAAACAGTGAAGCTGCCAAAGGCAACATATATAACAGAACAAGGTGGTTGCTCATTTAGCCAGTTCAAGCAAGAGAGATCTTCTTCCCAGAATTGTCCGAGTGATCGAAACTCGGTGCTCTCCATAAGTGGACCTATTGGTAGGATCTTTGGACACAAAGATAATGCTGCTGGTTCAAGTTCACTTGTTGTGTTGGAAAGCCACCAATCTGTTAAATGTGAATGTTGCATCATCTTTGAAATGTAGTAGTATATAGTCTTTTGAGATGTTAAGTCTCCAAAATTGTTGCACCATGGAGTATTATCTGTGTCCATGATAGGCATTTCCGGTGAGAGCTGAAATTTCCCTTTCTTAATTGGTAATCCTGCAGTAATTTAACAGTTTTATGCATTAATGCTGCTGTTCTGTATCATCATCTATTATAAAAAAGTGAACAACTGAGAAAATAAAAATAAGCATTAATGCATTCTTGCTTGATTCATTTTAAGGACATGTTAATTTGTGCATCTACAACATCGTTTAAACTAAAATCAGTTTCATTTCCAATTTTGTTCTTAATCTTCTATAGATTCTATCAAGTTTAGCATGAGTAGTTTTTGGGATTTATCCGAAATAGTAAAGTTGAGTAAAGAGTGAAGATTATAACTAAATTTTTAAAAAAGTTATGTATTATATTGCACATAATGTCATTATTTTTTCTAATTACCATAACTCTTACCATTGGCATCCATGATTCCATCATCAATGAGCTTTTGCATATTGTCTTGCAGGGCAAAAACTGCTGCAGAAGAAGGGTTGATGAGAGCACCTTTGATTCCAAGCTTGTGTGCAATTTCCAAAGCCCATGCCATATTCAAATCAGAAACTATGGCAGTGACTCTATTACTCCCACCATCAATAGAATCAATGTCCCTTATGAGATTCTCAAGAGCACAAGGCATGGTTCTCAATATAGCCAAAGCTAAAGCAGGCAAGTCATTCCTATCTTCTTCAGGTCCTAACCCATCAGGGATTGAGGCTAATTCCACTTTTGACCCTTCAAGATTAACATTCTTATTCATTGCAGTAAGCACTCTCTTGTGGATGAACTCAGTGTTGACAAAGGTAACTTTGCAGCCATGTTGAACTAGTTTGTGTGATAAGTGCATTAGAGGGTTCACATGCCCTTGTGCTGGAAATGGAATAACTAGAACATGTTTGAGGTTCATCTTTTCTGGTGTTTTTGGTTTAGGACTTTAGGGTAAAGAAATTGTGTGACCAATTATTGTTATTGGTCTTATGAATTCATCAATAACTAACCTTATCTTATATAATATAGCAAGTCAAAGGTATATTGCAATTACAAAAAAAAAAGGGTTTATTAATAAAATTTTAAATATAAATGATCACATCAAACTCATTTAAAATTTATTTGTTACTCTATTTTTATGTCCGAATCAAACAATCCATAAGAAATAACAAGAAGAAAAGTTTGGATCAAACACCGTAATAAAATGAATCTATTTGGGATTTGCCGCCTTTAAATTAAAGGAAAAGCCAGAGCTTGCAGTGATGGGCAAGTAATGTTGACGAGCTGACATGTTTGACTTACTGCTACTATTTTTGTTTTTTATTTTCTAGTTGTTCCTTTTTTAATTGAAATTAAACAATAGTAGATATGTTATGTCTTAAAAACAAAAGTAAATTTAAATTTGACATTTCTTTAGTTACCCTTTGTTTGTTTATATATATATTACTCATGTTAGTATCACTTTTGTAGATTTCATGGTTAAGATTCAATTAAAAAATGTAGAATTAAAATTTTGTGAGCGATTAAAATTGATTTAATGATATATATGACGCATTTTTTGCCAATAAATAAAAATAAATAAAATCGTCATACACTTAGTTTTAGAGTTAACGGAAACAAAACCTCATTCAACCAATATTTGTTAGGTTTGACTATTTATTGGTATGCAGCAGACCACTATTTGATTGGTTGATTTATTTATATATTTTTTTTAAAATATGAATAAAAAAATAAATAAGTCTTTAATTTCTTAATTTGAAGATATATAAATTTTTCACTAATTAAAAATACAAAAAGTTCACAACTTTCTAAAATATGAGATATTTAAGTTTTTCCGTCCAAAATATATAAGGACAAATCGGTTTTACGATGGAACTTAGATATCTTGTGTTTTAAAAAGTAAGAGAAATTTTGTATTTTGAATTCATCGAAGACTTTATTTATTTTTGAAATAAAAAAATAAAAAACTTATTTACTCTAAAGATAAAAAGAAAAATGGAACACATTGAATTCTAAGTATCTTGATCATAGATGTGTCAATTTTGAACCAGGAGACACAAAAAATTTCACAAGTACAAGAAGAATATTCTCATTCTTTATTCATTGAGCCACTCCACAAACTTGTTCAAGTTCTGTGTAGATTTGCCATCTTTTGCAGTGTTATTCATAATCATATCCTTCAATTTCTTCGACCTTCCCTTAATATCTTCATCTCCAAAGAGTTGTTCCACTTTCTTGTTTATCTCCCAACGTGATATAATCCCTTTCTCATCTTCATCAAATCCCAAACCCACCTTCCAAACATCACAAATGTAAGTTTTGTCTACTAATTGATCAGCAAAATATGGCCAGCACAAAAAAGGTACACCATTGGACACACCATCTATAGTGGAATTCCAACCACAATGACTAATAAAACAAGCTATAGCAGGGTGTTTTAGCACCATTTGTTGGGGTGCCCATTTGACAATTTTACCCTTAGTGCATTTAAATTCATCAGGGTACTTATGATTTGTAACACTATTATTGAAATCTTCACGCACAACCCATAAAAAAGGTCTATTAGTAAGTTCAAGTCCAAGTGCTAGTTCTTTGAATTGGGTCGGGTCAAAAACAGTGATGCTACCAAATGCAACATATATAACAGAACATGGTGGTTGTTGATTGAGCCAATTCAAACAAGAAAAGTCTTCTTCCCAAAATTGTCCTAATGATCTAACATCTGCACTAGTCTCCTTCAAGAATGGTCCTATTGGTAGGATATTTGGACATAAGGATAAGGCTCCATGTTCAAGTTCATTGGTTGTGTTGGAAAGCCACCAAGTTGTTAAATGTGACCATTTTAAAGTCTTAATAAGGTAATGATATACAAGCTTTTGCAAAGCTAAGTCACCAATGCAAGACCAAGGCAAACAAGCTATGTTCATATTAGGCATTTCTGGAGATAACTGAAATCTCCCTTTCCTAATAGGGAATCCTGCCATCAAGAAGTGTCATGGTGTTACATAGTCAGAAAAATATAGTAAAAAATTATTATTATTATTATTATTATTATTATTATTAGAATATTAGAGAGCTAACTTTTTTAACCATTTTTTAAAAATTATTTTATTTTATTTTAAATGTTAAATCCTAAATCACAAACTCTTAATCTTAAATTCTAAATTTTAAAATTTTAAAATTAAAAAATTAACTAATATTAATTAACTAAAGAATATTTTTTATATTTATTTATAGTTCGTTGTTTTACTCAAATTACACTCGTGTTTCTCATTGCAAGACTAATCCAATTAATGTTTACTCTTTTGTGTATTTTTGCAAAATAAAGATTTAATTAAAAAAGTAAATATTATTTTCGGTCCTTAATAATTTATTTTAAAGACAAAACACACTTTCACAATTCAAAATTTTTTTAACCGATCTTCAATTACAATTAACTGGTTTAAACAGGTCTTGCTATTGGATTAAGGGATTCCTGACACATGAGCAAGTAATAACTGTTTACAAAGACGGCTGCTCAGATCAATTACTTAGATTGTTTGGACCAATTAGAAATTTTGGAACTATAGATGGAAGTTTTGTCCTTCGAACAAATAATTAAGAACCAAAATTTTATTTAAGATTAAGGACTAACACGAGTTACATATGTCAAATTGGGAGACACATTAAGTAAATTAAAATTTTAAAAACTAAATTAAAACACACATATAATTTGAGAGATCAAATTGAATATTAACACAAAGGGTTAATTCTAATTAAGCACAATCCTTTTAAAATACATAAATGTCCCGAGGTATCATCACCTAGTATAGATAAATTCTCCTAATTTTCAATGTTAGATGAACGAACACATTAGCCGAAAAAAAAAAAGAGTGATTTTTGAAAAATGTTGCTGCAGTAAAATTCATAAGTAAAAATATATTTACAGCAAATTCAATTTAACAAGTAAATTTGCAGTATTTAATTTCTTACCATCATCAGGGTCTATAATTCCTTCTTCAATGAGTTTTGGGAAGTTATTGACCAAGGCAACAGTAGCTGCTGATGTAGGTGTGAAAACAGCACCTTTGATTCCAAGCTTTTGTCCAATTTCCAAGGCCCATGACACATATGTGTCACAAACTATGCAAGTAATTCTGTTATTCCCACCATCCATGGAATTAATGTCTCTTATGAGCTTCTCAAGAGCACTAGGCATGGTTCTCAGCGTTGCTGAAATCAAACTACCAGAGTCATTTCTATCTTCTTCAGGTCCTAGCCCATCAGGGATTGACACTAGTTCCATTTTTGAACCTTCAAGATTCTTGATTGCATTAAGGACTCTCTTGTGGTTGAAGTCAGAGTTGACAAAGGTAACTTTGCAGCCATGTTGAACTAGTTTGTGTGATAAGTGTATTAGAGGGTTCACATGGCCTTGTGCTGGAAATGGCAGAACTAGAACATGTTTCAGACCCATCTTTGTGAAGAATTTTTGTGTGGCTAAGAGAAACTAGAAATCCTAAGTGATGGGAATCTAGAAATGTTAAGTAATGTTTGAGGATGATTTAATTTATAAAAGAGTACTAGGAGCCAGTAAATTTTGTAATTTATAACTTAATTAATTATTATTGGTATTTTTAATAATATAAAATTATATCTAATAATTTGAGATTATTCACTTTTTTTTTTGTTAAATATTAATCAAATTTTAATAAAAATACTGATCTCTAAACTTTTTGTAATTTATATATAGGAAACTAAAAATGTTTTTTTCACATGTACATCATGTTCTTGGGCTCATTTTCTCTTTCCTCTTTAATTTGATAAAAATTTTACAAAAATGATTTAGAGCAGTAATTCATTCTCATAATTTTCCTCCTAACTTCTAATAAATAAAAAAAATAATTTTTTATCTTCTTGATGTTTTTAAAAAATAATATATATACATAAAAAAACATCTTTTTATAATGAAATCATACTTAAATTTTTGTCAACTAATTGTTATTTGTTAGTTAATTAAAAAAAGTGATTTATTTTAATAATAATAAATAATAATTTTGAGAAGAGAAAAAGGACTAATACATGAATAGTAATTGCACGTTGCTCTCATTTTGCACTGCCAGTCATAATTGAAATGCTTTGTTAAATTCAAAAGTTTTGAAATTAGAGTGATCATTAGTCATTACTCATTACTTACTCATTAAGTAGTTCGATGACAATGTCTAGAGAGCTCAAATTAGACCACCGAGATAGAAAGAAGCAAATTTAAAACTGGTTTCTCTGAGTGAATATAATATTATAGAGAATATCGAATTATATAAATTAGGTTTTGAATATATTTTTTAGCATCTCACTGATATAATATATATATATATTATAAAAAAATATTATATAAATTATTTTTATATACTTTTTATTTTTCATTTTATATTAAAATAATTGATAAAAAATAAAAAATCATAAATATTGTTTATTTATATCATAAATATTTTTAAAATATCAATATTTTAATAATTTTAATCATCAATTTTAATTAATATATGTTATATATTTTTAATTAAAATTAATGACTAAAATTATTAAAATATTAATATTCTAAAAATATTTAAAAATTTAGAAAAAAGACATATAGGTTCCTGACTTTTTAAATTTTTGACAAATACATTCCTGACAAAATTTAAATATAAAAAAGTCCCTGACTTTAACAAACGGAGGACAATTTAGTCCTTCCGTCTATTTGCCTCTCATACACCAAACGGAACTGGCTGACATGGCTGAAACGGCGTCCAGGTGTCCGTTACAGTGCCACGCTGGAAGGAAAATAAAGTTCGAAGGACAAATAAGTCCTTAACGTCATTTTACAAATAAAGTTCGAAGGACAAATAGGTCCTTGAGAATTTTTTTTTTCAAAATTAATTAACTCCTTTCCTAAATTCTCTCATTTACCTCTCTCCATTTTTATATTTCTCTCTACTATTTTTACTCTATATATAATTATATTTTATATTAGTAATTTGACAAATAAAAATATGTCATTTGATATTTTTTTACAATTAAAATATTTTAAATGTAAAAGTATACACATTAAATTATTTTAAATTTTAGATAACGAATGTTAAAATTAATTATTAATAAAAAATTAGACTTTTTCATATAAAAATAATAACTAAAAATCTTGTTCATACCCTGGCCCAATAATAAAGGCCCAGGTCCAAAAGAAAGGCTTAGTCCAGAGGATTGAGCCTTGCTGAGCATCGACCTTCGTGCTAAGAAGTCGGTGTTGACTACGATTTGTCCTAAAGAAGTCGGGCGCGAGATTAGCTGGCAGATAAACACTCATTCAAATGAGTAACCACCCCTAAAATCTCTCTAACCACTTCATCAAGCCATATCTTAACCTCCCTAAGATAATGGGACGGTTAACACCCTAAAGATATGGCACTACTCCAACGGTGGTTATTGGCTCACCACTATAAATACACTGACACCCCTCAGGTATCTCTAAGTCCAATACTCTCTAGACCTGCTCACACTCTTGCTAACTTAGGCATCGGAGTGTCTTTGCAGGTACCACCTCCCTCTCCTCGCACAAACAAGTCGGACGGAGCCTCCCGAGTTGCAGATCCATTCGGAGTCCTCCTCCTTCATACATTTGGACCAGCCAACGCCATCCATTCTATTAATCTCCGGTTACCCACCGTAACATTGGCGCCGTTGCCGGGGACCCGAGAGATCATCCACCGATGGCGGACAGATCCCATGAAAAAGGTCATGTGGAGACAGATTCTGAGCAAGAGAATCTGGACACAGGCAATAACGATGTGGACCTCACCCTCCATCAGGAAATTGACAATCAGCACAGAGAAGGCACCTTCGGAGTAAAAAACCCGAAGGTAAACTCCTCAGAAGGGCGCGAGTTAGAAAAAGAAGGACCATCCCATGTAACTGAACTCATGGGATTAGTCCACAGCCGCCTGGAACAGTTAGAACAAGAACGGGAGCGACAAAAGGAAACGGAAAAGAGCCTAAAAGAGGAGATGGAACGACGAAAAGAGTTAGAAATAAAACTCTTAAAGTTAGAATCCTCCCTCAAAGGTCGTAACTCCCGTGAGGAACAAGAAGAGCCGCCCTTGGGTGGGGAGGATCCTTTCAGCGAAGACATAATGAGAGCGAAAGTTCCGAGGAACTTCAAAAGCCCTGATATGGACCTCTACGACGAAACCACGGATCCAAAGCATCACCTGAGCAACTTCAAAAGTCGGATGTACCTAGCCGATGCTTCCGACGCTACGCGATGCAAAGCCTTCCCGACCACTCTATCGAAAGCAGCGATAAAGGACAAAGTGAAACATGCACCGAGCCTCCTGGGAATAAAACAGGAGGTCGGAGAATCTTTACGAGCCTATATGGAAAGGTTCAACAAAGCATGTTTGGAGATTCAAGACCTGCCCACAGAGGCAGTCATAATGGGGTTAGTCAATGGACTCAGAGAAGGTCCCTTCTCGCAGTCCGTATCTAAAAGACACCCCGTTTCTCTAAGTGATGTACAGGAAAGAGCTGAAAAGTACATTAATATGGAGGAAAATGCCACATTGAGAGACCTGAGTTGGCGACCTGGGCCCCCTCCCTCAGCAAAAGAGAGGGAAAGGGAAACCAAGAAAAAGGAAGAACTCGGTCTTGAGAGACCAAGAAAATATCACTCTTATACTCCTCTGAAAGTTTCTATAGTGGATGTATACAGAGAGATTTGTAACACTGAAAGACTGCCACCCCCTAGACCCATTAAAAACAAAAAAGGGGGGAGCCGCAGCGATTACTGCGAGTACCATAAAATATATGGTCACTCCACAAACGACTGTTACGATCTTAAAAATGTGATAGAAAAGCTGGCTAGAGAAGGTCGGCTTGATAGATATCTCATAGAAAGGTCGGACGGTCATGGAAAGAGAAAGCGAGACGATATGGATAGAAGAGACCCACCACCGCAGACACCAGAGAGACATATCCATATGATCTCAGGAGGGTTTGCGGGAGGGGGACTTACCAAATCCTCTCGCAAAAGACACCTCAAAAGAGTCTACCAGGTCGGGGAAGAGTCACCCGACCTCCCTACCATTTCATTCACAAAAGAAGATGGGTAAGGAATAATCCGTGGACACGATGATCCAGTAGTAATAACTATGATCCTAGCAAATGCCCATCTCCACAGAACCCTAGTAGACCAAGGAAGCTCGGCAGACATTCTTTTTAAGCCCGCTTTTGACAAGCTAGGGTTAGATGAGAAAGAATTAAGAGCCTACCCCGACACCCTATACGGATTAGGGGACACGCCAATAAAACCACTAGGATTTTTGCCCCTTTACACCACTTTTGGAAAAGGGGAAAAATCAAAGACTCTGAGTATAGACTTCATAGTCATTGATGTGGGGTCAGCATATAATGCTTTAATCAGCAGAGCTACCCTTAATCGGCTCGGAGCAGTGGTATCCACTCCCCACCTCTGCATGAAATTCCCGACCTCATCGGGAATAGCAACGGTAAGGGGAGACCAAAAATTGGCGAGGAAATGCTACAATGAAAGCCTAAATCTGAGAGGAAGGGGCAGAGAAGTTCACACAATAGAGCTCGGTGGCACAAGGGCCAGAGAAGAGCTGCGACCACAACCGGGAGGAAAAACCGAGGAGATATAGGTCGGTAAAGAGGAAGAGAAAAATACTCATATAGGAGCCAACCTGGGGGAAACCCTAAAACAAAAATTGACCGAGCTCCTAAGAGATAATTCCGACCTCTTCGCCTGGAAGGCCTCTGACATGCCAGGGATAGACACGGAACTCATGTCCCACAAGCTCTCGGTTTATCCAGGATCCTGACCTGTACAACAGAGAAGATGCAAGCTCGGTCCAGAACGAGCCCTAATAGTAGAAGAGCAAGTGCAAGCGCTCCTGGAAGCTGGCTTCATCAGAGAAGTCAAGTACCCAACATGGCTAGCCAATGTAGTGCTAGTCAAAAAACAGAATGGCAAGTGGAGAATGTGTGTCGACTATACCGACTTAAATAAGGCGTGTCCCAAGGACCCTTATCCCCTACCAAGTATTGATACCCTAGTGGACTCCAGCTCGGGGTACCAGTACTTATCATTTATGGACGCCTACTCGGGATATAATCAAATCCCGATGTATGAGCCAGACCAGGAGAAAACATCATTCATCACACGCAGAGCTAATTTATGCTATGTGGTCATGCCATTCGGATTGAAGAATGCAGGAGCCACATATCAAAGGTTGATGAATAAAGTGTTTTCCCCTCACCTAGGGACCCTAATGGAAGTATACGTCGACGACATGTTGGTAAAAACCAAGGAGGAAGTCGACCTCTTGTCAGACCTCTCACAAGTCTTTGACACCATAAGGCTGCACGGGATGAGACTAAATCCCGCAAAGTGCGCCTTCGCGGTGGAGGCAGGAAAGTTTCTAGGGTTTATGCTAACATAAAGAGGGATCGAAGCCAATCCCGATAAGTGTAGAGCCATCCTAGAAATGAAAAGTCCGACTTGTGTGAGAGAAGTCCAGCAGCTCAATGGCCGACTTGCAGCCCTCTCCAGATTTTTGGCAGGATCGGCACTAAAATCCTTTCCTCTGTTCTCCTTATTGAGAAAGGGATGTCAGTTTGAATGGACTTCGGAATGCGAGGAGGCGTTCCAAGAGTTCAAAAAGTTTTTAAGCCAACCTCCTATTCTGACCCGACCAGTATCTGGAAAAGACCTCGTCCTGTACTTATTCGTAGCAGACAAGGCTGTCTCATCAGCCCTAATAAGAGAAGATGAGGTCGGACAACATCCAGTTTATTTCATCAGTAAAGTCCTACAGGGCCCTGAGCTAAGGTACCACAAACTAGAGAAGTTTGCCTACTCCTTAGTGATAGCCTCACGGAGGCTACGACCTTACTTTCAGGCTCACACAATAAGAGTCCGTACGAACCAACCCATGAAGCAAATCCTCCAAAAGACGAATGTTGCAGGGAGAATGGTTCAATGGGCAATAGAGCTCTCTGAGTTTGACTTAAGATATGAAACTCGGACAGCAATTAAAGCCCAGTGCCTCGCCGACTTCGTTGCAGAATACGCAGGGGATCAGGAGGAAAAACCGACTACATGGGAACTCTATGTAGACGGATCCTCCAATAAAACAGGAAGAGGCGCAGGCATAATATTGGTAGATGAAAGAGGAACCCAGATAGAGGTTTCCCTAAAATTTGAATTTCCAGCTTCAAATAATCAGGCAGAATATGAAGCCTTAATTGCCGGATTGAAATTGGCAGAAGAAGGCGGTGCTACAAAGGTGATGATATACAGTGACTCACAAGTGGTGACCTCCCAGATAAGTGGAGAGTATCAGGCAAATGACCCAAACATGAAGAGGTACTTGGACAAAACTCTGGAGCACCTTGGGCATTTTGCAGAAACCGAGGTTAAACACATAACTCGGGATTTAAACAGCAGAGCAGACGCCCTGTCCAAGTTAGCAAGTACCAAACCAGGAGGGAACAACAGAAGCCTGATTCAAGAAACCCTCCAGGAACCCTCAGTAGCAAAAATAGAAGACAAACAAGAAGTACTTGAGGTAGTCGGTTTAAACCTCGGATGGATGAACCCTTTAGTCGAATACATGAAATTCGACATCCTCCCTAAAGAGGAGAAAGAAGCTAAAAAGATCCGAAGGGAGGCACAACACTACACCTTGGTGAGAAATATCCTCTACAGAAGGGGGATATCGACACCATTGTTAAAGTGTGTACCGACCTCAAGAACCCCCGAGGTATTTGAGGAAGTACATAGTGGGATCTGCGGAAACCATCTCGGAGCAAGGTCACTAGCCAGAAAAGTAATCCGAGCTGGATTCTACTGGCCGACCTTGCAGAAAGATGCCACAGAATTTGTGAAAAAGTGTCAACCATGTCAGATGCATGCAAATTTCTACGTGGCTCCACCAGAAGAGCTCATCAGTATCACTTCTCCATGGCCTTTTGCAAAATGGGGAATGGATTTGTTAGGTCCTTTTCCCCAAGCGCTAGGACAAGTCAAATACCTGATCGTGGGAATAAATTATTTCACAAAGTGGATAGAAGCAGAACCATTGGCTACCATCACCGCTCAAAGAAGTCGGATGTTCCTCTACAAAAATATCATCACAAGATATGGGATACCTTATTCCATTACTACAGATAATGGAACCTAATTCACCGATGCTACCTTCAGAAGCTTAGTAGCCAGTATGAAAATCAAATATCAGTTCACCTCGGTGGAGCACCCACAAGCCAATGGGCAAGCCGAGGCAGCCAACAAAGTCATACTGGCAGGGCTAAAAAAGAGATTGCAAGAAGCAAAAGGAGCTTGGGCTGAAGAGCTCCCTCAAGTGCTATGGGCTTACAGGACAACCCCCCAATCCGCCACGGGAGAAACACCCTTCCGACTAGTTTATGGCGTAGAAGCCATGATACCAATAGAAATCAATGAGCAAAGCCCAAGGGTAATTCTCCATGACGAGGTCGGAAACATATGGGGGGCACAAAGAGGAGCTCGACTTGCTCCCCGAAGTCCGAGAAGAGGCCCAGATAAAAGAAGCAGCATTGAAACAAAGGATGACTGCAAGGTACAACAAAAAAGTCATTCGAAGAACATTTGCCCCGGATGACTTGATCTTAATCAGAAACGACATTGGAGTCAACAAATCAGGAGAAGGAAAGCTCGCCGCAAATTGGAAGGGACCATACAAAGTCAATGAAGTTTTAGGAAAAGGTTATTATAAAGTGACCGACCTGAACGGCACTGAGTTTCCAAGGTTGTGGCATGCTTGTAATATGAAAAGGTACTACAGTTAAAAGCGAACTCTACTCCCTGATGTACTCTTTTCCCAACTTCATGATTTTTTCCCAAAATTAAAGGGTTTTTTCTGGAGAAGGGTTTTTAACGAGGCATCATAGTAGAGGCTAAGGGAAAATAGGCTATTAAAACCCTTAGTAGCAAGAAAGTACTTCCCCAATTAATAAAGATCTTTTTTCATCTACAATATCTCTTATAAACTCCTTTCTATTTTCTAATTCTTTCTACGAAACGCGCCGACTTAAGCTCGACAAAACGTGAAAATCCCATGAACCGACCTAGATGGTCGTCAGGATAAAACGACGAGGTACAAGTCGGTGTAAAGAGGTTATATAAGCTGATCGTAAATAACTCGGAAACAACTCGACTCATAAGTCGAAACAAAACTCCGAGTAGAGAAGCTCGAAAACACTTCGACCCAAAAGTCGGAGTGAAGAACCGAGCAGAAGCAAAACGCATCACAAAAATAACCTAAGTCATAAGAACTCAATAAAACATAGTTGAGCATAAGGAATAAACAAAAAAGAGATTGAAAAACCTAGGAAAAAGTTTAAAGGCTGTCTACAAGTCCTTAAACAAAAAGGCCTAGAAAAACAGACAAAATCAATGGGAAAGGTTTTCGGAAAAAAGATCAAGGGAGCTTCGAAAAATCAAAATCAGAAAAGCATACACGCACAAGGTAACTTAAACCCTTATCCAAAAAAGGGTATTTATTTTGTTAATTTAAAACCCTTATTAAAAAATGGCACTTTCTAAAATATTTTGTTTACGGCCTTAAAAGGCCAAAAGAAATTGTCCAAACACCACCAAACAACATATAAAGAGTTTAAAAAGGGGGGATTCACAGGCCGAGCCCCCATATAGCTATAAAAAAGTTATTTCTGCAGAGGAATAGACGGATCACCACCACTAGAATCAGGAGGAGCGCCACCAGGACCGGGAAGAGAGGCATCCACAGGAGATGAAGAGGAAGTCGGAGGAACAACTGAAGAACTCGAAGCATCCTTGGAACGAGGAGGGGACTCAATAATCCTCTTCAATTCTGACTCAGAAACGATTACGGGGGCAGGAGGATCCACAATAGCACCATCAATGACGACCTTGTCAGGATGTAAAGGAGAAAGATCCAAGTCGGGAGCGATAACTCTGACTTGCTCCAGGAAGATCCTCCAAGACTCCTCGGCACCATCAGCGATAGAGTCCTCCAACTCGGCATACACATTTCGAGAGTTCAGCAAATCCTTCTTCACAGACACAAGATCTTGAAATAAACTCTGATAACTCTCCTGTGCTGTCTTCCTCAAACTCGTCTCCATGTTGCATTGGGCCCGCAACTTGCTCTCCTTCTCCCGAAGGCTATCTCTCTCAGCCCACAGCTTGGCGACCTCCTCCTTCAACTCCCTCTCTTGCTCCTGATAAGAAAGAAGCCTCCCCTCCAGCTCCTCAACCTTCGAGGTTAACCCCAAAGAGCTGAGAGGAGTCTTCTCAAAAATATCCAAAAGCTTGCCACAAACACCCGCCGCCCTAAAACTTTCCTCCGCCAGAGTGGTGAGGTGGTTTCGAACAGAAACATCATCCATACTTATATGAGGATAGATGTTCTTTCGGACGAATGCAAGAGCATCCGCCTTAACCCCACCATCAAAAGAAGAGCCAGACTCTAAAGTCTTGCGCTTCTTCTTTTCTGGCTCGGAAAGAAGTCGGGCGGAGGGGAGTGGCCGAGATAAGGCTGAAGAGGAAATCACAATGGGCTGAGAGGGAGTCCCCACGTTTTGAGGAGGGGGAGGAGGAGGAGGAGGAGAGATGATTGCCCTGGCACCACCAGCCCTGGCCCGGGACTTTGCTTTAGCCTCCTGAACTCTCTGGTAAGATTCCTGAGCATTCTTCCTTGCCATGTCTGCAAAAGAAACAATTAGCAAAAATTACAAGTCGGCAAACCTCAAGTCGGCAGATACAAGTCGGAAACAAGAAATACATATACTACCTAGTTGCGACCGAACAAGGGTCGGCGATCCCTGGAGGAATTTCCTAGTGTCCAAGTATGGGGTCCTCCCCCACACTTCTCGGAAAAACCCCACAATGGCCGCATCCACCTCGTCCAGGTCATCCAGACCGTACTTCTCACAAGGGGAGGCCTCCAACCAATAGAGGGGGAAGCGAGGGGAAGAATTCTCATCCAGAAAAAATGGGTGGTGACCCTCTACGGCTTGCACTTTGAAAAAATAATTTTTGAAATCATGGAAGGATTCGTCGAAAAGGGTGAAAATTCTCCGACCTTGTATGGCTCGGAAAGACACTCATTGCTGCTTGTTATTTAGCCCACTAAAGGGCTTAGTCATGTGAAAAAGAAAGAAGAAGATCCTCAAAGAGGTCGGAAAGTCCAAAGCGTGACTAATAAATTGATAAATTTTCAGAAAACCCCAAGAATTGGGGTGAAGTTGGGTAGGAGCAACTCGACAGTGGTGCAAAACAGACACCTCAAAATCCGAAAAAGGAAGAAAAACACCCAAACGGGTGATCATACATTCATACATAAAGAAAAATGAGGGGCCACCTCATTGGCCCTCCCAAAACAAACCCGGTCTTCCGGACCCGGGACTACCAACTCATACTTTGGCTCGTCCTCCTCCGAAGTACAAATCCGGTGGTGAGTACGAAGATGAGTAATAAACTCAGCGTCGACCAAGGGTTCCTCCCCTAGGACCGTGACATCAACCCATTGAGAAAGAACATCTACGGAAGCCATTTCTTTTTTCTTATAAAGGATGACAAAAACCTACAAAAGAAAAAGAAAAGAAAAATCAAAAACACAGTCTCTAAAGGGAGGAGATACGGAGCCAAAATCTACAAACCAACCTATCTACCTACAAAATAAAAGCATGCAAACACAAAGCATGTCATGAGAGAAGAAAAGCTAACCCTTATCCAAAAGTGAAGGTTGGAAGAAGCAGAAGTCTCCAAACACAAGAATGCAGTACGAACGAAGAAAGAAGAAAATTTGAAAGATTGCAGAAACGGAAAAATGAAAGAGAGGGAAAGTATTTATAAACATGCTGAGGGGCATAATGGTAAAAATGGGGCAGTCATTAATGAGAGTGCACCGTTACCAAAGCCATCAATCCCTAAGTGCATCCCTAACGGACACGACGCTTGAATAGACGTAACTGTCAGAAACAAAAGGTCGCGAAAATCACGTCGTTTTAAAAACCCGCATCTCCTCCAAGAAGGTCGGCTACGAACCGGAGTTAAATACTTGAACCCAAGTCTTAAAGAGATCTTGGGCTCAAGTAGGGGCACTGTTCATACCCTGCCCCAATAATAAAGGCCCAGGTCCAAAAGAAAGGCTTAGTCCAGAGGATTGAGCCTTGCTGAGCACCGACCTTCGTGCTAAGAAGTCGGTGTTGACTACGATTTGTCCTAAAGAAGTCGGGCACGAGATTAGCTGGCAGATAAACACACATTCAAATGAGTAACCGCCCCTAAAATCTCTCTAACCACTTCATCAAGCCATATCTTAACCTCCCTAAGATAATGGGACGGTTAACACCCTAAAGATATGGCACTACTCCAACGGTGGTTATTGGCTCACCACTATAAATACACTGACACCCCTCAGGTATCTCTAAGTCCAATACTCTCTAGACCTGCTCACACTCTTGCTAACTTAGGCATCGGAGTGTCTTTGCAGGTACCACCCCCCTCTCCTCGCACAAACAAGTCGGACGGATCCTCCCGAGTTGCAGATCCATTCGGAGTCCTCCTCCTTCATACATTTGGACCAGCCAACGCCATCCATTCTATTAATCTCCGGTTACCCACCGTAACAAATCTTATTATTTAATTTTTTATCTGCGGATATCTTGTTCTTCTTAGTCATAAATTTTTGCCAACTTACGACTTTTTTGTAAAAGTAGTTTGATTTTATAAATCTTTTGTGTCATGCATAATTTATACTGTTAGAACAAAGTGAACTATAATTTAAAAAAAAATTATTCTCGTAATGTTATTATGGATAAAAATACTAGTTCTAATATAATACACAAATGCATTAATGCTAACTTAATACATGAATGATGCACAAATGAACTAATGCTAACTTGATGCATAAATGAACTGATGCTAACTAATGCCACTGATATGATGAAAAATGAACTATTGCAATTTAACAAATTCTAATATAATACACAAATATACTAAAACTGAACTAATGCAATTTAAGAAAAAAAGTAGAAACAGAACAAGCCCAATTTCTGCAATTTTAATACAAATAATTTAAATTGCAGAATACAACAAGTTAACTAGATTTTAAAATACAAGCATAATTTTATAAACTAAATTCTCATAATAGAAACATAATAGAAGCATAATGAAAAAAAAAATCTCAAGGACCTATTTGTCCTTCAAACTTTATTTGCAAAATGACATCAAAGACTTATTTGTCCTTCAAACTTTAGTCCCCTTCCAGCGTGGCACCGTAACGAACACCTGGACACCATTTCAGCCACATCAGCCAGTTTCGTTTGGTGTATAAGAGGCAAATAGACGGAAGGACTAAATTGTCCTCCGTTTATTAAAGTCAGGAACTTTTTTGTGTTTAAATTTTATAAAAAATATATTTGTCAAAAGTTTAAAAAGTCAGGACCTATTTGTCTTTTTCTTAAAAATTTTTATATATTGTATTGTATAAACATTTTCGCGAGGTTGGTGCATGATTATTTTTTCAATTAGAGTATTTTACTATTTCTCCACTTTAACTTTTAGCTAGGATTTCCTCTCTCTTTGCACACTATTACATAAATTAGTTTTTGTTGGACAACAAATGTTAGAGGATTATTATTTTTTATTAATATTAATATTTTTATTAATATTTTATTTTTATATTATTAAAATTTAATATTTAAGATTAATTCAACATCATATTTTTTAAATAATACATCTAAAAAAATATTTTATTTTAATTTAAAATAATTTATTTATCAAATCATAAAAAGCAGCACGCAAGAGCGATCGTCTTTCGAAAAAGACAATCTGATAGTGCTTGACTGCTTGGTGTGGAGTTTGCAAATATCAAGCCAAATATGCAGCAACACCACAAAATCATATATTTATTTTTTTCACATACAAGGATATATAAAAGATACAAAGTTGGTTTGGGATTTTAGAGGAATTAATGCTCAAATTAATTTTTGAAAGATGAGTTATTTTTTAAATATATTTTTGATAAAATTTATCAATTAAATAAGTTTTCTAAAAATTATAAATTAATTATATTTATTTTTTATTATTTTATAAATAATTTTTATTAATGATTAATGGCATAAAATAATAATTGACAATATACATAATTTTATTATGTCTAATTAGATGTTAACTTGATATATTTATGAAAAATTATTAATTTAATTTATATAAATTTTACTTCTAATAATTCCAATATAACTTAAGACTAAATTAATAAAATTTGATAAATATATATTATTATTAATGTCTAATTAGATATATTAGAAGTCATGTATATTGTCATAATATTCTACATGACTAAAGTGATTAATTGAACATTGATCATTATAAAAACTATTAATAAATTGATGGAAGGATTAAAGTGATTAATTTATAATCTTTTGCAAACTAATTTAATTAGTAATATCTTTTAAAAACGAATGTAAAAGTTTAATTAAATTTTCAAAGACTAATTTAACCATTAATTCAATTTTAGAAATGAATGTTTATTTTTTAAATATATTTTTGATAAAATTTATCAATTAAATAAGTTTTCTAAAAATTATAAATTAATTATATTTGTTTTTTATTATTTTATAAATAATTTTTATTAATGATTGATGGCATGAAATAATAATTAACAATATACATAATTTTATTATGTCTAATTAGATGTTAACTTGATATGTTTATGAAAAATTATTAATTTAATTTTTTTTAATTATATAAATTTTAGTTCTAATAATTCCAATATAACTTAAGACTAAATTAATAAAATTTGATAAATATATATTATTATTATTAGTGTCTAATTAGATATATTAGAAGTCATGTATATTGTCATAATATTCTACATGACTAAAGTGATTAATTGAACATTGATCATTATAAAAACTATTAATAAATTGATGGAAGGATTAAAGTGATTAATTTATAATCTTTTGCAAACTAATTTAATTAGTAATATCTTTTAAAAACGAATGTAAAAGTTTAATTAAATTTTCAAAGACTAATTTAACCATTAATTCAATTTTAGAAACGAAACATTAGAAATATAAAAATCGAATATTTTGTTCATATATTTAGCCTTATCACTCCTATCAATATGTAAACTAGTTTATCCCAGCAATTGAAAATAATCGCAAGTGCTACAACAACAAAACTTTATTCTATTAGATAAAGTTAGTTATATAGACTAAATAACATTAAATTTTATCATATATTATATTTACAGTAAAATTATTTACACGTAAAACTACTACGTATATATTAAACATTATTAAACACCAATCAATTATCATATGTGAATACTTATTTATTAAATTTGGTTATTTTAATGGTTAATTATTATTTTACTGTAAAAATATGTAAAATATACGCATTGATATACATAAAAAATTTAATTTTGACGGACTACTAATATCAAATAATTTTACATGTATATTTTATTATATAATATTATTATGACAATAAAAATAATTATTTTTTATCTTAATTACATAAATAATAAATATTGATATAAAACATTTTTACACCATCAATATATTAAAATTAAATACATATATAAATATATAATAATTAATTTAATAGTTGATTTTTTTACAAATATCGATTTTTTTTATGAATAATGAAGTTAGAGACATTCCTTCTTCTGTTATATATGTATACGTGTTAATTTTTTTTGCCAAGGGTTTATGTTTATCACGTATTATAAGTTTTCGTTGAATTTAAATTATAACTATTAATAGTGTGAAAAACCAGAAAATTACATTATCAACCTTCAATCAGGACAAACAAAACAAAAACCTTCAATCTCATACTTGTTATTTAAGCTCCATTCCACTAAACTATTTCTAGTGGTTTAGAAAATTTAATTTAAGCATGTTAAATAGAATATAGTAATAAATTTAATTTTAGGTAGAAACTCAGGTGCAGTCAATTTCACGTGAAGTTAATAGTTAAGAGTCGTTAAATAGAAATTTAATCAAATCAGTCAAATTATTTAACGTTTCTCTTCTATCAACTTTACGTGAAGTTGACTGCACCTGAATTTTCACCCATATTTTATTAAAGATGAAACCAACACAAGAAGTTTCTGCAAACAAATACAAGAAGAACATTCTTATTATTCATTGAGCCACTTCATAAACTTGTTGAAGTTCTGTGTGGACTTGCCATCTTTTGCAATGTTATTCATAATCATATCCTTCATCTTCTTAGACCTTCCCTTAATCTCTTCATCTCCCAAGAGTTGTTCCACTTTCTTCTTTATCTCCCAACGTGATATAATCCCTTTCTCATCCTCCTCAAATCCCAAACCCACCTTCCAAAAATCACAAATATATGCTTTGTCTACAAATTGATCAGCAAAATAAGGCCAACACAAGAAAGGTACCCCATTAGACACACCATCCATAGTAGAATTCCAACCACAATGACTTAAAAAACAAGCTATAGAAGGGTGTTTTAACACCATTGGTTGGGGTGTCCATTTGACAATTTTACCCTTAGTGCCTTGAAATTCATTAGGGTATTTGTGTTTTGTAACACTACCATTAGAATCATCACGCACAACCCAAAGAAAAGGCCTATTAGTAAGTTCAAGGCCAAGTGCAAGTTCTTTGAATTGGTTTGGGTCAAAAATAGTGAAGCTACCGAATGCAACATATATAACAGAACAAGGTGGTTGTTGATCAAGCCAACTCAAGCAAGAATGATCTTCTTGCCAGAATTGGCCCAACGATCTAAACTTAGGACTCTCTTTTATTGGCCCAATTGGTAAGATCTTTGGGCATAAGGATAATGCACCAGGTTCAAGCTCTATGGTTGTGTTGGAAATCCACCAATCAGTTAAATGTGACCATTGTATTGATCTTGCAAGGTAATGAAATATGGTCTTTTGTGATGATGCATCACTAAAGCAGGACCAAGGCATATCAGTTATGTTCATATTAGGCATTTTTGGAGATAGTTGAAATTTCCCTTTTTTAATGGGGAATCCTGCAGTTACAATCAAACAAAACAAACGTGAATGACAAGAGCTATGTAATTAGATTGAAAAGTATGAAAAAAAAATCAATTGGTTACTTTTTAAACAAATTGATTTACCATTACCACTACATGTTTTATATTTGTCCTTTGTTTTTTTTTGGTTGTTTTTATTTTCAAAAAAATGAAAAAAGCAAACAATTATCATTTTTCAGACCACAACATCAAGTTAGCATGAGGATACTACTAAAAGGATCAAAATCCTCAAAAGGGAAAAAAAATGAAAGTACAACTTCTTTTAAATTAAAATTATACAACTCATAATGATAAAAGTTACGAATTTAATTACATTTTTGACGTTCTTATTTTATAAATATTTTTGCTTTAGAAGATCATTTTTTATTAAATTCTTAAAATAGTCACTCAAATTTATGACTTTCACCATTTTAGTCTTTTAAATTTAAAATTTTTTTATTTGGTCTCTGAAATTCAGTTCTGGACATTACTTTAGTCTGTAAATTTTTTTTAGTACTGAATCAGTGAATTAAGTTTTGAGCTGACTCTAACTTGATACGCTGGATACAGAATTAAACAACATCGTTTCATTTTGGCAATTAAACAAAGCAAAAAACGAGAAGTGAAAAAAGAGCGATGTGCAAATCATTATATATTTTTTTATTCTCCAAAACAACTTTGTTTTTGCCTTATTTAAGAGTTAAAACGAAAAAACATCATTTAGTCATGTGTAATTTGTGTAGTGTAGTAAGTGGAGCTAGATTTTATTAGTTGACTCAATATCGAAAAGAATCTAGGAATCAATATAGTGCTTGGAACTGGATCTCACAGACTAATATAATAAATTTTGATTCTGAAGAACAAAAATGATAAAAATAATAAATTTTATGATGATTAAAGGGATCTAGTCAATTTTCCCACTAAAGATTGGATTGTTAGCTTTGCTGGAAAATTTGCTAATTCTTATTTGTTAATATTTTACAAAAGAGAGAGAAAACTCACACTATTGGCAAATAAATTTGCAAACAAAACGTTTAGTGTGTATGTAATTGCTTACCATCACTATCCATAATTCCATCCTCAATAAGCTTTGGAATGTTGTCTTCCAAGGCAAGCATAGCTGACGATGAAGGGATGATGATAGCACCTTTGATTGCAAGCTTTTGCGCTATTTCCAAGGCCCATGCCATATATGTGTCACAAACCATGCCTGTGATTCTGTTACTCCCACCATCCCTGGAATTAATGTCCCTTATAAGCATTTCAAGATCACTAGGCATGGTTCTCACCATTGAAGAAATTAAAGCAGCCATGTCACTTCTATCATCTTCAGGTCCTAACCCATCAGCAATTGAGACTAGCTCCACTTCTGAACCATCAAGAGTAACCTTACCATTCATTGCACTAAGAACTCTCTTGTGGTTGAACTCAGTGTTGACAAAGATAACTTTGCAGCCATGTTGAACTAGTTTGTGTGATAAGTGCATTAAAGGGTTCACATGCCCCTGTGCTGGAAATGGCAGAACTAGAACATGATTCAGACCCATGTTTCTGGAGAATTATTGTGTGACTACTACTTGATTAAGTGATGCACAAGGGTTTATGATTCGAGTACATATATATGTTTAATTATTTCAGTAATCCATTATTTTTTTGAAAAAAATGTATGTGAAACATTATGTTTGAATTATAAATATATAACTATTTATTTTTTATATTTATGGATTATTATTTATTAACTATATATCATAGAAAATTTATATTATCTGATTTTAAAGTAGTAATATTTATACATTTAATTTAATATTTATTTGAAATATTTATTAGACCTAAAGGTGGTAGAAGAAATAGAAGATCAGAGATATAATTATGTGATAATTATTGTGGGGCTACTTTTGAGACAATAATGAGTGACTAGTTAAGTGATGTGCAAGGTTTATCATTCGTATATATATATGTTTTTAGAAACATAAATTTTTAGTAAAAAATTGCCTTATTTTTTTATTGTATTTAATATATCACAATAAATAAATATTAAATAAGATAAATTTGGACGATTTGAGTTATTTTTAGATCTAAAAATGGTAAAAAGAAATAGAAGATAAATATAATTATGTGAAAATTATTGTGGCTAAGAGATACAATAATGAGTGACTAGTTAAGTGATGTACAAGGGTTTATGACATATATATAATTCTAATATAAAAATATTCTAGTGAGTATAATAATTTTATATATCAATACTTTTTAAGATATTATAGTCATTATAATATTGTTCAATAAAAAATGTGCGTGCGTCTGTGTGAATTATGAATATAAAGTTATTGGTTTAGGGGTTTACTTTTTGTATTTATAGATTATTTTTTATTAACTATCATAGAAATTTTATCTTATCTGATTTTAAAATAGTAATATTTATACATCTAATTTAATATTTATTTGAAATATTTATCAGATCTAAAGGTGGTAGAGGAAATAGTAGATCAAAGATATAATTATGTGAAAATCATAATTTAATCATTAATTTTTTCATATATGTATAAGAATAATTAAGGTTTCTAATAAGATGGGATAACATAGAGCAAATACAGTATCCAGTACTAGTAATTACAAAATCTAAAGACGACAAGATACATATGCAATAATGATTTGGAGATATCAAGAAGTGTCAAGATTCCTGTAACAGGAAAATTATAGGAAAACCGCAACAAGCTAAGAGTGATCATTTTAAGGAAGAAAACAAAACCACTTCCTGATCTCATATCTGTCAACCATTGCCAGGGCATTTTTTTATTTAAATAAAATAAATAAATTATTTATTTATTTATTTAAATAAATCAATTTATAAAATTTTATTTTTTAAAATATTTAATTATAATTTTGTTGGCACAAAAAGAAAAAGAAATAAATATTAATGATATTTATGCTAATGCTGGTAGCAAAAACAACGCTAAATGACTTCAGTCTTTTCACTGTTAGTTATTAGTAAAAATAGAGTAATTTTTTTTCCAAATTTAAGCTGTCACTATAAGTAAAAATGGACAAAAAAGAGAGAAGAGAAAAAATTATTGTCAATCACTTCTACATTTTTCTTTCTTGTTTTCGTTTTACTGACAATAACAGTGTAAACATAGTGGTTTTTGTTTTCATTTTTGGTACCAACAAAATTGTAATTAAATATTTAAAAAAAGTAAATTGATTTATTTAAGTAAACAATTAATTTATTTTATTTAAATAAAGAGTTCCATTGCTAGCAATAATCTTCCCAAAAATAATTTTGTAATCTTTATTTAATGAGAATTTATAGAAAATTAATTTTAGTTAGTTAATGTTAGATAATTTTAGTATTTAAGTTTATAATTTAAAATTTAATATTAAAAATTTAGAATTTAGAATTTAGAATTTAGAATTTAAAATTTAAGATGAATAAAATAAGAGAAATTTTTGGAGGCCAATAATTTTTAGTACTTAATACAAATACTAAATTATTTTAAACAAATAAATTTTATTCATTTATGTGTGTAAATTCTAAAATACGGCTATAAACGATATTGATTTATGTGTACAAAAATTTTGATATATAGATACAAATTATATACTTGTATATAAAATTTCGGTAAATATAAGTATAAATTATTGTTAACAAAAAATGATAATATTTAATAATCATATAACATTATTTATAAAAAAATTTTAAAAAATGACTAATATTAACTAAAAAAGTTAATTACCTAATATTCATCTTCAACTATATTTATAATATTAAAAATTAGTTAAAAAATTAATTATTTATATAAAATATATATTATAATATATTTTAGATATGCAACAACATAATTAGGAGCAGTGAGCACGGCCGGATTGGTTTAGATTTAGGGCGAAATTAAAATCGAACCAATTAAATTATAATTGGTTCAGTTTGGTTTAAATTTATATTTTTTTTTGTATATATATTCGAACCAAACCAAACCAATTATAAATGGATTGATTCGATTCGGGTAATTGGGTATCTAATGAAACATAATTCTTAAAGAAAATTAAAAAAAAACAAATTTTATCTTAAAATTTTGTAAGTACAATAAATATGTAAATTAATAGAAATAATTCAAACATGTTAAATACCAAATATATTAAAAATTAAACACATTAAAATTCAAACATATTAAATATTAAATATATTAAAATCCAAACATGTTAAATACTAAACACATTAAAAACTAAATACAAAAATGTAATAAAAATAATCTTTCAAAATCTTCACTTTATAATCCTTCGTTAAAATATATATATATATATATATTAATTTTTTTATTTAATTAATATATAATTGAATCTATAAATTTGTTTAGATTCTATATTTTCATAACTATTATCCAGGCTAATTACTAAAAAAAATTATTCATTTGGTTTGAGTCAGATGCAATTACATACTAATTTAATTAATTCGATTGAGATTAATTAAATACTCACTTCTGGTACTCACCCTTAAACATAATAAAACATTAAATAAATCATTCGAAGCAAATTGCTCACAAATACAACAGTTTCAAAGTATATATGTTTCGATGAATGCTAATACTAATAATTGAGCTTATTGCGCTGCTTTGGCGGAAAAAAAAGCAAAGATGGTGATGATTGCAATGTTGAGTTATAATAGTTCATGAAATTTGATTCTCGATTTAATTTAATTTTTAAAATTTTAATTGACTTAAATTATATTTTAAAATTTTAAGATGTTATTTAAATTATTTCTTCTGTTTATTTTGCAATTTGTACTTAAATAACATCATTTTATTTATTTATTTATTTTCTCATTTTTATTATTATTATTTTTAATCATATTTTTTTAATTTTATTATTTTCATTGCTATTATCACTATCCTCTGTTTTTTCATCTCTTTCTTATCCATTATTTTTCTGTTATTCTATTATCTTTTTTTTTTATCTTTCTCTTTTTATAATAACATAATTTATTTAAAAATTAAATAATAAATAATTTACAATTTATTATATTTATTGAAAATTTTATTTTTAAAAAATTATTTTTTTTAAATAATTAAATTAAATTTTATGATATTTTAAATTTAAAATTTTTAAATAATTTTTATTATAATGAGATATTTAAAAAAATAATAGAATTTTAATTATTATTATTATTGTTATTGTTGTTGTTGTTTAAAAAAAAAAAAAGAGAGCGGCCGAAGGCCATTTTATACACGTATATGCCATTATATATATATATATATATATATATATATATATATAATGAAAGAAAGAAAGCAAGCCAAATTTGGCTTATACGCATGAAAAAAAATATGTATATATATATAGTCTTGACACATGTCACCTTCAATTATTAATCAATGACACTTAATCAAAGGATAACCAATAATTATCTTTCTATCTCCTCAAGCATCACCGAAATGAACTTAAAAAGGAAAATAAAAGAAAGAAAGAAAGCTGAGAGCGAAAGTGAACGTATTTTTCGTGAACTTTCGCTATTCGATTTTTGGAAGTTCGTAATTTTAATAAAAAATTTAATTTGATAAAAGTGTTTGTATTTTTTTTATATGTTAGTGTTATTTTTGTTCGGTGAAAATTGACGGTGACGTAATTTTTTTTCTTTTAAGTTCGATTAACTGGAGTTTTAGGAGACACAAACGATTTTTGATATTTTTTTTTATCAGCTTGGTCAAAATTTTTTTTCGTAGTTTCGAGTATTTTGATTTCGTATGAAAGTAAGTTTCGATAAATTCTCACCAATTAAATTTATGTTGGATAAGTAAATAGTTGTTGTGATTGATTATTGATGGAGCTTGATTGACTTTATATTGAATTTTGTTGATATATTATTATATGTAATTAAGCTTGTGATTTGGTCATGTTTGTACTGTCCAAACTGCGATAATGAGACTGATTTGAAAAAATGTCATTGTGTTAGTTTTTGAATAAAATGGGTGAGATTTGATAGCTGAGGAATTAAATTAAAAGTTATGAAAAATCGGTAACCGTAAAACTCAAAAATAGATTAAAATTTAAATGTATATTTTTAAAAATAAAATAAGGAGAGTTTTGGTTCTTGGTGAAGAGAAGAATCAGCCAAAAAGAATTATTTTTGAAGAAATATATTTGTATTTTTATGAAAAGATTGAATTTAATATTATAATTATATAAGTTTTTTGGGTATTTTGGGTAATAAATAAAGTTTAAGGATAAAACGGGTATTTTTATAAAAATTCAGGGTTATTTATATAATTATGAAACAAAATGAAGGTTTAAATATAATTTTATAAAATATTAAAGTCAAAAATAAAATATTAAAGAATTCGTGGTTTAGAAGATAATTAATAAAAATTTGAAAATAAGGTTTTATAAACTAAGTTTTAAAAGAAGATTATAAATATTATTTTAAATACTTTTTTAAAATTACTCATTTACATTATAGTAAATTATTATTACAAATTATTTTTTATCAAGATATTATTTTTTGAATATTATTGTATGTATTATGAAAAAAAATAAAATAGAGAGTGGTAAACAGACAAATTTTTCTAAAAACTTTAGAAAGACAAATCTAAGTTAAGAATCTCATTATCCTCTCTTCATAAAACATTTAGGGAAAGATGAGGGAAGAGTGTGAAGATAGTTTTTTATTTTAAAAGTAAGGAATTAAAAGAGTGAAGAGAAAAGAAAAGAAAAGAAAAGAATATATTAGTTAAAAGAACCTCTGTCACAGGAGAGCAGAGAGTAGAAAGGAAAAGATAGAAAGAACAAAAAGAAAAGGAGAGAAGCAGAGATGATTGTTTACCTGCTGAAAATGAACAGAGATATGGTGGTGAGTCCACCGAGATTTGCTTTCCAGAGATACATCGGCTAATCCAGGAGATGGTTGCACCTGTAAGATAGAGGTTGCTTACAGAGGTTATCGTTACATACATTTGCTACAGAGAGCCTCACCTGTAAAACAGAAGTTGCTTACAGAGGTTATGTTTGCATATATCGGCTCAAGAGAGTCTCACCTTTAAGACAGAGGTTGCTTACAGAGGTTATGACACAAGAAACCAAACTCAAACAAAGGTTGCTGAGTTTTGTCAAGAGTGGGTCGAAACCGACAGATGAGCTCATGTCATTACCTGCACTAAAGATAGACATGCATCATACTTGTTTGCGCATATTTGTTTGTAATGGTAATTTTCTGTGATTGTGTGTGTGCTAAATGACTATTTGAATTATGTGTTCTTTAATTGTTGAATTAGATGGTACCTTATTGACTGTTATTGATGACCAAGTATATATAGAATGAACTTAACTCCTAACCCCGACCCTACTAAGAATGACTCCCCAGTTATTACCCCAAATCTCCACTCCTTTCAGCTACAGGTGCGAAGGCTTATTGCGAAACTGCGAGAGCATAGAGGAATATGTTTACGAGTTGAGTTGTTAGAATTTATTTCCCCTCGCCTTGTTTGTTAGAGTTTTATTCAGAGGGATAGGTTCTGTAATTACTTTTATATATAACACTACAACGTATTATTAATATTAAGTATGTGAATATGTGTTGTTTGTACTTGTTGGAAGAGTTATAGTTTTAGTAAAACCATCGATAGATTTACGCGTAAAGACTCAATATTAAATAGATAATAAAAGGAATTAGGTTAGTAATGTCTTACTTTCGGTACGATCATGAGGTGCTAAAAGTTAGGATGTTACATTCTCCACTTCCTTAGCCAAAAAATATTGCAAAAAAAAATTGGACCATCCAAAGAACTCTCATCTTCATTACAATAAAAAAACTCGACGACAAGTAAATACTCAAAATCCAATCATCGTCGTCGTCATCATCATCAGTCTCACCTACATGCTCTACCACTCCAACAAATAGAAGCATCGGCAAGGTGAAAGTAGATTGAGAATTATTGTTGGAGCCATGACCCTTGAGGTCACATAATCAAGTTTACCAATCAAATTGAGAAAGAAAAAAAAAAGAAGAGAGAAGGTGAGGAGAAGAAGGGTAGTGGTGGTGAGAGTGCATGATGGGGCTAAAAATGTATAATTGAGGGTGGTGGCAATGGAATGATTAAAGGTTGAGACATTAAGGAAGAGGAAGAATACGAGAGGGAGGAATCGTTTAAGCAGAAATAGCAAAACGACGTTATTTAATCGTATCATGTCATTTATTTTTTTATGACAAAAATAGATAAAGAGATTAACTTGAATCACACTTTAAAATTGTAGGATATATTTGAATTAATTAAAAATTAAAAAATTAAATTAAATTAAAAGTTAAATTTTAGGATCTTTTAAATATTAACTCTAAATATAAAATATTAAAATTTAATACACATTCGTCAATTTGATTTCATTTTGTTTAGTTAGGTTTTATGTTCGTCAGTCTTCGTAAATTAAGAATTTATTTGAATTTTGAGACCTAACACAAGACTCAGCCCATTCTATTTTTGCTAATAGAAAATAAAACAAGTAGAAAAACACATTGAAATGAATATTTCTTTTCACTATTAAAAAAATTATCAAAGCTACTTGATAAGTATTTTGATCTTTTAATAATCGTTGATTTCAGATTCCTATAAAGTATAAGTACCACGCTTAAGAAAAATGAGTATTTTCTTCTAGGGAAAATGGTGACTTTTTCTTATAATACCAACTTTATTATTATTATTATTATTATTATTATTATTAACTGATCATGAAAGATGCAGTGCCAATTGACCGTTAGATTTAAAATCACGTGAAAGATGTTGGATATAGATATTGTCAACTCTGTTCATCGTATAATTAGTACCTACTACTGTCCCCTCAGTGAGATCTTATTTATTATTGAAAAAATATAGGGTACGAATTATATTATCTGTCAATTTATTATTAATAATAATTAATTATTATATTTTAAATATATATATAAAAAGATATATTTAAAAAATATATTTATAAAAATATTTTTATTAAATATAATTATAAAAAAATATTTTTATTAGATACATTTATAAAGATATTTTTATTAAATATAATTATAAATAAGAGTTGGTAGAAGTTGACAGAGATATTATTGGTAACGTAGTGATATTATTTATTATTATATTATTATATAATTATATCTATCAAAAAATTCAAAAAGTGGCATTAGAGACTTTCCCATGCATTTCGCATGGTCTTTGCTGCCTTTCTTTTAATAAATTTCACATTCTATTGCTGCCTTTCTTTTACAGGGAATGTTAATATTGGCAGTTTTAATTTTTAAATAAAGCATGACAATATGCAGATATGTTCAATCTTTCATCACCTAATGCAATGATTTTAATCATATTATATAGCGCATTATATTACAAGCTTTTTAATTATTTAATAGTATATAGTCGGAGAACTCGTCAATAAACCTTTTGGTTTTGTATTTTAAAATGAATTTTCGATGATCAAATTAAACTTGATATTATTTGACTATTTATTAAAATGACAGCTAATTAATAAAGTGATTTTGATATAAAATGATTTTATATTTATTACTAATTCATTTTAAAAAATAAAAAGACTAATAAACTTAAGAAGAAATATTGATAAAATATCGCCACTCAAATGTAGAGTTAAAAAATGGCATAAATTTTATAATTAGTATTTCTAAATTACATATTTCATTTTAAATACAACATTTGAATAATTAATAATATATTAAACATAATTATCACTCGTATATATACGTTGATTACTTGCTAAATACTATGTTATATGTTTTTTTTCTTATTTCTTACGCAATATCTCCCGATCTACTATATTAATGATTAATCCTATAATTTCAACTTTTAAGCTTCATTTAAAATTTTGTAATATTTTTATTACCAAAATGTCACGTTTTTTATTGCACAATTTTAATAGAAAAGATATTACGATTATTTTTAAATATATCTTTACATAGTATGAGCCTTTAATAAAAAAATCGCATCGATTTTTCTTTGAAAAATTGAAAAATATTTTTTTTATATGTACATACATATACATATACATACAAATCGTCATACAACACCACTATTACATTTATACGAGTAACTGATACAAGTAATATGCCAATATCACATATACATATAATCACAACCCCTATTCCTCTTTAAAAGATGTAATAATAAGGTCAAGGGAACATCTAATAAAAAACACATATAGTATAACCAGAAATTCGGCAAAATCTTCATAGACTTTCCGTCTATTTCTTAAAAAAGATAAGTGATACGACTGTTACAAAACAATAGTTATAACTCAGCATTATGAGGAATAAATCGGCATTCTACGTTATAATTCGGTGGTATACGTTATGGTCAGCTTCATTGGACTACATTCTAAAATTAAACCGGTCAATCAAACATTATTACTCATTAAAAACCGATAACTGCTCTTCAATTCGAAATCGACCAAATGTAACCGACCTCTTATGCTCCACCTATAAAGTTATGGTATTACATCCTTAAAAGGACATTCTTTGTGTTCACAAGTACTAACTTAAGTATCGGAGTGCCTTTTGCAAGTACATCGCCCCTTGTTCATACTCTCTGTGACGTGGTATCTTCCTGGACGGAAAGCTTGGAATTCTCAAGGTCAATAACTCGGCACTGTCTTTCAGAGTCCGAGCTATATATCCAGATCATCCATACAAGAACAATTGGAGTCCACCGTGGGGCCGAGGATATAATCTTTTCTTTATTCATCGGACCAAGCATTTCAACCGTTGACCATGGCTGGTCAACTCCCACCTACACCAGCCGAACTTCTCCGAATGGTGACTGAATTGCAACAAGCTAACCAGCACATGGCCGAGGAGAACTAGCAAATGGTAAACCAGATTTTCAAGTTAACTAATGCTCGGACATAAAATAACAATGATTGATAAGAGCGAACAGAAGAAGTCGAGCATCAATCTGGACTGACGAAAGTCTCCAAAACTGCTCGGCGTGAAGAAGAACAACCTGAGCACAATGAAGAGGCTCGTCCAGAGAATGAAGATGACGATCCCGAAAGCTCTCCCGGGCCATTCACGGTCGAGGTGATGAACTTCGTGCTGCCTAGGAGATTCACTCTACCAACTACCTTAACCCCATATGATGGGTTAGGTGATCCGAAGAAATATATCAAAAAGTTTACCTCCATAATGATAGTAAATGGTGCATCCAATAAAGTTTTATGTTGTTGTTTTCCATCTTATTTAGACGGTCCTGCACTTGATTGGTTCTGTTCTTTGCCTGTAGATTCTATTTCTCGTTTTCGAGACCTGTCAAAGCTGTTCGAATAGCATTTTCCCGGATCAGCTATCTACCTGCATGATTCTGATTACTTGAACACGATCAAACAAGGCCAGCATGAAAGCCTAAAAGATTACATGACGCGCTTCACAAAAGTAGCTATGGGTATACCAGATCTCCACCCCGAAGTCGAGTTACACGCCATCAAAAGCAAACTCCGACCAGAAAAATTCCAGGAAACTATTGCTGTGGCCAAACCTAAAACCATGGCCAAGTTTTGGGAAAAGGCTAAAGGATAAATTGACATTGAGGAACTCCGACAAGCTCGAGAAGCCGAGAAACCATAGTACAAAGAGGACGATAAATCACAAGATATCAAGAAGAACTTCAAGCCAACTCCCCTTTATGAATCATACGCTCAATTCAACACAAAGCGCGACGATATTATCAAGGAGATTCTCAATTCCAAATTAATCAAACCTCCACGGAAGGCCGGCAACTATCCAAACTCGAGGAGCGCAGACAAATTGAAATATTGTACTTTTCACCAGAAGCACGAACACACCTCCAATGAATGTGTCATCGCCAAGGACTTTCTAGAGCGACTGACTCGACGAGGCCACCTCGACAAATACATCGGTAGGCATATACAATGGCGTGCCCCTCCTTCCAATGACTATAGCTCGGCAATACAAAACAACCGAGATAAAGAACGCCCAAATTCAAGCCATCCAGACCAACCACAAGGTATTATTAACTGTATCTCTGGAGGATTTACAGGTGGAGACACCACAAGCTCGGCAAGGAAACGCTCTTACCGAGCAATGTTGTCAATAGAAGCTAGTAAAGATGGCCCTCAGACACCTTCACATTTTCCTCTAATAACATTTCAATCCTCCGACTTCAATACAATTGTAGTGAATCTTGATGATCCTGTTGTGATCTCCATCCAGTTAGGAGATCTCCTAGTAAAAAAAGTATTACTGGACCCAGGGAGCAGTGCCGACATTCTCTTTCATACAACATTTCAGAAGATGAAGTTAAGTGACAACATCTTGCAACATTCCACTGGAGACTTAGTCGGCTTTTCAAGTGAAAGAGTCCCGGTTATGGGATTTGTGTGGTTACGAACCATACTTGGTGAGGTCCCCCTATAAAAGACTTTAGATATTCAATACCTAGTCGTTTATTGTTTCAGTCCTTATAATTTGATTCTTGGCCAACCTTTTTTAAATCAGTTCGGTGCTATTGTTCCTACAATTCATCTGTGTTAAGTTCCATTTGCAGGATGATACAATCGCAACCATTCACAGCGATGCTCGTCAAGCCAGACATTGTTACAACAACAGTTTCAAAAGAACTCACCGAAAAGTCCAAACACATACACAGCATCAGCGCACAGGACGAACTCCCAGCCTTAGTCGACCTTGATCCAAGGGAAGACACTCTCAAATGACCAACTCCAACGAAGGACTTGCAGAAAATCTATTTTGCAGTAAGCTCGGACAAATTCACCTATGTAGGATCCACACTAAGCTCACAAAGAAGATCTCATTCCAGAAATTCCTACAACAAAATGCCGACTTATTTACTTGGACCCCAGCAGACATGCCCGGCATTGATCCATCCATCAAATCTCATAAGCTAGCATTGAACCCCACTGTCCGACCTATAGCACAGAAGAAAAGAAACCTCGGTCTCAAACGCAAACAAGCCTTTCTGGAAGAGATGAAGAAGCTAATCAACGCCAGCTTTATTCAGGAAATCAGATTCACGACATGGCTGGCAAATGTCATCATGGTTAAAAAACATAATGGTAAATAGTGCATGTGTGTTGATTTCACCGATCTCAACAAAGCATACCCAAAGGACTCCTATCCCTTACCATCTATTGACTGTTTAGTTGACAACGCTTCAGGTTATGAAAAACTGAGCTTTATGGATGCTTACTCTAGTTATAACCAGATTCTAATACATCCATCCGACCAGAATAAGACTGCTTTCATTACTGAATATGGAAATTATTGTTATAAAGTTATGCCTTTTGGTCTTAAGAATGCAAGTGCAACGTACCAAAGCCTAATGGACAAAGTATTCGCCCAACAAATCGGTAAACATTGAAGTCTATGTAGACAATATGGTCGCCAAAACCAAGCTTGGCCATAACCACCTTGACAACCTCGCAGAAATATTCCAACAAATCCAAAAATATAACATGCAACTAAACCCTGAGAAGTGTGCCTTTGGGTGCAAAGTGGCAAGTTCCTCGGCTTCATGCTTACCAACCGAGGAATCAAGGCAAACCCTGAAAAATGCCGAGCTGTCTTGGAGATGAAAAGCCCATAAACTATCAAAGAAGTCCAACAATTGATAGGGAGACTTGTTGCACTCTCTAGATTCCTCCCCTGCCTAGCTTCTAAATCTTTCTATTTTTTCCAAACATTAAAAAAGAAAAAAGCTTTTCATTGGACTGATGAATGTGAAAAAGTTTTCACAATCATAAAATGCAGAAAGGCAAAAGCAACAATTGCCGATCTATTTTATCAGCAAGACTCTCCAAAATGCTGAACTTCGCTATCCGAAGATAGAGAAGCTGCCTTTAGCTCTGATATTTTCGGCACGAAAACTTTGGCCATATTTTCAAAGCCATATCATATATGTTCGGACAGATCAATCATAGCGGCAAGTCCTTCAAAAACCAGAACTAGCAGGCCGACTAGTAAAATGGTCGGTTGAGATCCCCGAGTTTGATATTTGATATCAGGGACGAGGACCGATAAAATCTCAACATTTGGCTGACTTCATTTTTGAATTCACAGTCCCAGACTCAACCGAAGACTCAACCCAATGGTGTTTATACGTAGATGGTTCTTCAAATCCACAAGGATCTGGAGCTGGAATCATACTTGATGATGGAAATGGTCACGTCATCGAACAATCTTTACACTTTTCATTCAAAGCAAGCAACAATCAGAGTGAGTACGAAGCACTCATTGCCGGACTCAAACTTGCCACCGATCTAAACGTCACCGATCTCAAGGTATATTGTGATTCCTTGCTCATTGTGCAGCAGGTAAACAACTTATACCAGGTAAAGGATCACTTATTATCCAAATACCTATCAATTGTTCACACATTACTGTCAAAATTTTATAGGTGTGAAATTCAACACATACCTCGGGAGAATAATGGCCGAGCAGACATTCTGTCTAAGCTCGCCAGTACCCAAACAACTAGCTCCTCCCTTTACCAATCTACGCTACTCAAACCAAGTATAGATCTCACACAAGTTTTAAGTGTCTCACACGAAAAAGATTGGTGAGCACCTTACATAAATTACCTTCAAACAGGAATCTTACCAGACGCCGTCGACAATGCTCGGCAGTTCCGCTGACAAGCTTCATTTTTTACTATTTATAACAACTGCCTGTATAGACGAGGATTTTCTCGTCCTTTACTGAAATGTCTTAACAGGTTAGAAGCTGACCTTGCACTTGCCGAGGCACATGAAGGAATTTGTGGAACGCACCTTGGCGCCTGAAGTCTGTCCTAAAAAATCCTCCGAGCTGGTTTCTTTTGGCCGACATTACAACAGGATTGCAAAATAAAGGTCAAAAGCTGTGACAATTGCCAGAAGCATAGTCCGATCACACACCTCCCAGCCGAACTCCTTCACAGTGTCGAAGTAAGTTGGCCCTTTAACAGATGGGGGCTATACATCATCGGCATGTTCCCGTTAGCAGCAGGACAGGTAAAATTCTTAATAGTTGCCATTGATTAATTTTCAAAATGGATAGAGGCAAAACCTCTAGCAAAAATCACCTCAGAACAAATGGTTTCTTTTGTATGGAAACATATTATCTGTAGATTCGGCATACCTCGGCATATTATCACTAATAATGGCCGCCAGTTTACCGATAAAAAATTCACTTCCTTTTTGTAGGAGTTGAAAGTCAAACAGCATTTCTCATCCGTCGAACACCCACAAACAAATGGGTTAGCAGAAGCCGCAAATAAAGTCATCCTCCATGCCTTAAGGAAGAAATTGGACGACACCAAAGGCCTCTTGTCTGAACTAATTCCAGAGATAATATGGGGATACAATACCACCATCCATTCAACAATAAAATAAACACCTTTTTGACTAGTATATGGATCTGACGTAATGATACCGATGGAGATCTCTCAGGCTTCACTCCGAACCAAGTTGGCCGACCATACTACCACAGATACAACTCGGCAATCCGATCTAGACCTCCTCAAAAAACTTCGATCTTCAACGGCAATCACATACCGAGCTATGTAACAGCATATAGCTCGGGGATACAATCAGAAATTTGACCCAAGGTCCTTTCAAGTCAACGACCTGGTGTTCAGAAGAACCGAACAGGCTAGAAAACCATCAATCCACGGTAAGCTAGCAGCTAACTGGGAACGCCCTTTCAGAGTTATAGAAGTCATCGGTAACGGGGCTTACCGACTACAATCCCTAGATGGTAACACTTTGCCTAATACTTGGAATGTTTCATATTTAAAGTTATATTACCGTTAAAAGTCAGGGACATGAGAGTACTTTTTTTCCTACTACCAAGATTTTTCCCAAAACGGGTTTTGCTTGGAGAGGTTTTAACGAGACTTGTCTACCTGCACCTTAGTAATCAAAGGTCCATCAATGCAATTTTAATCCATTCTATTCAAACTATGGAGATATTTACTTTCTTTTCGGAACTTTGGCTATTACTATTCCAAATTTTATACCGAATCCGATCAATCAGAACTCGCCGATCAAATAAATAAGCAAACATCATTCTGAATCTGATTAATCAAAACCAGCCAGTCAAAAAAATACCCAAACTCTGTTCGAGTTATCAGACCTCACAGATAAATCAAATAAACAAACTCTATCCCAAATCCGAATGCTCAGACTTTACCGATCATAAAACAATTACAGATCAAATCAGATAAACTGATCTATACATCTATATCTCTCATAGATATAGCAAATCAGTTTTGCACAACCTTCTATTACCGGCAAAATTGAACAATAATAAGCTGCCTTCCCCAAACACAATTGGCAAACCATCACTCCATTCTAACCATTCAACTAAGATTAAAAAAATACACTTCCAAAAGGAATCTCAGCAGCCATGCCTACTTGATGACATTATAATAGTCATAACATTCTCGCAACTAATTTAACATACCCGGCAATATCAAATCATGCAAACTTAAATTTGCCTATTTATCAAAATATATAGTGCCTTTTCTTTTTTATCCGAAAAGGCATATGCAAAAAACAGTCAAATGCTCACAAAGGAGCAAGCCAGTCCAACAAACTACTAAAAGTTCATAAAAACAAATGCAATAGAAAAAGCATATAAATTAAGCCAGCAATTATGATTCGACATTTTCATCCTCCTCCTCAGCAACTCCATCATCTTCAATTCCACCATGACTCCATCTTTGTTGACTTTGCCCAGATCCATCTGGGAAAAATCAACATCAGGAGCCAGAAACTTTGCTTGCAGCAAAGCCCTTTCAAAACCTTCAACGAAGGAGTCTAATATTTTCGTTGCCTTACTTTTCTTGAACTCCTTTAATTTTGCTGTTACTTCAATTACCTGAGCAGTCATAGAAGAAAGTTCAGCCTCTTTTTTCTTTAAATCCTCAACCTCTTTGGAATAGTTTTCTTTCATCAACTTCAAATCTTTCTCACTCTCTAACAACTTCGCCTCCAACTCAACAACCTTCGCATTTTTTACGCCCAGCTCTTCCTTCAGTACTAAGAATGACTTCTGGTCAGACAGCTTGCAATGCTTCTTTTTCTGGCTTCGACCAAGCCTCGCCAAACGGAGACCAATGACCTTCACCAAAACAAACAAACAGCATTACACTAACCACTTATATCCAACAGATAAAACCAGCAAACCCAGTTTACTTTACCTGCATATATTGGTCGATCGCAATGTCACCAACTTCGTCGGCCAAAGTCACGTCTACTGACGACTGGCAAACTTCGTCGACAACGGCCATATATGAGAAATCTTTGGCCCACACAGAAGACCCATCACTCTACTCAGCAAGTTCATGTAACCTCTTCTGATTCCCTATAAATTTTTGAAGTTCCTCCACCGGAACCTCTTCCTCCCCAGGACCCTCAGATAGGTCCACTACATCGCCCTTCTTTCTTTTCAAAATAACCTTTCTTCTTCTAGGTTTCGGTTGGTCCACCTCACCAGCTCCCACCACTTTATCGGCCTTTGAAGACGAACCCTCCTTCTCAAGGTTTTTGCTCTTCACCCGAGCTCTTAGGGTGGCCGCAGAAACCCCGGGATACTTCCCACCTGCAAACACAAAGACCAAACAGTTACAAAAACTAAATCTAGTTCTACCTACACCACATTATTCAAAAACCAGCTTACCTAAATAATCTATCACAGCCTACCTATTTTCATCCCACTGTAGCAAATCAAAAACGGATATTAAATCTTTTCGTCCAACACCCTCTACCAAATACTCTATTATACACTCATTTCTTGAGCTTATTCTCTCCAAGCCGAGAATATTCTGCGGCTCCAAACACCAGAACAGGGGAAACCTCTCCCGCAAATTATCATCCAAATAAAAGGGAAACTCATCTTCCACACCAAAACTTGGATAACTATTCAAGTTAATCCATCCACCTTTCCAAACGCCTTTTGCTTGAAACATTGAGAAGAAAATTTTCAGCGATGGTTTCTCTTCCAAATACTCCATTAAAACCTCAAAACTTCACAAAAATGCCCATCCATTGGGGTGCAGCTGGGAAGGAGCGCAGTTCAACTGCCTCAACACCTGACACTGAAACTCTAAAAAAGGCAGTTTCACTCTCAACTCCTCTATGATGCAACTATACATGAAGAAATATTCAAAATCTTTCGATCTATGATACAACCGTTCAGCACTAGAACACAGCAACAGTTTCAGATGAACCCCAGAGCCTACCTTTACAATTTTCTTCAAATCTATCTCGTTCACAACATTCACATCTATGAACAATAAAGCACGATTCCTCACATCCTCATTCACCCAATCATCTGGCCAATCCACTTTCTCCATTTTCTCTTTCCTTTTCTCCCTCTCTTTCTCAAAACCCATAACAAACAACCACAAAAGCAAAAAACGCAAAAGTATAATTACAGAGGAAAAGAGAAACTAAAACGTACCTCGTTTGCTCTTTCTTTCTTTTGAAACTTGAACAACCAACTTTTAATCCAATGGCAACAATGACTCAAACGAAAACTATTTGAATTCCAATGCAGTTACCAAAGGACACCAACACCGGTTAAGTTCCACCACACCCACGAATCAATCAAATCAACCGCTCAGAAGGCATTGGAAATGACAAACCACTTATGACCATCATTAATTACTTCTCTCTCTTCATTTAAAATCAATTTTCCTTTTTCACAATAATTTTTTTTTAATTAAGTAAGTTGAACTGGGGGCTCCATTACTACCTGACCCACTGAGTTATAGCTCACCTAAAAAGCTCAACCTGCTTCATTAAAAAAAATCCTCAACCTAAGCTTAGGGGCTATGATACGGCTGTTACAAAACAATAGCTATAACTCGGCATTATGAGGAATAAATCGGCATTCTACGTTATAATTTGGTGGTATACGTTATGGTCAGCTTCACCGGACTACATTCTGAAATTGAACTGGTCAATCAAACATTATTACTCATTAAAAACCGATAACTGGCTTCAATTCGAAATCGACCAAATGTAACCGACCTCTTATGCTCCATCTATAAAGGTATGGTATTACATCCTTAAAAGAACATTCTTTGAGTTCACAAGTACAAACTTAAGCATCGGAGTACCTTTTGCAGGTACATCCCCCTTGTTCATACTCTCTGTGACGTGGTATCTTCCTTGACGGAAAGCTCGGAATTCTCAAGGTCAACAACTCGGTACTGTCTTTCAGAGTCCGAGCCATATCCAAGTCATCCATACAAGAACAATAAGGATGTAGGGGGTGAGAACCTAACCACATGGTCTCATCAGAGGAATTTTAGAATTGTCATAAGAGGATATATAAAAAGAGAATTGGTTTCAACCGCAGTGATTATCGCTCATCTTATAAATCTTTTCAAACAACAACAATTAATCATTTATTATCCAAATTCATTTCTCACTTATAAGAATATCAATCTCAATAATATCCCTAACATTTCCCTACATACCAAAAAAACAATCTAACTAAACTTACCAATAATTCATCCAATCACGGCTTCTATCCCAAAACATAATCAATCACGACCTCTAGCCTAAAGTATAATCAATCATATTCAAACCATCATAAGGAGATCTTTTACAAGCTACCACAATCCACCATTATCCAAATTGATAAGTCACAATCACAAGTAATCAGACAGACATTCAAACAATCACACGAAGACAACAATTATGACAAGTAGTATAATTAACAGTTAACAGAATATCAATTAAGCAAACCAAGAAATTATGCAGACCTAAGCAATCTCAAACAAATGCAGTATGATGTATGTGTGTCTTTCTGGTCGTGAGCTCACGTGTCGGTTAAACTGGCAGAGCCCGACACACTCGATAGCTAACCCGGATATCGCTCTCTGTTGCACGTCACAATGAGGCATATAATCGAGGGAGTATGCCATACCACATTCTCCTAGAGACACTCATCAGGGAAAATAAATTGAGGAAGAGTGCCTACCACCTTGCAGACAAAGAGAGAACATGAGAAAAAATATCCAGGGAGAATGCCCTACCACCTTTTTCATATTCAACAAATCGCCATCAAAAGAGAATGTGGGGGGATAAGTTGAGGGAGAGTGCCCTACCACTTTTCCCACATCCAACAACAGTCATGAATAGGTAGGATGAAACCACCATCCTTGCCTGGAACAAATGCTAAACCAATACGCAAGCGGGACAACGTCACCATCCTTGCCAATTCAGTCATAATCATAATCAAATATAACCGGGATCAACATCAAAATCGCAATTCTATATAATCACATCAATTACAAGATTAATTATTCTTATCACAGTAAGAGAGAGAATCCTTCATCCTCAACTTGTCTATTTGCTCTGGGATATACTGTCTGCCACATTTTTCAATCATAACCATTATTAATCATAAACACATTCACAATCATAATCATAATCGAACTCAAACTCATAATTCCTTATATTTCACATTTATCCTAAGGATAATTATCCTCAAGGCATAAGCGGGATAAAATCACCGTCCTTATTACAGTTGGGAATTAAACCGAAGGGAATCCTCAACCTTCTATCTAATTCTCCGATGTGACAAGAGAGATAATCCTCAACCTCAAATTTGGCCAACTGTAACAAGAGAGGGAATACTCAACCTCAACTTATCTATCTGTGAGCGGGACAAAACCACCGTCCTCACTGTGGGCAGGACGAACCACATCCTGACAACATTCTCAAAATCCCCTTTAGTAAGTTTCAAATAGAAAACTTAATTCAAATTCATTAAAATCCAACCCCAGTATATATAAAGTCTTAAAACAGTTTATCAGAGTTCATATGTGGGCTACAAGGGGTTTACAAACTGGTTGGATAGGTTAAACAATTCAAAAACAACATTTTCGAAAAATCAGCATAGTCGTGCGTATGCATGTCTCGTGCATATGCACGATTTCAATTCGGGATGCATATCGTCTTGTGCGTATGCGCAAGTCCCCAATTCTGCAGAATTTCAGAATTTCAATTTTAAAGCCCCATTTTCAAACCTTCATAACATTTGTTACAAAAATTATTTTCTGTCTGTTTTTCGAACATCATAAACTAGACAAACCCAATTTTCATTCAAATCAAATTTCACAAAATTTTGAGATCTAAAAACCAAGTTATGTCCCGTCAAATTTGATCAAAAATTATTTTTTACACAAAATTTTGTAACTTTAACTTTACTTTAAAAAAAAACATCCCTTTCTCATTTCAAGTTTTAAAACCAGCATAATTTCCATCCAAATTATCACATCACTATCCTTTACTTAAACCACCCTAATTTCACTTTTCTACTCATTCTTCAAACCAATTCATACTCCAACTATTAAATCAACAATCATCACAAATCTCATTCCTAATAATTAACAAACATACCAATTTCCACAAATCCAAAGAATCAAATCCTCATATATATATATATATATACACACACACACACGCCCACCATTAAAATTTATCAATCAAATTCAATTGCTTTTAAATTTACCAGAAACGTTTTAAAACATAATTCTTGAATCCAAATTTTTCAAATGAGACTTCAAAACAATGTCTCTAAATAGCACCAGTTTCCATTATTATTATCATTCAATTTTCATTCAAGTTCTTATAAAATTTTGGCAGCATCTCTCTTGAAATTTGAATTTTTTTCACCCTTCAAAAGATCCATCCAAACCAGACATCTCTCAATCAGTCAAAATATTTAATAATTCTCAACGTATACCAATCAAACAATTTTCGACAATTAATAAATTAGTTATAGCTCATAACCACAAATAAATCAACTTAACTAACTCAAGGAAATCAACACAACTCAGAATTCTAGCAACCAAATCAAATCAATCACAGTTAATCAAATCACATTCTCTAAACAGTTCAGAATAATCCATAAGACTCGCACAATCACAAAAATACATTTTCACATCAATATCGATTTATAATAATTCTTTGATATAAAATATGTTTTGAGAAAAATACTACCTCAATCACGACTCAACTACGCGACAAACTTCCTTTTATTCTTGTTTCGCAGCAGCGGCATCAATTTCGACCATCCCCGTAGCAACAGTAGCCATCAAACACAGTTCACACAATTAGTCGCCAATTCTTAAATAATGAAAAACTATTATTTAATTAAAATAAATAATACACTGTTCAAATATATTAAAAATTAACTACATCAAATGTGTACAATGAAATAATAGAACAGAAAATAAATAACTACAGATCTAGGTAGTCGTCATCATCGTCGTTGGTCCTGTGGCCTTAAGTCGGTGGCGCAGAAGGCGGTGATGACCGTATGCCATCAGCAGGACCGCTGCCACCAGCAAGGTCGATGCTATTGGCGTGCATCTGGGCCTTGTACACCTCTATCTGAGATTGCATCCGCTCCACTGACTCCCGAAACTCCAGCTTAAACTCATCAGTAGACGTCACATGGGTGAGGATCTCTTGATACCTCTCTCAATAATTGTTAAGCACCTGAGCCTGTTGTTGAAGGCTGCATTGGAGCTACTGCACCTGTAGCTCAAATCAACGCATTCCTCGGACTCGACTGGTGGTAGAGCCTGACGATAGCCTCAACGTGAATGTGCGAAGGCTGCTGGTGAAAAACAACTTGATCCCGTATACGCAGTTCTTGTACGGTGCTATGGTTGTCTCGCACCAAACCGCATCAGGATTGACGGCTGCAGCTGTAGATCCATCGGTGACATCCTCCCCACCTTGATGAGACTACTGACTCGCAGCCTCTAGTCTCTGTGTATTGGACTCCTGTGCAATTAACACAAGTTATTGTGATTAGTACGTCGACAGATATATAGTTAATCTCTAATAATTTTATAGCAAGAGATAATCAGATTTATGTTTACTCACATAATGATCCTGAGACCGCTGATAAGCAAATGACATTGCAATCCCTAACGATTAATTTCATCAGATATTCTATCCCCTCCGTTAACCTTTTTGTCCAGAACTAATGAAGTTTGCCTACTATCACATTAATTGATGACATGTTAAGGAACCATCCAAAGGACAAAACGCACACTACCATGTTAGCAATATGCTGCAGTAAAACAGGACAATTAAAATCGTAAAAGATATTTTAAGAGACACTTAAATCCCTAACTAATTTAATCATAAACTTATAATGAACCATGAAGTAGGACAAATATCCCTAACTTTTAACAAGTTATTGTACCTACTACTGCACTGGTTGTTGGCTTTGATTGGTAGTAGCCTTAATTCCTTTCTTCTTGGTCTCGAATGGTGTTACTTTCACCATTTTGATTGATGAACAATACAAATATGAAAAATTGATTTGACTTGAAAGAATTTTCAGATAATGATCAATCAAGGCATTAGGAACTTGATCACGTACAATGCGCTAATCAATGACCTTTGCAAGATCTACGATTTGAAAGAAGTTTGAAAACTTGTGAATGAGATGAATGAGAAGAGAAGGTTTAAAATCTAACAAGATCACGTTCACAACACTAATAGATGGATATTGTTAAGATGGGACATGAAATTTGTATTGAAGATCAAGAAAAAATGATTGAAAGTTATTGAACTTGATGAGGTAGTTTTTCCTGCACTCATATCAGGACTTTGCAAAGAAAAAGAAAGAGAAGGAGGAGCAAGGAACTGAGGCTGCCGTCAACCAAAGCCAGTAACAAATGCAGCAAATATAATGACTTGTTGAAATTTAAGGATATTTGTCCTACTTCATGGTTCATTATGGGTTTATGTGTCTATGTTTAAATTAGTTAGGAATTTAGGTGTCTTCTAAATTTTTTTGAAGAGTTTAATTATCCTATTTTATTGTAGCGTATTGCTGACACGACAAAGAACATTTTGTCTCTTTGAAATAGTTTCTTGACACGTCATTAACTAACGTGATACATAGGCAAAATTTATTATCTCTAGACAGAGACATTAATAAAAAGGATAAAATGTCTAACAGAATTAATCGTTAGGAGTCGTTATATCTTTTTCAAGTCAATAAAAGACGGAATGAGAATTAACAAAATGGTTAAGGACCGAAATGAAATTTTACTCAAACTTCGTCGCAAAGAAAAAAAAAAAACAACTCATTCAAATCATAAGATTTTATTATAGTTAGCCCTCATCACGGGGCTCCAATTTTTAGGACAAATAACAATTAACATATATAACATTATTTATCATTCTCCCATTATTTTGCCCAATTGACAAACATAATCAAATTCTTTGTTGATTGACCATCTTGTCCTACATTTTTTAAAGTCATTTCCCTCCATTTCAAAGACCTTACTCTCATTTCTTCATTCCCAAGCAATTGCTCCACCTTCTTCCTTATCTCACCCCTTGAAATCAATTCATTCTTATCCTTTTCCAATTCCAATCCAACCTTCCACACATCACAAATATATAACTTGTTAATAAATTGGTCACTATTAAATGGCCAACATAGAAATGGTACACCCCCACAAACACCTTCTAAAATAGAATTCCAACCACAATGTGTGACAAAACAAGCTATGGCAGGGTGGTTTAGGATCCTCTTCTGTGGCGCCCAAGCCACAATTTTACCTTTACTTCCATGAAATTCTTTGGGATATGATGAATCAATGTTATTATGGTTGGCGCGAACAACCCAAAGAAAAGGCTTGTTAAGGAGATCAAGCGCGAGTGCTAGTTCTTTGAATTGATTTGATTCCAACACAACCAAACTACCAAACGAAACATACACGACGGATCGAGTTGGTTGTTGATCCAACCAATGTAGGCAAGTTGTGTCTTCTTGCCACAATGAAGAAGAAGCCTTGTTATTATCATAAGTTTCCATGAATGGACCAATTGGTAGGAACCTTGGTGAAATGGAGAATGCTGCAGGCTCAAGATCACAAATAGTGTTGCAAAGCCACCATTGAGCTACTTTGAGTGTTTCCATCTCTTTAATAATTTCAGTGAACCAGAGCTTGCTTACGCCGCGCCATGGGAATTGCGCCGTGTCTATCTTAGGCAACCCTGGGGAGAGCTCAATTTGTTGTTTTCTGGTGGGGTGTCCTGCAACCATTATGGAATCATTGAACTCCCAAAGTTTGTATCTGCTAGTTTAGTTTTTCATTTTAATTTCACCCATTTCTAAGTAATAGTATTAGTGAAATTAATAATGTCTGGTCAAATATTGTTGTTTCAGTGCATGCAATTAATTGAAAATTTTACAAACACAATCAATTTTCCAAGGCCAATGCCAAATTGGCTAATCTAATTTTTGTACAAAAACATTGCTTGAAGATTGGAATTGAAGCTTTGAAATCTCAACGTGATCAAAGTTGTGTAATAAAGTGTATATTTACATGTATTACTTTGCACATTTTTAATATATATTTCATATTTTAAAGTATATTATATGACTAGTTCTACTATAAAGTGATTTTTGGATGTATTAAATGATATATTTCATGTGATAGTTATCCAACTATCATAAAAAAAAAAAATTTCATTTCTTTATTTTTTCTTTACTAATTTTAACCTTTGATTTTAATTATAAAATATAATAAGATATATTAATTAAAATCAGCAGTTAAAATTATTAGAATACCGGTATTCCAATACATTTGAAAACTTTCCCATATTATATACCGATGACTGATTGATGGCTAATGTTTTGTTATGATTGTAAAATATATGAAAAAATAGTGTAGGCATCAAGAATCAATGGTAAAGAAGAAACCTTATACATACCTGAAGAATCAATAATGCCATCATCAATGAGCCTCTGCACGAAGACACCACATGCCAAAGAAGTAGCTGAAGTTGGAGAGAAGAGAGCACCTTTGATCCCTAATCTGTGGCCAAGTTCCAAGGCAAAACCCATGTTTGTGGTAACAAGTATGCAACTGATTTTGTTTTCAGAGTCTAAGGCATTGACATCTTCTATTAGCTTTGGAAGCAATGAAGGCATGGTTCTCTTTATGGACAAAAGTACTTTTAACATGTCACTCCTATCATCTTCATTTTCCAAACCATCTGGGAGTGTCACAACCTTAATGTTTGACCCTTCAACGTTGGTGTTGGAGCCTAAACAATATTGAAGTTGAAATTGAGTTATAGAGAGGAGAAATTACAACTCATATTTCATTTCATCTAATGATATAATACAATTACTAACATAAATTAATTACGGTATTTTAAGATATTTGAGCCCATACATATGTTACATTATTACCTTTGTGGCTGAACTCAGTGTGTAGAAAAGTGACCTTGCAGCCATTTTTGGCTAGAACATGAGAAAATTGCATGAGGGGGTTCACATGGCCTAGAAGTGGAAATGGTATGCAAAGAAAGTGAGGGATTCCCATCTTTGTGAATTGTTTAATTTGTTGGGAAAAAATAATATTCTTCAGAGAAAGAATTATGTGAGGGACTCCAGATTAAAGTGTACTATATATAGTGTTAGTTTTGATTTCCAAGTTTTATAGTGACCAATGCTATTGTTCTGCCGCTTAGGATGCTGCATTTCGGCACACAAGTCAAGATTGACGAAATAAATGATGATTTTATTGGGTTCATTCACTTTTAAAGCATTTAATAACTATTGACCGAATTATATGTTGATGACCCATTTAATATTGGAAAATGTTTGGGTCTAGTGAATCACTACTTCCTTTGCATCTAGTTGCAAAAAAAGGAGTATTGAAAAAATGAGAAGTTTAAAGGAGCATGATATTACCGCGACGGATTAGTCCTTGACTTGTCGGGTTTGGAGATACCGTGGAAACAAAAAAAAAAAAAAACCAATTTATTTTGTAATATTGTACAATTTTAGTAATGGTTTCTTAATATATGTATGTAGTTAACAATTGTACGACCAGGGTAGACACATAATCAAACTATCGATTATCAGTGGCAGGACATCCTTGAAACAGAGGGGGCATGTCTCTGATTTCATCAAGCATATTTACAAATTACTTATTAACAGGGAAAAAATGTATGCAAATAGAATTCAGCAATTAGAAGTGGCATTACCTAAGGGAATCCCTTTTAACAGGATTAATACAATGTTTGTTGGTGTCTATACTACAACCAAAAGATTATCTTCTCCCTATGATCTTTGTGCTTTATATTCACAGTAAGCTATTTTCAATTCCATCAATCATTATGGAAATCCATTGTCTATTACTCTGTTTATCTATTATATCCATTTGTATTAAATCATTCTCTCAACCAAACTTGGTAATCTGTCTTTTTGTCAATAAACTTTTTCCAGCTACCATCCAACAAGTTCTCCCTAGAGGGGTGCCAAGCAAAGTGTCCTAGCTTCAAAACTAGTGAATCACCAACCCTTGCTACATAACCTTCATTGTTAGCATGGAATATCTTCGTGGGGCTCCTACAATGGATTCCACCCCGCTTCCTAGCCTCAATCAACTCGGTTATCACATCACGGATGCCAAAATCATAGAAATGGTCATAAAATATTGTGGGCTGCAAAGTATTCAAGCATAATATAAGTCATTGATAAATATGGGGCATCAAAGATGAAGAGACTAACAACAGATTGTCCTCTAACAGAATTGACTTCCTCTGAGGTTATCAAATTCTTAATTTTGGGGTGATCAATAACATATTTATAAGGGAGGTCAGTATGTCATATTTTATAAAATAAGGAATACCAAGTGCCATAAAGGTATTGCGAATAATATCTCCCAATCTCAGAAGAGCTCAATGTAATTTATCCGAGGTTTGAATCCATTAAGAAGGTATTAGTCTATTGGATGTTAGTCTGTTGAGAACTTACCGTTCCAGCATGAGTCAAGATATATGCATATCCCTGCATGAGCTTGTCTCGTGGAAATGGCCAGTGACCCTGAAAATAACATGAAATGTTATGTCCATTTTCCTCATTCTCTGATAGTATATGCAACAATGTCAAGGCAACAGCGCACAAATTGAGAAAAAGGTCAGACTTTCGAATCATGGTTTGCATTAGTATGTGAATTGTGATTTTTTCAGAAGGGAGAGTGTTTCAAAGACAGAATAGATACCTGAGTAGACCCTGTGTCATGATTCTCTACGAATGTAACAGCACGAGAAGGCCACCATCCCATTACTCCTGGAGGTTTCCCTTGAGGATCTATCAGTCTCCAATATTCACCATGCAAAGCAGAATGAAGTATCCCCTGAAAATCATAATACAACAATATAATGTTAAATTCTAGCCACAAGACTTTCACTTTTTGTTCCCTTCCTTCTAATGAAGTTTTCCACTTCTTTCTATAGAGGGAAAATCCGACATGACTTTATCATCATATTAATCGGCTGATAAATACGCCATCCAGGAAATTTGTTATTTTTCTAATATTAATCGGGTAATATGGAAAATTTCTTGCCCATGAAATCAGCTTCCCACGACTGAATAGTAGCTCATGTCTCCTTATATATAGATTTTTCATTATAATAGCAAGCTTCTGGATGTAAGATTACCAAGAAGCTACCATTAACTGATGTGGAACAGAGTACCTTTGTTGTCATATCAAATGCAGCTGAAGTGCCTCCTGTAGCGTTGACCCAGTCAACTATCCGTTGTCGATGAGCATCTATTTATTACAAATTTGAAATATAGCTTTTAAGATAAAAGTATATAACTCAGAGGTTGATATATTTCAGGTTATTGCAGTAAGTAACGAACCTTGGTTGTAACACAAAGTTCCATGTTCATATTTCATGGCGTCCCAATATTCTCCAATGGAAAAAACAGGGTTTGATGCTTCAATATATTCTTTTACGTATGTACCAGAAAAGCCTCTGCAGGCAGATAATAAGGAAAAATCAAATTTTATATTATAATATTTTAATTGTAAAACAAAGGAACTAGAATAACTTCAATGTTCAATTTGATGAAAGAATAAACATATAAATAAAAATGTGTAGAGCATTGCAAAGAGAGATTGCTGAAACACAAGATTTTGTGCTCCCTTAAAAATATTGAACTTATCTATTTTGGTATCACGTTTGCTCAAAGCACCACAGATATCAGATATAAAGATACGAATTTTCTATTATATCATTATTTAGCTCCCATTTCTCATAGTGCAACTTAAAACTGTGACATTTTTTTAGTAAGAAAGCTCCCTAAGAGTTAAACACTTTGAAGACAAGAGAAGTGTTTTTTTTTTCTTCCTTGCAATACTACGCTAACAAATCTTGCAGGCTCTGTTTTACCATTATTCAATGGCTACCAAGCAAGAGCCAAATAATGGTGTTTCAGACTCTAACCTGAAAGGACAACAGTGTACTTGAATTGAGATTTAAGAAGAAAAAAAGTTGTTCATACGACACTAAAGACTACAATATTTTAAGTTGAATAATTATTCAAAAGTGGCTGATTTAACCAAAAAGTCTAAGCCAACTAGTTTGCTATTTCTCTTTTCCACTACATTGCAGCATTGACTGCAGAGGAGTCCAGATCCTTTTTCCCTAATCAACTACATCTGCATGAGTTTGCCAAAATGAAAAATATTTCTTTCATCAATTAATATACTACCAACATTTTCTAGCTACCTACATAAAAGGAATGGAGAAGATTATGCCAATTTATCTGTTGTATTTACTTTTACTGACAATTCTTCCTTATCTTTTCCATTCTTTACTCATAATATAAATTGATACAACTTGCAAGAGAGATTCAGTAGAACTTAGTAAGTAAAGAATTATCTCAAGCCTCCAAAATACTTAGAATGGAAAAAAAATACCTCACAAAATCAAGCCTCCATCCATCATAACCTATGTCACTCCGAAGCCACTTTAACCATTCCTTGATATCTTTCCGTACAAAGTCCTGAGAATGATCAATATTTGGTGCTGCATGGAATATATCACCTATATAAAGAGAATCAGAAAAACGTCTATAAAAATCCTAATAATTACCTGGTAAAGCATTTTGCACTCCCATATTGTGGAGAAGGTGCTATATTTTTGTCTTCCATATGGGGGAGTATCAGTTATGACACATTAGAGAAGTGGAACTCCATAGTTCATACTTCTTTTCAGGACCACGCCAACCTTAGACCAACGGCAAGCGAACACTCAAACTAATTACAAATTACAGGTTTCAATACTTTTTTTTCTCCCTCATACTTATTTAATTAGGTTTTGTATCATTTGGAGTGGAAGGCCACAGCCTCAGTTTCTCACACAAATAACTTTACTGAAAAGACAAGATAAAACTGTAGAGGATATAATATATATAAAGATATACCACTTGACGGATTTCCACGGCCCTCAAAATTGGGATCGTCACATACAATTGCTTCAGGTCCCCATGCAAGCTTGCCGTCATAAATGTTCCAAACACCATTTGGACTCTGAAACATGTAAACATTGTGAATTTCTGACAGCCCTTTGTCAACACTCTATTATGAAGTGTACCTATTGATGAAGAGATTTCTCCATCTAGAGTTCGAATACTAAAAAAGAAAAGAGACCATACAAATCACAGAACACAGCTACTGTATGCAAACCCACAGGTTTCGAAACAGATGGCCCATATTTCAGCAAATTTCAGCATAAACCACATGCGAAGACTAGAAGAATTTCTTAATTCCAGTTTTAGCATGTAGGATGTAGCTGAGTTGGATAAACAACCAACATTAGATACTCAGAATGGTTTTACATCTCTATAACATTTCACATAAGAATGATTTGATCAGTATGTGTGAACAATGTACAGGTCAACCTTAACTTGTGCTAAAGGTTAATTAATTGATGCAGAATAGAGAAACAAGAACTAAACTATAGACTACTTGCTCCGTTTATATTGATTAGGAAACTAAAGATAATTGACTAAAACCACAAGCCGCAATTCAATTATTAACAAATTACTTTCGTGTCTCCAACTCAACATACCAGAATCTTTTATTATAAAATTAGAGAAAATAAGTATTGTGATTAAGACCCGACACTACCCTTATACTCAATCTAACACCATGATGACTTCAGTTTAGCCCATAACCCATGTCCGAAGAACAAATTTTATAACCTTTTGCACTAAATATATACAAAAAGTTTAGACTAAGCAGTAAATAACTTACCTGTTTCTGTGCACATCGATGATTAAGTACAACATCTCCCAAGACCTATTCACCAATGAAATATCTTTCAAAATTGACGACCATACTTTGCATTTGAAAGTTTGAACATAGGAAAGATAAAACAGGTCTTACTAACAAATATCCTAAGGGCACTACTTAAGAATGTCGCAACTAGAAAGTTTAAAAAGAAAATGTAAATCGAATGTAAACTTTGTAAGTTTCTCAAAGCTAGCAGAAAAGCATACCACCAGATCTTGAGAATGCATTTCCTGTATACAACTTTTAAGGTCTTCCACAGTACCATAGCTTGAATTCAAGTTGTAAAGATCAGAAGGCATATAACCTGCATGTTAGTTAAACCGTCATTAATGCTTGCCGTGCCACAGGTTGACATTGACCACATATTACATATGGCATCTTAAAGTGAAAGTAAACGAGATGACAAATAAAACAGAAAATATAATGACAGATCACAGGAATGATAGAACTGGGTAAAAAAAATGTGGCAAGATGCTAGGACAGAACAGGTTATTATTCCAATGGTACACAATGATGAAAAAAATATATATAAGATATAAGTGAGCTAGTCAAACCTTGGGGAGCAACAGATTGTGTTGGCGGTGGTAGCCACACTGCTGTTATACCAGCTTGAGATAGATCAGTAGATTTAGAAGCTAATTCAGAATACCACTGTCTTCTCCAGCTCTCCCAATTAAAAGCTTGAAACTGAGAAATATAAATTCATCAGAAGCAATGACACTATAGAGGGTAAAAAGTTTCAATAGTTAATGCTCATAACAACAAATAGCAATATCAGAGTTAATGGACCCTTGAAGACAATCATAAACAATGCATGTGATGTAATGATATACTACATTAGTACTAGATGAAAATCAGCATTATGGTGCAAAGGCACTAAATGCTCTAGCATTTCTACATCCACACTATTGTATCAAATACTCAGAACTCTTCCTTTTTTTATTAAAAAAAGAGGAGGATTTTAATTGTGCAATGCATTCGATGTATTGAAAGTTTAAAATCTTTTCAATTAAACATTTCCCCTTTTTTATTTCTTAACAAGTACCTTAAGTTAGCAAAACACTTAAATTATAATCACCAGATCTAAGCAACTCAAAAAGCAATAACCTAATGTCCTACATTTACTCCAAATCTCTCAACTTATTGGGTAAGTAGGTATACTAACCACAATCTCACGTCCTGTTCCAGTTGCTGACTCTGCATTTAAGTTATAAAAAATTTTAGATGCCAACAAGATAAACCATCCAGAAGCAAAGTTACATATAATTTCAAGCAACGCATTAACACAGCAAAAGCATAGCATCCGGACCTAATTTTGTTTGTTCAGGGTCTCCCTGCAACTGTGTAGCCTTCCTTTTAAGAGCAGTCTCCAATGCATTTCGCTTTTTCTCGAGTGTTTCTCTCTCAATATGTTCATCTAAAGCATCCCCTTGCTTTGGCTTTTCTTGTGCAATGGACCATACTTCATCTTCTTTAGGTAACTCTAAGGGTCTGAATTTTGATGTCATTGCTTCTGCTACACCAATTTTTCTTGGTGGAAACTTGGTAGAAATTTCCTGAATTCTTCTTGCCATCCACTGAGGTATCTCTGTACGAGGACCGTCACTTAGCAGTTTCCATTTTTGAGAATCATCAGTTTTCAGAAGGTCTATCCGTCCGCCATTAACAACATAGATGGAATCCGCATCCCCTTCATCTTGCCGGCTTTCCCTCAATAAGAATGATTCCGCCATTTCAGTTCTCTGTCTCCATACCCTTAAAGCGTCTTCTGAAGCTTTTAATGATCTCTGAAGTGCTTTGAATCTATTTAGGTAGGCATAATCTTTCAAACGCACCATTTGTTTTGCAGCTTCAACAGTAGTCTTTATGTTCTTCAAGTCAGTCTTAAAAGTCTTGGAAACTGCCTTTGTTCTTTTTGTAACATCGATCTTCATTTTCTTCATAAATGTCTTGATCTCCTCTACCTGCTTCGAAATATTTTTCCCAGTTGACTCCTTAAAATCAAGCAAAGCCCTCTCTGCATCAATAGCTCTTTGTTCAAATGCCTTTTGTTGTTGTCTGGTTTGTTCCACTTCCAACTTCAGTCCATTAACCTCATTTCTTGCAATAATCAACTGAGATTCTAAATCACTTATTATTCCCTGCAACTTCATATTTTCGGCCTGGACAGAAGCAATTTGATCAAATGGAGAGGCATTATCTATTAGTGTTTCTGTGGTTTTTTTTGCATGTTCACTCGCTTCTTCTGCTATAGCTAGGGCTCTCCCTATAGCAAATTCTGACTTTTCCACAATGGATGATACTGTACTTTCAGTTGCATCCATGATTCGCTTTTCAATTAGATGAGCTCCTTCAGCGGCTGTGGTTTCTGCCGATGAAATTTTGAGTTGAGCATCTTGTAGTATATGAATAGTTGCCTGATGGAATGCAATCTCTGCTAACTTTTCAACCTGCACAGCAAGATCAATAGCATCTTGTTTGGCAAGGACCAGCTTAGATTCCAAAGCGAACCTCTCTTCAACTGACTCCTTTAGAGCTTTTTGGAAAAGAGACTTGGCGGCCTCAACTTCTGGTATAGCTACCTCATTGTCATCAGAAATGGCTGACATGTACTCCGGCTTTTTGGCCTCAGATTGAGCCAGTTTTTCAAGCAATTGATCTCTCTCCTTCTCAAGAGCATCTTGTTTCGCTTGTGCCACTACAAGAGCTTTCTTAGTCATCGTTAATTCATCTTCTAACCCCGTAGCTTCACTTCTTCCCAAATGACCATCTTGACCAACAACCGCCTCAGAGAATGAATCATCTGAATCCTTCTGTCATAAAGGGTAAAATATAGGTTATTTCTCAACTATCACGAAGCAAGAACTCATGTTATTGGGACCTACTTAACAGAATAGCAGAGAAGACATAAAATCTTGCTCACTTCTATAATGATGAAAACATCCAAAACCATGTACTGTATAAAGATTTCAAAAAAAAAAAAAGAAAGAAAGAAATATTGACAAACAAGAAGAAAGACAAATAATTCTAGATCATAATATTCCAAAAGCAATATATTCAAGAGTGTCCTTACAGCTCCAGAGTAAACAATAGAAAATGGTCTGGAGATTCTCTTCTCAGCAAAGAAACAATTCCTGCAATAAGGTAAACAAAGAAGATTTAGGCATTTATTCACTACTTGTAGATAAAGTTATTTTTTTAAAAATACTAATAATAAGAACAAATGTATAAGGTGGCTCCACAAAAAATTAGTATGTGGAAGGATACTAAAAAAGATGAATTCTTTAAGCAAACCTGTTTCTAATTGCTGCAAATGAAGTTGTTCTTCTACATATAAAAGGGTGGTTTATAACAAAGGGACGAATCCCAAATGCTGCATCAGGCAACAAAGCAGCTCCCATTCTTTTTTCTTCTCTTCACTCCTGTATGTACTACAAAATCATCACATTAAATCGCAGAAGCAAATGTGAGTTGTAATTTAAACTATAGCATCACCAAATCAAGAACTCACCAAACACTTACCTTTTTCCCTTTCTTTACTATCTTTCTTCCTTCTTGTCTTCTAAACCTTCGTAATAAGTGATATAAGATTGCAATCATCAAGGATGATACAGAAAGCTATTAGAAGTGAAAAACATAAACAAAGGACATGCAACTTGGAAATGAAAAACAAAAAGAAAAGGTTTTAGAATCTTTACCTGATTCAAGAGAATGAATGAATGAATGAATGAATGAATGAAGGACTGAATGAATGATGGAATGATAATAGAGGAGGTGGAAATGTGATTGTGAGGTGAGGGACGGGAGGAAGGTGCTACTGTATTTCAATGGCGCTGACAACGACGGAGGCTTTCATGGCGCAGAAAGTGTTGAATGGCGAAAACTATCGTTTTTCAAAAATAAACCAAGAAAGAAAACAATTAGAAAATTGGTTTGACGAAAATGGGAAAAGAAAAGTGTCACGTTCAGCTCAAGTCAATGTATATATACTTGCGATTTGCAAAAGGAAAAAGGTGTTTGCGAAATGAAAGGAGTTGAAAGCCAGAAAAAATAAAAAATCTACGACTACGAGAACTTCACGAGACGCTGCTCTTTTTACCGCGTAACTATCAGATTTATGTTTTTAATAGTCAATTTCAACATTAGTAATTTTTGTTGATGTAATAATATACCACTGTATGTCCATGCATAAAAATTAAATAATTAATTGTAGATTTTTATGATTAATCTTTAAAATATTTAAATTTAAAATCAATTTAAATTAAATTTCTTATTTTACCTAATTTAAAATCAATTAGCACCGCACTAATTTAAATTTATTACCGCACTAATTTAAAATTATTTCGATTCTAATTATCGCAAACTGCATGGATTGATAGTAATGGTATCTTGTACAACATTGAGAGACTAGTGGTACAATTTAGAAATTTTAAACAGTATATTAATCTATTTTAAGTGATACGTGACGCATGAATTACTTGTTGAAAGCTCCATGCCTCCATCCCACGGATCAAGCCGGGCCCAATGAAATTGAAAAAGCGATGTATCCTACTTAAGAACAGCTCATCACTCATCAACCACAATCAAATAATGCTCATTCATTCTTTATAGTCATATATATGGTACTCTGCTAATGTACACAACTGAACTAGTGACTGCATAAAATTCACTAATCCCTTAATCCATTAATCAAACTTCGACTCTCGAATTCGGTAAACAATAAGAAATCGAACAATAATGCGGCATCAGTAAGATGGACCCTCTTAGGCTCTTACTAATAAAAGCCACCAATTTCAAAAATCTTCAGTCTCAAAGTCAATACTTCAATTGATATGAATTGAGTGTAAAAATAGCAGGAAATTACGATTTTATTTTTATTCTAGGTAGAGACCGCATCACCATTGCAGCTACAGGAAATTGATAACCGATCAAATTTAATACAAATACAAGATATATAACTCAAGCACAATTGTTAATCAACAGCTGATATAGCCAAATAAAACCCAATTAGATCAGATTTATGAACTATGAATAAGAATCAAAGCTAAATTCAAGTAACTGTTATAGCAACCTAAAACTACTGAAGCTTAGCCATTAATGAAATCAAGTGAGGTCTACATGCAAAGACAATTAAGTAAGTAGAAGTTTAGTAACGTAATAACGTCAGATCTGAAAATTCAAAATCTACTAATACTTTGATGTAACAGTAATACAAACTAGACATCAGATACTACTACTAAGTTTAACACATAATTTGCTCAAAGCAGATACACATTAACATTTTAATTCAGCAAAAGACGAGCCCTCATTACAATAGAACATAGAATTGGGATTCATTAATATTTTAAAAACCCTATAATATACCAGGACCGAAACTTAAGCCCTCTCGCCTCTGATTCTGCGAGCCAACTGAATATCCTTCGGCATAATGGTGACTCTCTTGGCATGAATAGCGCAAAGGTTAGTATCCTCGAAAAGACCGACGAGGTAAGCCTCAGCAGCTTCCTGTAGAGCGGCGACGGCGCTGCTCTGGAATCGGAGATCAGTCTTGAAATCCTGGGCGATTTCCCGAACAAGACGCTGAAACGGAAGCTTACGAATCAAAAGTTCAGTGCTCTTCTGGTACTTCCTGATTTCTCTCAGAGCCACCGTTCCTGGACGGAAACGATGAGGCTTCTTAACTCCTCCGGTCGCCGGAGCTGACTTTCTGGCGGCCTTAGTTGCCAGCTGCTTCCTTGGAGCCTTACCGCCGGTGGATTTGCGAGCTGTCTGCTTGGTACGTGCCATGTCGATTAGAAAGTAACGGAAGAGAAGATGCGAAATTTGATTTTCTCGAGAAAGTGTGAGGAGAATTTGAGAGATGGTGTGAATGATGGGAAATTGGGGAATTGTTATATAGCTGCAGATTTTGGGGGTGGTGAAAGGCGGGAAATGAAAATGGTATTGGGGAGACTGATTTGAGGAGATTGTAGCCGTTGATGGAGAGGAGAGGGCTTATCGACGGTTGTGAGGCTTTTAAAGTTGGAGAATGGGATCGCGATCCGTGGCAGTGAGATTGTAACCAATAGAGTTGTCTCATTAAGCTCTTTGTCCTTGACAAATGCTAATTGCTATATTTTGCACATAATCGATATAAATAAATAAAGGAAAAGTAGGATTTTAGATCTTAATATATAGATTGAAAATTTTTTTTGTTTTAATTTTTTTCATACAAAATTGTTTCTAAACTTTAAAATTGTTTTAAAATTATATTTTTTATTTAAATACTAAAATTTTAGATCAAATTATGCGTAACAAAAAAATTATAAAATATAAAAAAAATAATAAGAGAAAGAGAGTGTTTTTGTTCTTACAAAAAGAAAATGGAAGAAGAAAAAGAAAAAAAAAGAAGAAGGTGTCTACGATTTATTTCTGTCTCAATTTCTATCGTCACTCTCGTACAATTTTGATCCAAAGTAAGGACGATTTTAAAACTATGTCCTTAAGGGCGATTTTGTATGAAAAAAAATTAGGGACAAAAAAATTAGAGCGAATACCCAAGGCCCTTAACATAAAAAATACCCAATTCGATCTCTATACTTTATTTTCATGGGACTAATTAGTCCCTATGCCAAAAGAAATACATGAGCTAATCAGTCCTATAAAAGTAAAGCTTAGCTATTCAGGGGCTAAGTTAGGTATTTTTTTTTAAGGGATTTGTTATCTTTCGAGATATTGCCAAGGCGTTTAAGATTTTTCTTAAAAAAATTTTGACTTATATTTTAGAGACTAAAATTGTACTTAACCCATAAATAAATAAAGACAATTATTTTTGTATTTTCTAAATATTAGAGAATAATTTTTTTAATATATTATCACATAATAAAATTAATTATACTGGTATTTAATATAGAAAATAATTTTTTATATTTTATTTGAATATAAATTATTATATTTAAATTAAATCCTAAATTATTATTTTTATTTTTATGAGAAGACAAAATTTAATAAATACTTGCATAATCTTGGATTAAATTTAATAAATGTTCAAAAAAATTTATTTAAATTTATTATATATGAAATTGATTAAATATTTAATTATTTCATGTGTTAAAAATATACTGCATAAAATGTGTTTATTTATCTACTTTGTAAAGAGCTAACAATCAAAACTAGACACTAAATTAAAGAAAAAACAAATTCCTTTTTTCTTTTATTTTTTGGAGTCAGCCTTGAGCGTTGAGCCCTTGACGGCTTTGGTAGTTAACCACTAAAACGGCAATCCAGTTTGTCAAATGCCACTGTTTAGCCTTTAACGTCGTCGTTTTATCGCATCTGTGGATTCATTGCACCGAACAACGTGTGGTGGCTTTATCGGAGAAAAGTGAAATTACAGTGTAACACGGCGAGATTCGCTGATTAGGCGCAAAACCCCAAGTCTGCACCCATTTACAAAACAAAATCTCGTTTAATTCGAATTCCCCAGCGCAAGTTTTTGGTGCTTCCGATTTTTTTCGCGCGAAGCAAAACCCAGAAGAATTGCTTAATTGAAAAATGACAGAAGATAGCAGCGTTAGGGTTTCTTCTTCCGATGAAGCCAACGTCCCCAACGATGCATCACACGCAAGGCAGAGGTAAATTACAAATTTTCGTTTTGCAGATTATGTTGAATTGGTAGAACCTTTGTGCACTGTGGATTACGTCATTTAATTGTTATTTTCATGTTTGTTTCTCTTAGAGATATGCAAGTGTTTGATTAATTTGATTGCGACTATTTGAGAGTTAAAATTGATGAGTGATCGAGACGCTAAACTTCAATGTATTTAAGGCATAGTTTCGGTCTGTTTTTGTGCGTAGGAAGAAGAAGAGAAAGTGGGATCAACCAGCTGAGTCGTTGGTAGCTGTTGGGATGGCGGTCCCTGGAGTTATTCCTTTAAGCACCACTGCAACCCTTGGTGGAGGGATTTCATATCCGGGCATAGCTCCAGTCTCTGGTGCAGTTTTAACAAATCCATTGGTGGCATCAGTTCAGCAACAAACTACAATTGGAGCAGTCCAAAAACCTAATCAAGTGAGATATCTACTCATCTCAAACTTACAATGTTCATCATTTATGCAGATGATAATTTTCCTACCAAAACCACAAATCAAACTGGTGCTTTGCAAAATGTCTATTTGAAGTGTTGTCTTAATATATATGTATTTATTTTTCAATATGCTGCTGAAGGCTGTTTTTCCACCACGAATTTTGTTTGATAGTCGATCTGGTTTTTGTTTTGTGATTTGTTCTTAATATGTTATGTGTTCCTTATTTTGATTTTGGGATGAATTCTCATGTAGCAGAAGATCCAAGATGAATTAATAATTGCTCGAGAAATTGTCATCAACGATGCTGAGTCTTCTGTTCGGTACAAGTTGACAAAACGCCAGACACAAGAGGAGGTGAATTATATGCAATCAATTCCACATCCCTATCTCCAAGCATTTCTCACTCACTCTCATCCTTAGTAAAAAATTTTCCACCTTATGCAGATTCAGAGGTGCACCGGTGCTATAGTTATCACTAGGTTTGTGGTGCACGCCATTTGCAAAGTCAGTCCTTTTTAGTGTTTCCTAGCCCCTGCATTTGATGCTGATTTTTTTGTTTTTTTTTGTTTTCCCTCTGCAGGGGGAAGTATAGGCAACCTAATGCACCAGCAGATGGAGAGAAGCCATTGTATCTTCACATTTCTGCAGGAGCTCATGTAACAGCTACTGTCTTTTAAGTAGAATGATGCTTGGGTTAAATAACCAGACTTAACCATTTATTACTAGAAACAGATAGATGAATTCCTTTGAAACTGATGCGTTTCTATCTTGAATAATTAATATGTGGCTTTTTTGTCTTATGATTGATCATTCACAACAATAGTGATATTTCATGATTTGGTTTTCCTTTGGGTGACACCTAATAATTTGCAGATAAAAGAGACGGCAGAACGAATTTTAGCTGTTGATCGTGCTGCTGCAATGATTGAAGAAATGCTAAGACAGGGGCCGAATTCACAGTTGGTTCCTTCTTCCCCACCTTCCATCCTAGCTAATGGGCTGAAGGTAATTCATCCATTATTAACTTATGGATATTCACTATGCTGTTGTAATGTTAAGATATTGACAACCGATATTTCTGCATGAATCAGGTGTTCAGTGAAAGTGTGTTTTTGGGCTTTGATGCTGACCCATCATTGAATATTGCTGCACGAATACGTGGACCAAATGTGAGCGCTTGACTACAGTACTTAATTGATTTGTCTATTCATAGTTCACTGTTTTAGGTGGGAGTTGTGTATGACTATACATAAACTTAATGTCTGCCACAATTCCTATTTGTTTTCCTTTTTTTTTTCTTGGTTGCACCTGATGGTTTGTGGTGTGACCATATGTTCATCTGCTGTATTTGTTTTCATACTTCTACCATTTTTCTATCCTTTATTATGTGTGCATGTGTCCTACTATTTTTTAACTTCTGATATGATGGTGTGGAAATACCTAGAGTTAGTAGGACTAGGAGTTTTCAAATGGATGATTAGGCAAGAAAAAAGGGAGGATAGAACTGGGGGATGGATGAAATGTTGTAATGTTAAATATGGCATAGAAGTATTAGTTAAGTGCAAAGTAGTGAATAGAAGGTGGAGACTGAATGGCTACTGGTTTGCATTAGTAAACTGATTCTGAACTTATGCTGATTTTAGCCTTGATCAGCCTTCTTAGGCTTCTACTAGTTGAATGCCCTGCATCTTTATGTTTATTTCCATCTTTACTTTAGTTTCTTGTGAACTTTGTGTATATTGAGGTTGAAATAATCTGATGTTTCAAGCTTTTCTGACATCCCCATACAATTGGGAGAAATTGTTTTGGTGTTGGTGGTGCTTTTGGATTTGAACGTGCAGGACCAGTATATAAATCACATTATGAATGAAACAGGAGCTACTGTTATACTGAGAGGACATGGTTCAGGAAGCGATGAATGCTCAAATGGAGAAGGTCCATTTTTTTGTCCTTTATGATCTGAACTTTGTAAATGGCATGTTAGTTCAGCATAGCATATTCTTTATATGTATGGTTCGCAACTGGATTTTTTTTCCTGGTTGCAACAGATGGACAGCAGCCCATGCATTTATTTTTGTCGAGTAACAATGCAAAAAGTCTTGAAGATGCTAAGCTTCTGGCTGAAAACCTCTTGGATACAATCAGCGTAGAGTGTGGTGTTTCCAGGTATTTAATTTTTTTAATGTTAAGGGTTTAGGATATGTAAGCCATTTTTCAGTTGTGAAATAACGAGGAAATATTTCCTTCCTCAGGTATTATAATTATTAGTATCTGACTATCTGATATAAAGCAGAAACACCAAGTTTTAAGATAGATACTTTTTAGTATTTGGTAACCTTTTTCATACGACATTTTAATATCAACATGTCCTTATATGATGAGGGATCCTCACTGCTGTAAATAATTGTTTAGGGTACTCTTTCCGAAGCTAAGAATGGATGAAGGGTAATTAGCTGAGGTTGAGGTATACATTGGGATTAGAATGCTCTGGGTTTTATTTAAGCCCTTACAACCCGTTAGCCCTAGTTTTCTGAATTGCAGGCAGGTGCCCAACAGCTGCCCTCAACTCACTCTCATGGAATTATTGGGCTGCATAAATTATTATTATAAACCTCAGTGTCCAATTTCATTTATACGGACTGTGTACTTTGACTTGGGAATTTGAACTCTCGAGTTCATTTTTTGTCAAAGTATTGACACGTAGAACTTGATTTCATTTATGGTGCATTTTAGTTTTGTCTAGAACTGAAGTGGAGTTTGAAAGGGAAGTGTGGGTGGAAGTTTAAGTTGCTAAATGTAATTGGTAATTGAGAATATTTCCTCTGCCTTCTGCAATTTCAATTCTTTAGATTTTGTGTTATCTGGTGGTTTTCAAGTGTTTTCATGATGACAATTTTTATTTAGTTGGATTTGTAAATAACTTATGTTCAACTGTCTTAGGGTTTCATCATGTAAGGTTTATAGTGCTGTTCCACAGCCACAGCAGGTATATAGTGCTGTTCCACCACCTCAGCAGGTATATAGTGCTGTTCCACCTCCCCAGCAGGTTTATAGTGTTGTACCACCTCCCCAGCAGAACCCTACTGCCATTTCAACCCCACTAGTTTACAGTGCTGTTCCACCCCCACAGCAGTTGTTAGCTGGAGTTCAGAGTTCCACAATGGGGCTAGAGGCGACTACAGGCTTAACCACCAGTTCAATATCATCAGCTGTGGGCTCCACACCAGTTACTCCAGCTTCCTTTGTTGGTGTTCCTGGTGTCGCCACTACTGCCCTCGCACCAGGTGCTACACCATATTCTGCAGGATATTTGAGCTCTGGTTCCCAAGCAAACTCGATTGGTTATACTCCCCCTTCAGTATTAGGTGGCACTAGCTATATTGGATACGGTGGAATATATCCCCAAGCTACTCCTTTGCAGCAAGTGGCCCTTGTCCTGCGACACTCTCCTTCCATTGCTTCAACAGTTGCTCCAACAACATCAGCATCAAATGAAGAATCTAAATCTAAGTCGACCACAAGCTCTGAAGTTGAAAAGGAGAAACGGCCACCTCAGAGGCGGAAGTTTCAAGAATTACCAGTTGGCTCAAATGGCACACGGAAATTCAATCAGGTCATTGCATTACTATTGCTAAAATCTTTGAAATACAACATTGCCTGTATCCAAGGAAAAGTCTTTTGTTCCCCTTTATTCCATTGTAGTTTTTTTAGTAACATTGGTAATAATATAATGGTTTGGATTCTGAAAGTCCAATAGTTCTACCTGTGGTCCATGGATCTAATTACTGGGTGTAGAAATTTAAATATTTCAGCAAGCATGGAGGTAAGAGTGACCCTCCATCGTGTTGAATATGTTATCTCTGGGCTCTAAAATGAGGAGCACCACAATGAAGAAAAGAGAAAAAAAAATTAAAATAGAAAAATCTCTGTTGCCTTTCTTAATTTACAAAAGGATTTTCAAGAATCTTGATTTCACAATAATGCCAATTCTATTCCTTTCAGAGCCCCTAGTTACATTGACGCCAATTCCTAATATTTGAGTCATAGGTTGCCTTTTCCTTGTATGTTCAGATAATATATTACAGGAATAATGGTAATTCTTGTTAATAAAGACTATAACCTATTGTGTCATTTAAAAATAATAGGGTAGTTAAGTTTTTTCTATTTTGTTTTCAGGATCAAAGGAAATAAAATTACAAATTTGCAATTCAATAGCTCCATGGAAATACCGTGTTGAGATTTTATTTTTTTTCATAGCTTGCTTGGGTTTTTCTGATCCTGTGTCACCAGTATGCTGTATATTCACTGTTAGCTTGTATATACTAGGAAAAGAGAGCCCTTATGCTTATGTTTTCTATATAACTATGCACATCTTAACTTTGTGACTTCTCTTTCTTCTTTCTTTATCAATGACAAGTAGAAAATTAAATGTTTTTAATCTTCAGCTCTATTTTACCATACATATTACCTTGTGCTGACTGTTAGTGCTTAATATTCCAGGTATTTTCTCTGACCTTCTATGAAGCTAATAGGCTGACACTGGACCTGTCTGTTGGGCCGTTGGTTTGTATGTTTGACAGGGTTTTCAGTTTTGGAGGAATTAGGAGGGCGCTCATTGCTTCAATGAATTTGTCATTGTCAATCTGAGATATTCTGATTTTTTTTTTTTTAATCTTAGCTCCACTTGAAACGGTTTTATCAGCACCAAATTGATTTAATTTCCTGGGGGAAAAAAGATCATCTGAGATAGGAATAGGAGAAAATATATGTTACAAATGGGATATCATAGTAAAGTATAATTGATAGGGGAGATAATTAGATGCGAGTAAAATACATCAAATGAGAAAGATTTATGAGTTTCTTGGTTATTATCCATTGAACAGGCATGGGTAAACATCATAATTTTTTAAAACTTTGGTGTTGACAACCTCATCCGGCACAAGGTGATAAGTAACCATATCCATGAAAAGACCATGCAAGTGTTTTAACCCTCGTGAAAGCTTTACCCTATGTCTCTATTCATTCAAGAACTCGTGTTTTTATTTTAAAAAAAATGTCCATCCTCATCAAGAAATTAAGTTATGTGCTAGACTTTTTGTTTAGATATTTCCACATTGATTCTATATTTGATCTTGGTACTTCAAATCATTGCTATATATTGTTTATCATTTTTTCTTTTTAATTTTTCCTATTCAGTCTCAATTGACTTTTAGTTTGGTGTGTCGGGACAATTATTACAATAACATCTGATTCAGAAGTTGTGTCTGGATTTTTTTTCCTTTCTCTTCCAATCTAACTTAATTGCAGGGATTAGAGCATTTAAAACCTAATGAACAATCTGCTGATATGGCTGTGAGGAAAGTATTGACTATGCCAGCTCCTAAGAAGTTGATCCAGCCATCATCCAATGGAATGCCTCCTCCTCCCCCAAGAAAAATGCCCCCACCACCACCTCCACCTAAATTTCATGATCCACCTGAAGTTAAAGTACAGGACAAAAGCGAGAGTTTTCCTAAGACAAAATCTGATGCAGTTCCTGGTTAGAGTGAATCCTACTTTTGCTTTACCGTTTTGATTTTCTTGCTAACAACATTGTAACGTTTCTTTGATACATCATTCTGTGCCAGGGTGGCCCTGTAATTTTACTTTTAAGTACCCTGCTGGCTAACTTCTACATCAATTTATGTGAATTCTTTATCCATTTCAGATACTTTGGTGAAGCTGATGGAATATGGAGACGAGGATGATGATCTAGACGATTCTAGTGAGGAATCACTTGCTAGCTCACCGCGCAAAGTTGGGGCTCAAAAGCCTTTCTGGGCTTTATGATATGATCCATAAGTGTATGCTGGAAAGCATGAGATGTAAATAAGTAAAGGTTGGGATGGAGCCAGTTCTTGTTAATGTGAGTTGCTGGATCGGCGATTATGGTTACTCTTCCAGGTGGAACAAGGTCGTAGTCCTGAGCATAACTTTTGGAGTGAAAATAGGTTGTTGAGTAGCATCACCTTAAAAGTTCTTAAATTGCACATACTCATTTGCTTTGGGATACCAATTGTTCCGTTGTAATTTTTTGTTCTAATTTGAGTATACATAATACATGTATTTAGGAGTAGTTGGCTGCCAGTGTGATGTAGCAATGCTGTGTTACAAGGGATTGAAATAGGGCTTTTGTTTCACCCCTTTTTCATAGTCTGCGCCCACTTAGCGACTGAACTTGATAGATGAACGAAACTTGTTCCTGATAAAGATACATAGAACAAGCAATTGCAAAAGCAAAACATATTTTGCTTCTCCACTTTTTATCCTTTTGTCCGTTCTGATTAATGATGAAAGAAATGCACTAAGCCAAGCCAACTCAACAGTTTGGATTGGGATATTATCAAAACAATATTCAAGCTTAAAAATTGATTTGCCCCAAATGGATTTCTTTTTCCATCATGCTTCCGGAATCCGGTCATTCTATGGCACTGCAGGAACAATAACCAGCTCATAACTAACAAGTATTTTAATCATTGAATAATATATATATATATATATAGAGAGCAACAATTCCATCATTAAAAAGTCGCTACACATTAGCTTCTTTTGTAGAATATATGTGATAGGTGTTGTCTTTGGTGGCTTCATTAATTTGGTGACTATCGTGGCTAAGGTCCACCAACCAATTCAAACTTGACATGTGGAATGTTTGAAATTATGAGAAGAAGAATTTGACTAGATGTAATGACCGTAAATACATTAATGAAGCAAGGTAAAAATTTTAAATCGATAAACAACTAGTAATTAACATTTTAAGGAGCTTAGTAATTTAGGTAAAAATTTTAAAAACCAAAAATACAAAAATTGGATAAACTCAAAAAATTGAAAAATCCTCGATCCCAATTTCCAACAGTAGAGTGTAGTTCTATGAAGCCTGGAAAAACTATAATTCCGCCTGTAATTAGTGGATAGTAAGAATTGGAAGGCACTCATTGTTCGCCTCGCCTGCAGTTTTTGACAGCCAGTTGTTCTCTGAGTTCACTTCCGGGAGTAGTAGGGGAGGTCCTCGTCGTTGTTGAAGGTGAGAGGGATAGGTAGAGCCTCCGTTGGCGTTAAAGGTGAGAGGTGCAGCCGAGGTTTTCGTCGGTTGTGAAAGAGTGTGATCTTGAGAGGGGCATTGGAGATCTTCTCGGCGTTGAAGGTGTGCGAAGTCAACAACAATCCATCCATCGTTATTAACTGTCTTCAACCACACACAAAGCCAATTTCTTCCTTTTCATCATAAATTATCAACTCATTATCCACCCTCATCGAGACGAGGTCATACCTATTAGTACTAAGCATACATCAATCCACACATAAACAACCGATTATTGCATTTTTTCTAATGACAACAACTTCACTATACCCCATCTTGGCACCGGCCAATGACTGTTTCCGTCCTTCAAAATCATTAAAACTAATTGACATTTCTAACATTGAGAGATCACTCTATTTACAATATTATCTGCGTACTAACAAAGAAAAATATTACCATACTTAGTATCTGAACTATAAATTAATAAGGATAAGATAGAGTGCACTTATCATCTTTTTATTGGAGATGCATTTCATAGCCACCTCTAGTCATCATAGACACGACCACCAAAGACTTGGCCTATGTGATATGTCGCTACTCGCTACAATTGTTCAAAGATTTTTCATAATTCATATTGAGTGGGCTTTGCCAATATATATTAATCATTTTGCAAAAGATATGTGATAATAAATTTAATTAATGATTAAAGAAACGTAATATTTTTTAAAAGAATAAATTTAATTAATGATTAAAGAAACGTAATATTTTTTAAAAGTTTAAAACCAAGATATCTTGGTTGACGTCATTATTTAAACGTAGTACTCTACCACCTCCAACAACCATCAGTTGCTAGTATGCCGCCACCAAACCACTACCACATCTCTGTTATATTAATTTCTAAAGAGTAAAGAACAAAAAAATACTTCACATTTTTAACACCAAATTATTTGAATTCAAATCAAATCTTTCAAATTGAAAGAACTTGATATTACTTGAAATATAAACTTACAAATCGAATCAATTCCAATTTTATTGTATTCTAAAAACATCCTTAACCTTAAAGTAATATCACAAGCAATTTTTACCCTAAACCAGATGACTATCAATAATTGTCCACCACTTTGAGGTGCTAAAACCAAAGCAGCTTGGGATGTAATATCGACTCCTTTCAAACATGTTTGTAGTTAGGTTCAATCCACAAAGGAACATAATCACATAACCCTTTATGTTAGCATAACCATGTTTTTCATTCTAAGCAAGAAAGATAAGATAGAAATATAATCATTCTAAATGCAGTTGCAAATCAATCCTAGAAAATCTCTTATTACAAATCAGTTGTTGAGCTGAAAAACTAACAAATTCAAGCCAAACAATCAAGTTCTGGAAAAAAAAGGGGGAGAAAGGCAAACAAAAACGGTTACATGCTCTGTTTGCAAGATATTCCTCCATGGCAAATGGTAGCCTCACCCACGGTTCTGTGCGATATCACTGGATTCATCATTGTTTTCCCTCAGATTGTTGTCTTGAAACTCCCCATCTGTTCTGTCCTTTTGTTCATCAAACTCATGATCAAATCCCAAACCCGTATTGCCTCCACCAGAGGGAAGATCTCCGCCAGAGTTATCATTGAATTGGAAATTACTAGCACCGCTATCTGCGAAACTAGTTTGAGTGCTGCCACTGCCATAGCTTGCTGGGGCACCATATCCACCACCTCCATAACTTCCACCACTATTATCATTACCACCGAAATTACCACCGCCATAGCCACCACCTCCATAGCCACCACCACCGCCATAGCCACCACCTCCATAGCCACCACCTCCATAGCCGCCACCACCGCCGAATCCTGGATGTGATTTTTCTGCAGCATAGTTCACACGTATTCTCCGACCATGAAGATCCTGTGAAACAACAGAATTCGAGATGCTACATGAAATATAACCAAACTTCTAGAATTTTCAGCAATTAGACATCTTACTCTATTGACACTAACAGTGACAACTAATTGCTGCTAATGCTAAATTCTATCCGTAAAATGAAGAACTATTTTCATTCCTTTTATGTTTTACTACACAGTGCCAACTTTCAATTGGTGAAAAGCTTATGCTTCAAATTTCTAAATCTTGGTTTGGAATTTCTCACAAAACATATCAATGTTTCTTTAAAAGTTCTTATTTGAAAGCCAACCGTTGAAATAAATTATAAAAGTATAATATTATTCAGTGGAAAACTTTCCAGACAAGAATACTATCATGGACATAACATATGCATTTTTGTGAGTGAAATCTGAAAATAGTCAATTGCATTCGCAAGAAACTTGTATGTGAACCTTGCCTCAGACACCTAAGAGCAATTGCATACTCCAGTATATGCATAATTTCATTTCATATGTAATTTGCAACTTTTCAGTGAAGATACCCTTACAATTTCTTGATGAATATGTCAGATAATTTTATATGTTCAGCTAGATAAATCACCGCAAGAAGTTGAAGATACCTGGCCATCCATGGCTTGAATGGCAGAAGATGCATCCTCAGTTGTTGCAAAAGTTATGAATCCAAAACCTCTGGACCTTCCAGTTTCACGGTCCATAATGACCCTTGCTGAAAGAATATTAAGACCAATGGCACAATAAATAATCACCATATTATAAAATGTGCATGCTTGACAGAAAGATGCATTTTTTTATTGTCTTATGTAAACACTTGATTGCTACTACTTGCCCTGTGTCGCAGACCGGAGACCGCAATTACCGCCAATGAAACATTTTATCATGATTAATAACTACATTTTTAAATTAATTCTAGAAAAAAAAAGAGAAGAGAAACAAAAACACAAGTTAACAAGAACACAAAAGTATAATCTAGTTCAGACTTTGATATAAATATTTTCAATTATGAAAGGAGCGAAGTTGTGCTGGTATGACATTTATTAATATCAGGCATCATACTGCTCACTGTACGAAATTTAGCACACAATGAAAAAACTAGCGGAATTTGATAATCAAAAAAGAAAATTACCATCAACTACTTCTCCATAGCGTGCAAAAGCCTCCCGCAGACTCATCTCATCTGTGCTATATGAAATACCTGCAACGCAGTCAAAATTTGAAATTTCATTACTATTTCCATGAGAACGATAAACACAATAAATTTAATGTACCTCCGATGAAAAGCTTTGAAGATGACATGGATCGAATAGCCTGGAAAATCGAAGGTTTTGATCCAGACAACTCTTGATTGATGTGCCTGACAGCAGATTGCTTCAGTAGGCTTCCCATTCTATTGAGGAACGCCATTGCTCAAACCCAATAAAAGCTTAACACTGAAAAGGTGTTATGTGGCTTAGTCATTGATCATTAAAACTCATGCTATAATACATTCAAAAACACAAGTTCATCACTTTTGTACTATGTATTAAAAATAATTATTAATACACTTGCAATCTGATAAAAGAAAATTCAAATCTAATTTCATATTAGCCAAAGCATAAAAAGCTAAATCACATTCATGTCATAAAGTTAAAACAATCCTCTACGTTCTCTCTACCCCGAAAATCAAAAGAAAGAAAAAAAAAACATGAAAATAAAATCAGCAGCTACTCTTTCATAGATACCATAAAACCAATGAGGAAAAAAATCGAATTTTTAATACTTTAGTCCCTTTCTTCCATAATGATGCTGTTCCTCGAAGAACCTCTTACATTTTTTCAGAAAGCAGAGGCCTCGCAGGCCTTAAAGATCAGATTTTTGAACAATAATAAGCATCACCAAGGTCAATCGAATCAACCACTATAAAACCCCGATAAAGGAATAAACAGAGTGGAAAACAAAAAAGATCAGCAGCCAAATAAACCCTACAGAAAATAACAGTGAAATCGCAACGGAAACGAATAAAGGGAAAAAGGGTTGAAGGAAAACTTTGATCTTTGAGATCATATTCATACCTATGTTGAGAAGCACTGTGAGGTTTTCTTCTTCTCAGTATGCCACAGCCACTTCTAAAACCCTTGTTGCTGCTGGAAGCTAACCTAAAATAGGGTTTGGATTTGGAAACTGCCACGTGGCATGATCGTGCCTGCTCGGATGTTTCTGCTTGAGTAACACTAACCGTTAGATTCCCATGTTTGTCATTTAATTTTTCGGAGGAAAAAATAATTATTAATTTATTATATACCAAACATTAGCCACTAATTAATCCGGAAATTTTATTATATTATTATAAATAAATTTAATTATTCGTTTATTATATGTTTGACTAATATTATTATTTTTCTATTGATGATTTGATTATTTTAATAATTAATTATTTAATTATAAAATATATAAATTAATATATTTAAATATATATAAACTATATAGTAATTAATTTAATAACTTTTTCAGTATACATAAAATATTTGTTTGAAAAAAATGTTATTATTGCCTTATTGGATTGTTTTAAAAAAAAGACCATTTTATCCGTAAATTTAACTTTTAACTATTAAAATAATAATTTACTCAATTATAATAAGAAAAAATTTAGGAAGTCAATATTTTTATTAAAATTTCGTCAATATTTAACTAACTAAAAATAGTAACTAATCTCACATCACCATTAAATATAATTTCATACTATTAAAAATACTAATAATAACTAATTGATAATTATAAATCACAAAATCTACTAATCTCTTAACACTCTTCTTACAATAAAGTATTATAATTTTTTGATTTCATACGATAATTATTCAAGTTTGATATAGTGTTTGTTCCGGTCCGGCCTGCCTGAGGCAGCACTCCGGCCCGAACAGTCGACCCGGCGAGTGGCTAACAAGCGACTCGATAAGAGCATCCAAACACCCCTCTCTTTCAGCACTGCTTGTTACAACTGGAAAGGAAAAATTTTTTAGAAGGTAGGAGAATCCTGTGGGTCTCGCCCTAGGGAGCAGAATATATAAGGGGATGGGTCCCTCCCCCATAGTACGTCACTACCTCCATACTCTTATTGCCATCTGTACAAACTCTGATTTGGGCATCGAAGTGTCATTACAAGTGGCTCTCCCCTTCACACTGCAACAGGTCGGGACGTCGCGAAACCTCAGTCCTCACTCATCAGAGACCCAGACCCAAACTGGTTCCCACCATCACACCCTCAAAGCATCACCGACCCGTTCGAGACACGAAGTCCCGAACATTAAGAACATTAAATGCTCAACGCGAAGAACGAGGCGACGCAGGACGCTCCTTCGAGGCGACGAGGTTACCAAAGGTAAGAGAACGCGCCACCTACGGTGTTCGCCGCCCTAGCTGGCGCGTTGGGGCACTGTTCCGACCCGGCCCGCCTAAGGCAACGGCCTGGCCCAAACGGCCGACCTGGCGAGTAGCTAACAAACGATCCGATAAGAACGCCCAAACACCCCCTCTCCTCCAGCACTGCTCGTTACAGCTGGAAAGGGGAAATTAAATTTCCTGGACTATAGGAGAATCCTGTGAAACCCGTCCTAGGGAGCAGAATATATAAGGGGAGGGCCCTACCCCTCCCCCACAGTACGTCGCTATCTCTATACTCTTACTGCCATCTGTACAAACTCTGACTTGAGCATCGGAGTGTCATTACAAATAACTCCCTCCTTTACACCGCAACAGCTCAGGACGTCGCGAAGTCTTAATCCTCACTCACCAGAAAACTCAGACTCAAACCGGTTCCCACCATCACACCCTCAAAACATCACCAGTCCGTCCGGGACACAAAACCCCAAACAATGTTTTTGTGGATGACTAATCTTTCAAGATTTTACAATAGAATATTAGAGATATGTTAACAAAGGCTCAAATCCGTTGTGATTGGTTTTAGTTATAAATAAGCATCAAACTATGGATAAAATTCTCAATAATGTTAATTTTTATATGAATTTTTTATTTTTGTCAAGAGATCAACTTGTTCTATATAATTTTATAAAGAAAAGATGAAAACAAGCCGAGCTTCGCATACTGCACGCGATGATTTGGAATGCAATGCAGAGAAGAAGAAGATGACACAATTATGTATCCTGATTCAGTTGCCTTGTGCAATGCAACCTACATCCAGTTTCCACCACAACAGCAGTAGAATTTTCGCTATCATATCAAATATTACATACACCAATTTTTCTAGTATTCTATCCAATCCTATTTGGAACAAATTCAGCTTCTACCCAAACTAGATTTGACTAGAAACTCATCATAGCTTTCAACAGCAAAGTGTTTACCCAACTTGCAAGAGATACAGCTCAGACACCAGACACAAAACAGAAAAATAATCAAAGGAGACAAGAAATAAATCTTGACTTTTCTCTCCAAATATTTCTCTATGCCTTTTCTCTCAATGATACAACATTGAAACAGAATATTGAATGATAACATATGAAAGAGATTATGTAGCACAGCTTTAATGCTATAAGTTAAACTTTATTCAGCACTCTCTAATAAAATTTTTCATCTTAACAAAATATTTTTTTGATGTAAAAATATTGTCCAAAATGTTGAACTCTTATAGAAAAGCTCTTAATCAAACTCAAAACTCTGGTTCTCTCTCCTTATTTACAAACTGAAGTAATTTTTCTATTTGTATGAGCTATGTTTTCACAACTAGAATTTACTTTCTTGATTTTAGAATCCGGTGAGGTCTTTACTTTCTTGTCTTCCATCATTTCCAAAAATCAGGGATTTGAATTTAGAAATAAGCAATGCAGGGAGGATTAGCGGCGGCAATTTCATTTTTCAATTTGATTTGCCAAATTCAAGTCCTTAATCTTGTGCTTTGCTCTAAAAAACAATTTTAACCATTGATTCACAGTAAAAAAAAAATAGTCACCACTTTTTTTATATTATCCAAAATGGTGATGTAGAGAGAAGATGAATTTCACAAATAATTTACTTGCCTAATAATAAAATTTTTTTATCTTTTTCTTCTAAAATAGATCAGCCTTATGAGTTGATTTGAAACTCTATTGATTTGACCTAGCTTCCAAATTTGCTTTTCGTTTTTTTTTTCCTCTTTGATGTCAGAATAAAAAATGAGTTTTTTTTTTTTCCAGGTATTATCCGAAGACACCAAAGCTCCACCATTATTTGGTTGCTTCTTCTCTTCCGGAAGGCAATGGGCTGGATTAATGATTCATTTTTCATTCAGCAGCCTTGGAATCACTGTATTTGGGCTGCTTGTCTTTTATATTTGGACTGCATAATGAACATACACCACTAAGATCTAGTTTGGATAACCAACTTAATTAAGCTCATTTTGATAAAATAATTTAAACAATAAATATTTCTGTTAAAAGTAACTTATAAATAAGTTATTTTGTGTTTGTATTTTTAATTCTAAAAATACTTATTTTATAGAAATGTGATGAAAAGTATAAGTATTATGAGAGAAGTCATTTTTTTAAACTTCTCTATAAGCTCGTAAATAGCTTCTTAAAAAGTTGCAATTTGATTTTGAAAATTGCACCAGACATTAATACTACTACTTTTCATAAGTCAAAAATTAAAAAAAGTTATTTCTAAAGTTTCCAAACAGACCCTAAATACCTCATCAAAAACAAATTTGGATTATCAACCCAAATTACACTATATTTGTTATCACCAAAATGTTATTATTTGTTTGCTAAACTCAACAAATGTATTTGAGAGAAAATATTTTTACCTTATATTCTTTAATCATAAAATAAGAACAATCAACGTCAACTTTATATCATAATTAAACCGGAGAAAATCACATATTTTTAAAACACATACTCTCAAATATTTTCACCTTATATTTCTTTAAATAGGATCAAGAGAAAATATTAAATGTTGAGAGATTACACTTTACCAAATAATTGAGAGAAAAATTAAGAGAATTCATTCTCGGAATAACTCGATAAAGAGGGAGTGAAGGACTAATATGGTACAATTTTTTTAATTTCAATAACTTTTATGATGCAATTAGAATCTCAAAAACCTTTTAAGTACAATCAGCCAATTTCAAGAACCACTTTAAAGTTTAACTTGATTTCATTTGTTTGTTTAATCATAGGTATCATACTCCTTTTGTCAATGTGACAAAAAAAACACTGGATTAATAAACACGAGTACACGACAATTTTTATATAGTTGTATGGAATATTGAGTGAATTTTTAGCTAAATTAGTGGATCTAATTTTAAAAACTATATATTAACTTGGTGGATGTGTTCATTAAGTCTAATCTCCTCTGATAATTTACTAAAAAAGACATGACTTTCAAAGAGCTATCCTTCTCTCTCTCTCTTAAACAAAACAATAAAGAAAAAGGGATCAACATTGAGTTGAGTTTTATATTACATTGATTTGTGCAAGTATATATATATTATTAACCTGCTTCCACAAGTCAAGCAACTTGTTTAAGATATGTGCATGCATTGCTTCTGAAAAAGGGATGTACTGTTTTGAAATGTACAAGTTGATATGAATCCATGATTTCTTAGTGGAGACAATAATTTTGAAGATGTTGAAGTTTACTTGACTAAGTCCATGAGACCATGACTACAATAATTTTCATTGGATGGGATTGATCAAGTTGTTCAAATAGAGTTTAGGTTAATTGATTGAGACTCAAACCATTTGATATTAATGAAATGTCCACCATATGTGATTGACCATTAACAACTCCATTAATGAGAAAACTAGGTCATGGTTCATAAACACTTTTTTTTTTGTTCATGACACATTATTACTTTTAGAAACTTTCGTCTAAATTGATAGAATTAATTTTAGTTAAAAAAAATGTCAGTTATGTAACATTTCTCATATTTATTGTAAAAACATGTTACCCAATGAAGATCTACCATATTATTTGACTGTTTCAAGCCATGATAGGCCTCTACACACTAACAAGAATATTTAATTGATTTGTGGAACTTTCTGTTTCTAGTCATTTACTTCAAGTCTTTTTCTGTTAAAGTTTTAGTCTGTTTGATTCAATCACATCACTATTGAGGGGCCAAGCAACTTGAGTTTTCGTTCCCATTTTTTCTGTTAGGATTATGTTTTTCCTTTTCTGCTTAGGAGATTCATTATGAAAAATCTGTCTTATGGGGATTTAGTACTGATTTATTTTTTTTCTGAACTCTTTTGCATGGTTTACAATACAAGAAACCATTACATAAATAACTAATAATACGATTCTATTATTTGTATTAAGAGTTAGAATCAAATGATTCTATTAAATAACTTTTTAAATAGTATTAAAAAATGCCAATATGACAAATATTAATGATAGTCATAGATAGTTAAATACTGCAACAAATATTAATAACTTTTATGACGGAGACCTCCCAACAAGTACAAACTTCATATTTTTCTTTATTAGAGGCTTGTGTTATTGTGTACATTACTTTATGACTAATGTTATTCATTAATAGAGCATGGCTTTTTTTATTTGTTGTCCTAACCTTATGCCAATTACCTGTTTTTTTTAGAATAAATGGTTAAATTAGTACTTGAAAGATCACTTATTCTCTAAATTGGTTTCTAGAAATTTTTCAATCAAATTCGTTTTTCAAAAATTTTTAGCTACGTTGGTCCTTCTGTCACTTTCTTTGCTAACAGTGTCAGAATTTACTAATGTGACACGTTAAGTGACACCCATAAGACACATCTAAGAGTCAAAATTGGTTGTTAACATAATAAGTTTATAAAATTTGATCAAATCAAAACCTAATGGAAGGAGATATTGAGGAATTGAAATTCTTCAATTTGGAGTTTGATTTGATCTAATTTCATAAACTTACCATGATACCCCTAATTATGACTACTAGGTGTGTGTTGTGGTATCATATAATGTACCACATCAGCAAATTCTAATTCCGTTAACAACGAAAGTGACAGAAGAACCACATGACTAATTTAAAATTTTTTAAAGATAAATTTGATTAAAAAATATTTTAAGGACTATTTTGCAGAAAGAATGATCTTTTCAAAAATTAATTTACTATTTTTTTCCAACTATGCAAAACTACAAACCGAAAAAACGGTTAATTAGTTACATCAAAGTATGAACTCCAAATAGTAGAAACTAGGAAGCATTTATTGAATCACTAAGAGAAAAATAGGGTGGTTGTTCACAATTTCAAACATTATGTACCATTATTTATTGTCTAACAGAATATCAACATCACCACTTAGCACAAATCCTTTGGAACATACAATTAAAATAACAAAAGAATAGTTGTAATTTAAGCAATGTCTTATGCATCATAACCATGAAATTGTATCAATTTTATTCATTTTCTCCGTTTATTAGGGGGTTGATTGGTTGGTGGGGCTAAGGGATTGGTCATCTTATCTGCATAACTCACATGGCACCAAAAAGTGTTAGGTCCAAATTCAATTCCACATTAAAAATATTGACCACCAATGCTGACAATTGGACAAGTTCTTTCTAAGGAAGGACCTTCAAATTTCAATAGAGACTCCAAGTGGCTCAAGTAAGTGTCCCTTTCACTTGACAGCACTACACTCTTTAAAGTTGGAAGGACTAGTAAAGGTCCTTCATTATAATTTGCTGTCAGAACTAAAATAAAGGAATGAAGATTCAATGATTCATTGTTAATTATTTGTGCATAAATATTGTGTCCACTCACAACTTCTGTATACTATTAAATTTGCTGACAAAATATTCAATTACATAATGACATATCAATAAAAATAATTATCTTTTATATTGGTAGCATAAATAGTCATAAAAAAATAGATATAATTACACTGTCACTGCATCAAAATTAAACTCGTGTAAATACGGCTTTAGATAAAGATAATAACTAAAACTCAATAGATGATTTGATATACTTAACTAAATTATTTAAAATTATAAGTGTTAATATCTTAACTAACATCTTCGTGTGAGTAGTCAGAAATCTATCCCAATTCATTGAAAGTAATAACTTTTCAGCAGGCCGCTTGGTGAATGTATCTGACATAAAAAATCTTAAGTTGACTTCAAAATCTTTCATTGCCAGACAATTTCATCTACTACAAGTCAAAGTAAAAATATCTTCTTTTGTTATTAAAAAAAGGCATTTCACCTTTTAAACAATATTTCTAGATTTTGACTTGTATAGATTTCTTTGAGGACCATTCATTGGAGTCAATTGCTGACTTTTGTTTATGGTCTTAAGCTTGAAATCCAAAACCTGCACCAGTTGCAGTTCAAACTAACTCTCAAACTTGGATAAAGTGATACACTGAAAATTGATGTATTTGAACAATTCATTATCTTGAGTGAATTTTTTTTATGTAACAAAAAAAGTACAAAAGAATTTGAATATAGGACACTTTGAAAGATGAAAAAATACACAAAATATGTTATTACTTCTATTTCAATCAAATCTGATTAATCTAAAGAATACAATGCCAGAAAGAAGCATAACTCAAACTTTTCCAATCATATTGATTGAATACATACAATGCACACTAATTGGAACAAAAAGGTTTAGGCATGGAGACCCAAACCTGTTTGTGAATACATACAAGCCTCTGTTAGAGAACAGGATTATTCTAAGGGCTATCTTATATCACCTCCTATGTGGATTTTGCAAACATTTTTGAGATCCCTCAAAGAAATCCAGAAGGTAATTTTCTAAATCATCAGCATTGTATTTGATGTACTTGTCATTTAGGTGACAATTATGCCTTCCAAAAAATGTCCTATAAGCTTGGATTACCTTGAGTGATATCGAAATTCGCAAATCCTCGCGAAGCTGAACATCCGGGATAAGCCAAGCTGTTTGGATCCTGTAAACATCCTCAAAGCCGAGGTAGAAGCTCCTCAGCCTCTCCCTAAGAAGAGTTTTTGAGATGGAGGTTGTCCCAGGAACATGAATCCCTTCATCCTTAAGCAAGTTGAGAATGGAACTCCAACTAGCTCTCTCATATTTCATTGCATGCTGCTGAAACTTCCAGTTGCGCTTTCGAATCCATTCGTCTCCATATATGAGCCGAAGTTCAGACCCCTTAACTTTTTCAGCCATGTAATGTAGGTTGTTCATTAAGAACAAATGCTGCAATGGAACCTCTTTATACAACAAAGACTTCTCCTCAAGGTTACTTTCCAAGACCGATGCAACCGATCGGAAGTGGAGGGTCATTGAGGAGACTCCACTCGGAGAACCCGGGCTTTTGCTATCTTCTTCTGTACCTGGACTCATATCAGGTGACAGGGAAATGGCATCCTCTTCGTCTCGATCCTTCAGAAGCAGATTAAGTGATTCACTGTAATCAGTGAGAGTCCTCAGATAATTCATGACATATCTTGTCAAAGGATGTATTCCACCACCTATGAAAGGATTTGTAGATGCATTTGCTGCAATGGCATTTTCAAATTCAATAAATGTCACCCTCACGCAATCACCAAGTCTCTTCAAGACCTCATGGCATTCAATTCTAACAGAAGAGCCAACATCATCTAAGTACAAAGAATCCAGGTCTGGCATAAGGTCTGCCAGAACCTCATACATGTCGAGAATGCGAAAAAGTTTCTCAGGTTTGTGAGGACCAATAGACATGGCTTCACCAAAATTCAGAAGCTGCAGTATTGAAGCCTTGGATGCATCAACAAAACAAGCAATGCTAACAGGTTCACCTTCGCCGAAAATCTGGTCGCTGAGCCACCTCTCACTTGCAAGATACACCCTAACAAAGATTTTCAAAGCCCAAATCCATCTCTTGATTTTTGAATTCAAAGTGCCCCATTCCATCTTCAAGACATCTTCAATACTTAACCTTTCCATTTCAAGAATGAAGAGGCACTCATCTAAAGCATCCCTTCTGACAATTGTATAAGCATGAGAACATTCTTGGACATAATTAGAAGCAAACAATAGATTTGCAATGCACCTGAGATCCGGGATCACACCCGGATGGACTAAATCAATTATGTGCTCCTCTGCAGCTCTGCTGACACTATCTCTTTGAAGTGATTCCTCAACTGATTCATCACCCAAGGAGACGATAGAGTTCTCATCAACAGGATCTTCTTCGCTCGATCGAAAAGACACATATTCAGGTTCAAAAGGTTGCCTGTTCTGGATAAGCAAGTTCCTGAACTCTTCCTCGAGGCGTGCCATAGCTGTTTGAAGAACACTATAAGCCCTCTGCAAAAGCTTATACTCTTGGTCATCTTTACTCAAATTGAAACTCTCCAACTTCTCAATCAAACGGCGAGCTTCATTAGCCGCATTCAAATACTCAGATGCTTCTTCGGGCCCTAAATCCCAAATCATAGACTGATCTTCCTCCCATCTCATGATTTTCTCCTGAATCACATTGATCCGATCCTCAGTAGCATTCACACCACCTTCCTCCTCCTCTTCCTCTTCCTCCTCATCCTCCTCCCCTTCCTTCCCCTCCTCCATCTCACTAGGAATGCTCATGGATGACAACTTGGAGCCAAGATCAGCCAGAATCTTCTTGGCATCAGTGGTAAGGTTCTTGTTTGATCCTAATGCCTTCACAATATGTCTTGCTGCAGCTATCAAATTCTCTTCTCTTTCTAGTTCAGGAATCACAGGCTCAGATTCCTCAACAGCCATAAGGAACCCAAAGAAAAAACTCCAAACAAAAAAGGAAACAAGATTGATTGAACCCTAAATACAATACCACTTCCTTCTGTAAAATGAAAAATCCTTTCACCACACAGCTTCAATAGTAGTAGCTCACAATACACACCACACAGAAGAACGAATTAGCAGCAGAACCTTATCAGGACCAATCAATAAAGCTCAAAAAACAAATTTTGCACATGGGTATGAAGAAAAACCTCCTTTTTCCTGCATAAACCCCAAAAAGTTACCTTTTTTTAGTCAAAGACACAGAACAAAACCTATTACTACAATAATCAAGTACTTATATACTACAACCCCAAAAAATGAACCATGAACAATACAAAAGAATAACATCAGTACAATAACAAGAAGAATAAGAAGAAGAAAGCACAAAGGCCTACCTCAACCTCCACAGAAGAATAAGGTTAAAACAGTTGGAGTCTTCAGCAAAGATCTGCAGAGACAATGGAAACACAAGGGAGAAGAAACTGTACGGTGCAAAGTGCAGTCTCAGCTGTGTTGTTTTGGGATTAACTGATTAAGAGAAGAAGGAAGTGAAAGAGAGAGCAAGATTTTTGGAGCTCCAAAAATCTGAATCCAAGAAAAGAAATGATGGGTGTGGCTGCAATTTCTATGACCAATCTCTCTCTCTCTCTCTCTTTCTTTTTGTGTCTTTCCTTATTCACTGGCTTCAACTACTTATTACAAACTTACAAACAAACCTTAAAAAATTGGAAAATTTCGTACAAGTCCTTTGTCCGCTTGTGATGACTTTTTATCTCTCTGTTACTATATTTTATATCATCTTACACATGCTTTAATTTAATAGCTCATTTAAGATATGCTGTTCTCTAATTAAAACTTTTTAATTAAAGTTTAATCTCCGTGTGTAGAGAAAAAGAAAGAACTATGATGGCAAAATGACTTTTTGAGATTTTAAAATGATATTCATTTTTAGAAGACAGTTTTTCTTCATAATTTTGGCCAACGAGATTTGGTGTTTCTTTAATACATATATATATATATATATATATATATATATATATATATATATATATAATTCACAACTCACAAATATTCTTTTATTATAATTTATGGCGGTTTCAGATTCAAATTAAACTTTATGTATGGATTAACTGATTTTGTGATTCTACTAAATATATCATATTATTTTGTATCTAATAAATATATTAGTGATTTATTAATGTTCTATTGAATTATTGTAACCAAGTTTGCGGTTTTTTTATATGGAAATAAAAATAGTGATATACCTTAATATTGTAATTTTGGGTGTTTTTTAAAAATATAAAAGATACACAAATCGAAAGATCCGATTTTTATACTTCAAATTTTTTATTTTTTTTAACAGAAATCCCTCAGTCTGATTTTTGTATTCTCACAAATCCCTCGATTCAATTTCATAAATTCTTCGGTCCAATTTTTGTATTTCTCACAAATCGAACAGTCCGATTTTTGTTTGTCTAACTAAACAGTTCCACATTTGAGAATAACAATCCCATCAATTCACATTTAGAAAAAATACCGTTGCTATCCCAATATAAAAAACAAAATCTGCAAGTTTGGTAAATGATGACTAATGCCAAAAAAAAAAAGAAAAAAAAACAACAATAAGTCAATAACAAAAACAACTAAGCTCTTTCACCACTATTTAGTTTTTGACCTGAATCTTTTTCTTTATGCTGGATTTTTTTTCACACATGGTGGCTGATGTTGTGGGGTGTTTTTCTCCCTTAATTGCTGGCAACTTTTGGTAAGATTATAAGTAGGCGATTCCTTATTTTGAATTTGGATTTTTTATTATTATCAAGTACCAAAACATAAAATAAAATCCATCAACCGTGTACATTATAGTATCCCATTTCAAAAGTAATGTGCTTTAACCTTTTTTTTAATGGTTTCTTTTTATAAAGGCATCAGATCTTTCTAGTTTTTGTTATTGATTAGCGGTTATGATCAATTTGGGCGGCACAAAATTAATAATAAACAACTAGAGACAAGATAGAAGAGAAGATGCCAGGTAAGTTCTTAAACTAATTATAAATTGCTATTTTGCATTCTAAAATTTAGTTTTAATCAGTTAATATATATATATATATATATATATATATATATATTATTTCATACATTTTAAATAATATATTTTATATAAATAATTAATTTTGAGAATAACTAATTTAACTATCAATTTTTGATATACTCCTAAAATAGTTATTTTTTAAAACCCAAACCTAAATGGTAAGCGATCATAAAATTATGTCCCATCTAGGTCCATTGCTACTTTCTCGGGTCTTTTTTCAATTCAATTCTGTTTGACCAAAAAAAAAAATTCAATTCTTCTCCATCCATTTTTTCTCTTCTTGAATTCCCACCCTCATTATGCCTCATTCAATTTAATGAAATGGAGAAACATATATACACACACAAAATTAAACAAATAAATAAACAAAACGGTTTAATTTGGTCCATGGTGTAAAAGAAGCTAAGGTATGGTTTGAACTTTGAAGTGGTACAATTACAAAAATGCCCCCGTTGTTATATGTTGCCATGTTGGTCTTGCTGGATCCCCACTTTTTCATTGTGAAGACGAGACCAAACAAAATCAAAGCTATAGAAAGATAGTTATCCTAATTTCTATTCAACATTGCATACCCTAGTACTACTACTTCTTCTTCTTCTTCTCTTGTTTTTTTGTTGAGGTGTGAACAGACTTTACAAATGATGTTGTGGAAGAACCGTGCATGAATAATGCTTTGAATCTTATTAACAATTGTTAGTTAGGTTATTAATTAATCAAGCTCTATACGGATAGTCTTTTTTTATTTAAAGTCATGTTGAGAAAAATATTTTTACCAAATGAATGGTTATAGAAGTATTTACATATTATTTAATTTAGAGAAATTTTTAGTGACTAAAAATTTTTAGTATTTTTTATTATCATTTGATCATTACAAATATTAAATTATTTTTAATAAATAAATTTTACTAATTCATATATTCAATCTCTTAAAAATATAAGTGCAGGCTGTATTAATTTATGTGTATAAAATTTTAGTAAATAAAGGTGCAATTATGCAAATTATATATTTTATGTATAAATAATTTCTGTAAATATGAATATAAATTATTATTAGTCAAATATTAGTAAAAAATAATAATATTTACTGATCATATAACATTATTTTTTAATTTATTAGAAAACATGCATAAGTAGACATGAAAGGGGATTATTTTTTTGCCTTATTAATAGAAAATAGTGAATGTATATAATTTTTGTTTAAAGTTAGGAGTGAAACTCAAATCCAAATTTCTAGGTAAATATAAAAAGACTATATCATTTGAGTTATATAACTCGTTGGTGAATATATACTATTGTTATTTCTTGTATAAATAATAGGTGTTTAATAATGTTAGGAGAACTATGAAAAATTTAAGGAAAAAAAATAGAACTTTAATTTATTTTTCATGTCACAAACTATTTTTTAATTAAAAAATAATGTTAACCGTTCTTTTTTTAGTTGTTTCAAACATTATAAATTACATTGCATATTTTGTATCTGATAAAAAATATAATATTCAAATTATATTAAAGAGTTAATATAATCAATCTTTTATATTAGTTTTGTCTTTACAAAATATGTAGCAGATACATTATTATGGATAATGATTAATGTTCTATTACTTTGTATCTATTAGAAGTTCAAATTCTACTACAAATTCAACATTTCTTATATCGTCGTCGCTAATAATATTAATTAGAGTTAATTAGCATGCTTTGTTAAATTATTATACTTTTAATAATAAAAGGAAAACTGCAGATTACATATTAATTAACTTGAAGCTCCGTCGCTATGTTGAAGAAGGGTCAATAACTTTTAAGGCACCACAATACGCCGCCGTTGTTCTAGATCCGTGGACGTTTCTGTCTTTTCTTACTTTGACATGATTTTGATTTTCCTTTCCATTATAGAATATGATAGAATTCGAATTGTTCCATCTATAGTTTATGACTTTATGCTAATATTTTAGTCAACCTCACCAATATCACCAGCAAGCAACACATATATATAGAGCGCTACTATAAATGGAAAAAAGCAAACGAAAGATTAGATAAGTACCGAAAGGTTCAAAGTTGAAAGTTCGTAAGAGTTATGTAATTCGCCTTATTGGCAATTTATTTAACACATGTGAATATATATATGCACGGTGCATGAACATATGGCAGTTTACCATTGTATATAATAATGATTACTTTTTTTTTTTACCGAAGATAGAGAGATTCGAATTCGCGTTATCTTAAGTGAGATGGAAAAATTATGTCATTTGATCTATAATTCATGGAATAATAGTGATTACTTAATATTCACGAAGATGTTTTAATACAAAAATGATAATTAAAAATTAATTTCGACCATCCTAATATCTGAAAGTCATCTGAATAAGATTTTAATTCGAGTCTACCAGACTCACTTTGGTGTTTGAGCCGATCAAACCTCGATTTAGTCGAGTCGACTAGACTTTTTTTAATATTTTAGTCATACAAGTTTTGAATATGTTTGACTAATTCAGACGAATTAGATTAAACAGACTTGTAACTTGTGTAGATATTTAAAAGATTAAGATAAACTTAAATCGTATTAAACCATTACATAATTTAATATGTTTAACTAAATTATTTTAATATAATATATAATTACATCTTAGTTATATTTTCAAATGCAAACATTTTCATGTAGATAATCACCACATGTATATTCCATTAAATGATAATATAACTTAGGAATCATTGCAATTGTTAAATTAAACTTGTTCATGACTATCAGTCATGTTTAAACCACACATCAAATTCACTTGTTATGTGAATATCATGAGGAAGAATTAAAGATCTGAACAAAACACAACGCTCACAATTTAGAATAAACTCATTATCAAGCTCTTTCCATTAACGCCTCTTGTTAATTTTCCGATTAAGAAAAATGGCATTAAACTTTTTGTTCACAACAATATATATTGACGGCGGTAATGCAAATATAGAAATTAAATTAGCAGCTATGGCCTTTTACACTTGTTTAAAATTTTCTCTATCACCCCCGTATTTTTTTCTTTTTTTCTTTTCTTCTTGGCTTCCTTTTTTCCTAACCTTGCTAGCTTCTTAATTTTGTTTTACAACGTGATTGATTATTGATTAATTTTAGGACTTAGGGAGAGGACTTCCTGAAAGAAATGATTTAAATAACTGAAGAGCTGCTCTTGGCTTGAATAATGGAACTTCATGACCCGCCCCTCTCACTGTCGCAAATGTTAGCCCTTCATATACTTCAGTCCACCCTCCAACCTTCACATAATACATCAAATTATTTTGAATTAAAATATATATAAGATGGAAAAACACCAATTAGATTTTCTAAAGTGAGGTTAAAGAAGATGAGAAAAAAATTACTTTCTAGGTAATTATTGCTCCCGTATCCTTTAAATTATTATTCTCTCTTATGTATTATCTTATATGCACACTTTTAATACATGAAATAATTTAATGTTGAACCAATCTACTATCTAATATATATAGTTAAAGTTCGGAAAAAAGGTACTTTCCAAAGACACATTGAATATTATTATAGAAAATAATCATATATTGAACTTTTTTTTTTTCACATTATCTTTTAATTTGACAGGTTAAAGATTAATCTGTCGTAAATCTGAGTTCTATTTAATAGTTTACTGTTGGTTAATGAGTTGTTGCATGTGAGATTCAAACTCCGACACTTGCTTAAATGAACGAATAAGCTAACTACTCGATCAATCAAACTTACTTATATATTGAACCTATCTTATACATATAGTTATACTTCTAGGAAATAGGTGCTTTTGAAACACACATGGAATATATTGTAAGATTACGCAAATATTTTTCAAATTTTATAATCTTATGAAAATAAAATAATGTATTAAGTTAATTATTTAAAAGTTTAATTACCCTGTTGGTCCCTATAGTTTTGCAAAATTTTCAATTAGGTCTTTATATTTTTTTCTTTTTAATTGAATCTTTGCACTAAATTTTTTTAATTAGGTCCCTATACTTTTTTTTCTTTTATTTAGGTCCCTGTATCAATTCTTTTTTTTTCAGTTGGGTCTCTATAAAATTAAACCAATTACTACTAAGAGAGACTTAATTGAAAAAAAATTTGGTGCAGAGACCCAATTTAAAAAAAAAAATTATAAAGACCTAATTAAAAATTTTACGAAACTATAGAGACCAACAGAGTAATTAAATCTTATTTAAATTTAATTTAAATATGTTGCGTATACAATTAAATTTATTACATAGGATAATTTATTAGCCTCTAATTTTCAAAGAATAGCAGAGTAATTGCCTTTCTACAATTATTTGTTACTTAACTTCCACTAAGGTCATTATCTAAAGATGATAAATGTTTCACTTCTTATCTTACAACTATATATATCCTTTGTTTTTTAATTTTCAAACTTGAAAAAGCCTATTTGAATTTCTTGGTTATATATGACAAACAGCCCATTATTCGAGACTTTATTATATCAAGACTAGATATATACTTAATACAACAATTTTACAAAGGATAGATGTAAAACGAAGGATAGATGTAAAACGATTAATGAATGAGAGGCAGGATTAGAAGAACAATGTGATAATTAATTAATCATTATTATTTTGCACTAACCTGATTTTTGACATACCAAGGATACCATGGTATTTTAGTTGCCACCTTAAGCTGTGCAAGTGCATATCTAGTTGCTGTAACCGGCACCACTGAATCTACGTCTCCACTATCAAACATAACATATATATTTATGATTAATTTTTGCCTTTTTAATTAATTCATGAAATTAAATAAAGTATATGCAAAGCAAAATCCAACTAACTATCTAACAAACCTGAACACCCAAACTCTTATTCTGTTGGCCATCAACTGTCTATAAATTGGTAGCACTGATACATCTGTATCATTCCAGTTTCGATTCAAAACCTCACTGCACAAAACGATTCAGAAAACAATTCAATTAACTTGATAATTATATATCAATTCTTTAATTAACAATTTAAATTAAGAGGTGACCTGCAAGCAGTCCACTTATAAGGAATTCCAGTAGTGTTAGCATGAAGTGCTTTCTGAACATCTGGTCTATTGTAGTATATCTCTGCATACTTTTCCGTACATGGATCATACCCGGACAATTGCCTGACTGCCTGATAACAAAATAAATCATTTTCATCAATTTTCCAACAAGATTATGCCATTTGCTAAATATATAATTATTCGTGCATCTTCTCCTATCAGATTAAGTTTGGAAGAAATGAAAGGAGAAGACACTGTAGAATTATATCTAGCATAATGCTAAGTGCTGATTAAAATCAATTATTAAGATCAGACACTAATATAAAATATATATTAACTTATAATATAAATTATTTATTGAAAATAAATTAAATAATACATGTATTTATATTAAAATATATGATGTTTGATTTTAGTACGTATGCACATAGCATTTTTGATATTTCTAACATGTTACGTCAAGTATCTGTATTTGCTTGAATTTTTTGCATAAATTTACTTTTTTTTATTGACCTTATGCTAAAAAATTTTTCTTTTTTTTGGGATTTAATAAATATCAAACTCTAAATTTTTTTGTTCATAAAAAATTTGATAGCATATCATAAAATTACTTTTATCAAAAGCTTAAATTGATTGAAGGAAGAATATGAATAATTATATCTCTAACTGGATTATTCCTGGTTAATCTAAAGAAAATTTAACATAAAAAAAAAACTAATGTGAATTTTCTAGTAAAGTCCAAAAAGAAAAATTTTGAGTAGCATAAATTAATGTCATTGTATGTTGATTTTTAAGAAATAAGACATAAAACACAAAGAGAGAGAGACAAAAATGATGGGTTTTGTTAGAATATAATTAGGAGTAATTAGGATCAATTAGTATTATTTATTATATCTAAATATTTATTATAGAAGATTACGTCTTTATTATTACAATTTTCTTAGTACCTATAAATATCCTTTTATATTGTAGGTAATTTGATAACACTCAATAATACACAAATTCTTTTTTCTAGTTTAGTCTCCTGTTTTTAACAGGTTTAAATAATTATTATATCTGAGACACAGAAGTTGTTACCGGATGATGGGGGCGATGGGGTAGGCGCATGGCACGGCGGGAGGTGGCGGCGCTGCCGTCGGAGTTGTTACAAGGAGGTGCATAGATGTTGTACTGATCAATGTTTCCGAATTCTTGATCCATGGCATAACTATATAGAGACTCACACTCATCAGATTCCTTCTGCCTGTGGAAGTCACAAGTGCTTATGAGTTGCCTGTAAGTCTGGTCAGAGATCATTGCATGGCTCCACCAATATGTCACTGTTCCTAAGTTGTCATAATAGTTGTCTGTTACTGCATTTCCAACCTGCATCATCATCATCATTTCAATTAATTAATTACTATCCATTATTTCATGACAAATTAAAGGGACTACTCCTAACAAAAAGATAAAATTTAATGGATCCCCACAATAATACAAACCTATCGATCAGTCTATCACCATCTATGCAACAATTCATATACTGTTCTCATAATACAATGGTCCTTAATCTCAAAATCGAGATAAGAAAGTGTTTGCTATATAGGATACCTATTATTATGCCAAGCTATAGTAGTTAGGTAACTTTTTGGCATCATTTAAAAAATAGGTTAAAGTATATTTTTTTTTTAAAGTTTGACAAAAGTTTTGAAATTATTCATAAATTTATTTTGTTTTAATTTTGTCTTAAAATTTTTTACTTTGCATCAAATATACTCCGACAGCCAAATTTTAAAAAATTTTAAGATTAATTCAATAATAATGCATAACAATTATATTTGATTTGCTTATGTTAAAAGTTATTCTCATGTAACTGTTGTTGAATTTGTTCTTTTTTTTTAAAAAAAATTAGCCATTAAGAGTATATTTGATGTAAATCGAAAATTTTTGAAACAAAATAAAATTTAATAGTATTTTTAAAACTTTTATCAAACTTCAGAAAAAAAATATACTTTATCCCAAAAAATATTACTAATATTAAAGTAATGTTTATTTATTATATGATAACGTTTTTAAATATGAAAAATAAAAGCAAATACCATTGTTGCATAAAATTTTTTATTATAGATCAGTATTGTAAATGCATAAATGGAAGTTGAGTATACATATATTTACCATGATTCCTTTGAGATTGATGGGATACTTAGTGTTGGTGTTATAAGTGATAATTTCTCTAGCTAGTTGAGGCACATAATGGCCAGCATAGCTCTCTCCAGTGATGTAAAGCTCCCTATTTTTATAGCGTGGGAACCTTTCTAGCCATTGGACTACAAATTCCAGAGAGTCTTTTGCTGAAAAAATTGATGCAAAAACATATAAATACGGACCCATTATTAGTCATTGTTAGTAGGTGAAATTTAATATATAATTACAATGTAATGTTTGAGATACATAATTAAAGTAAAGAAAATGACATGGTAAGACAAATGGATGATAGCAAAATTGGGATTTGGCGTTATTGTGATTTGATTTGAATCACGTTTTGGAACTTTCCGTAACATCAAGAGTAGTCTTTGTACAGAAGCAGAGCTATAATAAGTACACAATTGTGGCTACTTTAAATAAGGTACGTGGATAGATAGTCAATACATAAGTTATTAGGTGATGAACGTGGACCCCCCACAAAAATTGGACTCCATAATAATTAATTGCATTTATGTTTGACACACACACATATATAACAAAATGTTGCAAGATGTACCAATATGTTATATCTATTATTTTTGTATTTACTTTTCTTCTATATCGCTCTTTGTTTTTTATATTTAAAGTTATTAACAAAAAATCTATCATTTATGGCATAAAAATGTATATAAAAGATTATGCAAATATGAAATATCGTTTCTACATATATAACAAACAACAATAAAGTACTCTTAGTACACTCATTAAGATAATTCCTAATGTATTGATAGCTTATTTTTTTAATTGAAAAACGTCACTTTAAATGATGATGTTTTTTGACTCTTAATAATAATAATAATAATGGAGAAAAATTTGAAAATTAACAACTTTAATTGATATTGACTAGTATTTTTGGTTATTAATCTAATATTTTTAATTCAGTAATTTAATATTATATTTTTAACTAATATTTTTTAATATTATTAACTAACTGCTGATAGAAAAAATAAATTATGCTGATTCTTTAAAATTGTTCATAATGATAATAATAAATTATCAAATAATGGTAACAATGATAATGATGTTAGTAGTAGTAGTTAATTTGGTGAAGCTATAGTTGATCCAGCTATTCATTTTTTGGCAATCATAAAAACCTAATCTTATCATCACTTCTTCTATATGGCCTACCAAACAATGAAAGATGCATGAACCGTGAATGGTGGTTGTAATTAATGTGTATTGAAGGGGGGAGGGTCCCTACCGGTGCGGCGGTCGCCGGTGTCATGTAGGTCGGAGGAGCGGTTGGTGTATGAGAAGCCGACGCCGGCGGGGGTTTCGAGGAATAGGAGGTTAGCGAGTGAGTTCCATGAAAACTTGTTAATGTATAGTCCTGAAGCAGACCTATTTACTCTGAATGGGCCAATCTCTTCAGAAGCTCCATATGCTACTGATGAACAACCGGGACCTAATATTTTCCATAAGGATATATATATTGTTAAGAGTATTATAAAAACAAATATTTTATCTTACATTTTTAATTTAAAAAATATTATTAAAGATACAAATTAGCTAAATTCGTAAAATAAATAATACAATATGATTCAGACACATGCATTCCATGTTATAGGTAAGAAACTTATTATTAGTAAACAAACTATATATACTTACACAAAGAATTATTATTGAATATGTAACAAATTGAAGTATGATGATAAAATGCACTCCATTAATAAATATATGGACGTGTTACGTGTACATTAAAATTAGTTACCAAAGTCAGCTACTAATATAAAATATATGCGAGAATATAAATACACGTTTAAAAATAAATTAAATCACACATGGCTGATTTTAATAACTGATTTTAGTGTCCAAATAGTATTTTTGAATAAATATACATGATTAATAGAAGACAATAAAGTTTAGAAAATGATTAACATAATTTTTACATTTAAAATTAAAGAAAAAATTACAAATATATAAGAAGAGAATAATAAACAATTTTGAGAAATATAGTTAATATGTGTCATAGGGCTCATGATAAACTTATTATTAGTGAAAAATTTTAAATATTTTCATTTAACAAAAGTAAAATAAATGCATTAAAAACTTGAATTTGTTATATTTAAAAAAAATTTCACTAATAACAAGTTTATTATGTGACTTTAAAATACATATTGATCTTAAAAAATAATATTAAAAAAATTATATGCAATGCACATTTTCTTTAAAAATTTAACAATAATTTTCACTTTTCACCAAAGAAATTCTTTTTTCTTAATTATCATAGTTTTGTCACAAGTTCACCTATTTTCTGTAGCAACTTAATTTTCTATTTCCAAAGGTGATTTGAACTACTTATAATTTGAATTCAAAGGCTTCTCTGTGAAAGAAAAAAGTGGAGATATATAAGAAGATTATTTTAGGGTTAGACACACACTGAAACTCTACTAAAAATAGGGTTGCATTGATGGTGCACCAATACGCGCTGACAACTCGGCTAACAGAACCTTAAATAAGGGCTCTGAGGTTGATTAAGCCATTAATGAGGCTAGTTTTTAGTTGCTTTCAAGCATTAACTGCATGCGCGTGTGTGTATATGCGTGCGTGACTATTGTATTGTAGTGTAGTGTGAAGTGTAGCATAGACATATAGATAGATTTCAGAAGAGAGAGAATGTGAGAGACACATTCTAGAGTCATAGTCTCATAGATCGACTTGAACAAACCTTCAATATTATTAAGAGCAAGAGTGTTGCTTTGATGATGCTTCCTATCATAACCCTTTTATTAGGACAAAATATTAGGTGTTGATACAATAATATCATGCCTAGTTTATTCATAATTCATAAAACTATATTAATTACTATCTTAGATAAATATTTTCCTCCTTGTTAGGTGTAAAAATAATTATGCAAAGTTTTGACTTTTGATTCGCATTTTTTATTTTTTGTTTTTTTACTTTTAATATATATTTTTTAAAATTTTATTATTTTTTATTTTTACAAAATCTGAAAATAGAAAATATTAAAAATAAAAAAAACAAGTACACTCTAATGTTTTTAAAAGAATATTTTTTATACTTTCTATTCTATACTTTTTAAAAATAAAGACAAAAAAATATATGTTTGTAAGTTTGTATTTCTGTATTGGTATATTTTTACTTGATAAATAGAATCCAAGGGAAGAGTTGAGCATTGAAAAGTCTCTCTTTTACTAGTAACATTGTTGTCGTGTATGGGTCATTGGGTTTGTACCATTCATTGTTAGTTAGGTCATCATTCCAACCTATCCATTGCCAACCCACTCATGTGGGCTCTACGTACACTTTCTTTTGTTTTCTTTTACAGTATCCAAAAAATATTTAATGCATTTCTCCAAGCATTTCATTTTATTTTTATTTTTATTTTATTCTTCTAGAGCTAGCCTCACTTAATTGTCTATGAGACACAGGAGTAGGGTGTAATCAAACAAGGAAAAGAGAGTAACATCTAAAGGTAATAATAAAAAGTAAGTAACATAACATGTAAAAGAATAATTGTTTCCATTGATCTTTCAAATCAAATTCAACTGTTGTTTGTATGTGTGACTAAGGCCAAATATATACATATATACTTAATTTACAAAGATGCCTCCACAAGAATTCACCTAGCACCATATTGAAGAGGAAGTTCAGAAAATATTTTTGTACATTTTGTGTCTTCTATATTATATGTCGGCATAGTAGTAACTAGTAATTAAGTTATCAAAAATGTTTGGTAACAAAAAAATATTAGCCAAAAACACTCAAAATTTATTTTATTTAGTATTTATTAATTATTACGATAATTAATGAATACTAAATAAAAAAAATTTCAGCTGTTTTTTTTTTATTTTCCTATCATTACTGTTAAGTTATATTCTCTTTCATGTGGTTTAAAGTACCCAAATGAGAAGAAATAATGATGGCATTAATGTCCATAAATAAGCGATATAACAGTGATTTTAAGTATATACTACCCAAGTATATATTCAAAAGCCATGAATATGTGGATTATTTAATTTGCATGCATGCTAATTAGTAATTACTTACACTTAAATTAATAAACAAAAAAATATGTCAAAATTGAAAATGCTAAAGAAAATTAATTTGGTTGAATATAATAATCAACTTAAATTGAGAGAGATTTGAAAATGAAAAAGATGGAATGAATTAATGTCTAACCTCCATTGAGCCAAATAACAAGGGGTTTTCTGAGTGAGTTTTGAGAAGATTCAGTGAGCCAGTAGAAGAGTGCTCTACCGGCAACCTTGTTGACAGTAACATAGCCAGAAAACTGTTGAAAAGACACCTTTGGTTGACCAGGAAGTTCCAAGATCCTATCTTCTTCTTCTCCTCCTTTAACACAACTACTTGGTCCCACCACCACCACCATCACCAACAAAATCACCACCACTTGATGAAGAACAACAAAGATCCTTTTATGATGTTGTTCATCCATGCTAAGGAGGAGAGGGGAGTGTGAGTTAAGAAAAGTGATGAGAGAAAAAGAAAATGGAAAATGAGTGAGTGAGAATTATAGGGAAGGTAGGTTTGTGTGTCTCCTCAAGGGAAGGATTAAATAGGAGAGAGAGTTATTATTTATGAGTGTCATAAACAATTTAATTTGTGCACTTAGGGGTAGGAGACTCATTTTATTTATTTATTTATTTAGTTATTTTATTTGACCCTGTGTTGTATAGCTGCTACTATTTTTGGGGGGCTTCTCTTATATCCATAAATTGTTGATATGAAAACTGTAGAGGGAGGATAGACATTGTTCATGTCTTAACTACCATTGGTTAGTTCCTCAACTAGGATATAGTAATGCATGTTTGGACATTGCATCTTAGATAGAATTACAGAAATACAAGATTTTCTTTTTTTTACGGTTAATATTAGTTTTTTTTTAATTGACTCATATTAACATCCAAATGAATATTTAAATTTTAAAATATTATGTACAAAAAAAAAAATTTATCATTATATATATTATTTAAGTTATTTTTAATATATATATTTATATTTTAATATGTATTTTAATTTATATGAGTGATTTATTTTTTATGTATAACTAATATGATTGTCTAGAATTATATACTAGAAAAAAAAATTCAAAATCCTATTACAAAAAAATTCTAAAGTGAAATAAAATATTCAAGTCAATGATGATTTTGTTTGAAGTCTTGAGAGAGATAAATACAAAAATATAATGTACAAACTAAAAATAAGTTATTAAATTATATATTATTTTATTTATTTTGATGTATATTTTATATTATATCATATATTTTATATATAAATGGTTGATTAGTCAGAAGCAGACCTAAATTGAATTCAGAGAGCACTAAAAATTATTTCGCAATAAAAAAAAATTAAAACAAATATTTTAAAAAGGACTGATATAAAATTTATATTCAATTTCTAAGAATAAAATGAAATGACCAGGGACATTGTCCCCTTTTGGTTAATGAAACTTTTTCATAAGATGTGGTTGAATTTTTGTGTATACAAAATATGCTTGAGAGAGGAAATATGTTAAGAATTGAAGTTAGATTTACAAGTGTAGATAAAAAAAAAATTAATGGCTAATAATAATTTTATTTTATATTAATTAATACTTCTAATATCTTCAACTATTTAACCTAATATTTTTAGTCTAATAATTTACTAATATATTTTAAATTAATATTTTTAAATATTGTTGGCTAGCTAACTGCTAGTCAAAAACAACAAATATCATTAGGTTTCTAATATTACTCGATATGAGTTAAAAAAATTATTTTAAGAATAAACAAAAAATGGTTAAAATTGGTTATAAAAAATTACTCCCTAAATTTGTTTTACTTCTTGAAATTTGATATAAGAATTCGTCTTTATTTTGTATTTTATTTTAAAAATAAAATTTATACAATCTAAATATTTTGTAGATATATAAAAAAAATTAAATTGAAGAAATATTTGTTGAAAAGGATACGGATTTTAAGTTTTTTTTTTTTGAAATATTAATTAGTAATTACTACATCACCCTCTTTTTTTCATTTTTTTACATTCTTAACAAATATGTTTAAACCATATATTAAAATGGATGGCTGAATCTTGTTTTAATTAAATAACAATAATATTAAAAAGTATGTAATTCATGGCCGTAAATTTGAAGTGTTATCAACAAAGGTAGGCGGTGATAATATTAAGTGCTTGTTTGGGCGGCATTATTTTGATAAAAAAAATATTTTTTTTAATAAAAAAGATTTTTTTTAATGTATTTGACAAATTTCTAATAATAAGAGTAAAAGTATTAGAAAAATAAAAAATATCTTTTTTAAAAAGCTGTAATTTGTATTTTTTTAAAAGATCTGTTTTTTTTAAAAAAAATAATTTTTATGTAGTAAATAAACAAAAGAGTACTTTTATATTATTATATCTAAATATAATTGATAAATAAAAAAATATTTTTACATAAAATACCAAATATAAAATTACTTTTACATCTTCATAAAATCTTTTAAAAAATTAACTTAAAAATTTTTTTTTTAAAAAGTTCATCCAAACAAATCTTAAATTCAGTGGGAACAAAAATAAAATGAAGATTATTTTACGCATTCTTGAACGGGAATGCAATGCAAGTGGCTCTCATTCACATGGTGTACGCATAGTCCCTTTGATCCTCCATTAATTAAGCTCATCAAACTTTGACTACCTCTGAACTACTCTTATTTATTTTTCATTAATTTGGATTTATATATATATATCATCCTCTTCCATCTTCATTCTACTTTGCTTCAATCTGGGTTTTGTTATTAGATAAGTTAGAATAATAGTATCAAATTTGTCTTGTACAATATATTCATAATTGACCAAATTATGTGATTCTTTTTGTCATATTGTGATTGTGATCCATATATATATGGTACAAACTTAATAATTATAGATTTTTTTGGGTTCATAATTTTGGTTCCCTCCAATTATTGCCGTCATTGCAGACGTAGATCAAATATTGGTAGCCCAAATATCTGGCAGTGCAAATTTTTTATTATTATTTTTATTACAAAATAATAAAAAAAAGGATCAGTTTTAAATGCCTTTACACTGTTCTGCCTATAACCTGTATGGTCAGAAAGCTGTGTTGATGTAAAAGAACATGATGTCATTTACAAATTTCTGAAATGAAAAGCGACTTCTCATTTTACCAATTTCATCAAACACTCACTTAATTGATGAGGAAAAATACACAGAAAACTTCACCAAACACTCATCAAGTCCCCTACACGCTTTGCGGGACAATCCTTTTGGGTTTAAATAACATTTTTATATTATATAATATTAGTTATTATTACCTAATTAGTATTTAGGCTGTTATCTTAGTATTTAACAATAGAAATTAAAATTTTTAAAATTTTATTGATCCAAAATTAAAAAAGGAATTTATAGAGATCAAAATTTAAAAAAACACCATTTTATAAGAATCAAATATTTATTTAGATAATATCATATTTTAAATTAATATATAATAATACGAATATTTAAATTTAAATTTTTTCTTCCGTTATACCAAAATAAGAGAAAATTATTACAAGAATTGAACAAATAATCATATAGAATTAAATGAAATTTATAAGACTTAATTACTAAACTTTAAATTTAATTGTTTTGATTTTTAATAGCCTACTTAGACATAATACTAAAATAAAATTATAATAATAATTTGAAGTTCACTAAACATGCTTGATTGAGTATCTAAAAAAAACATGGTTGATCATGGCTGTGGGAATTCATGACTTGTATATGCATGTGTGTGTAATTTTAATAAATAATAAATAATGAATTTATTATTAGAATTTATATATACACATTAATTAGTAATTTAATTAGACTATGATCCGATAATAATATTTAGATAAATGCAATATAATTTTTTGAGTTAGTTTTTAGAACTGACTAGGTTGAATACAATAATTTCTAATAAAAGTGACATATAAGCTGAAAATCATATGCATAACATTATATACGTCAAATAAATTATAATCCCTTCATTCTAAGATATACCAGCGGCTAATGATGTTGTTTTAAATCAAGCTAAGGAAGTGAATTCAAATGAGAACCAGTACAAGAGAGAGCCTAAACATATATAAAAAAAGCACATTAATATATAGGGTTATAGTATCTAACTAATAATTTTTTTAACAATACAAATAACCACCAATTAAATAAAAACATATTACACCTTTAAATAACTAACTTAAATCTTAATATTAGAATAACCATCCATATATCTAGTAAAATGAACATTCGATATATTTATTGTTCACATTATTTAGTATTTTCATTATCTACATATACTTTTCTTAATATATATAATACCTTTTAGACTAAATAGTCTTTGATAAAAAAAATTACCAATTAAGCCTTTCGTCATAATAAATAATGCGTGGACATATATATCTTTTTATCAATGAATAGTACAAAACGAAACAGAGTTATTCATGTATTTTATCATTTATTGTGATTCGTGTTTCATTGTTGCTCACATGAGTATGAAAACTATGTAGTTTTAGACGGTAAACATTTATTATCTTTTAAATTTGCATATAATTTATCATGAATCCTAACACAGGTAAAATTTTACTTCAAAAGTTGTTATTCAAACGACAATCTTTCATGAATAGACATGTCACAATAGTTAACGACTTAACGGTGCATGTAAGCAATACCCTTAAATTTTACGTGATAAATTGATAGAAGAATTTTACGTGTCCACCGTTTGTTATTGTGGATGACTAAATTAATACTTTTTTATTCAGAAAATAATTAGTTCGAGGTCAAAATTTTCAGAGCCTTAATTGTTGTTTTACTCTCAAACATATCAATAACATTTAACTAAAATAAAAAAAATGCTTGAAATGTTTAATTTTTTAAACTTAATTTAAAAAAGACAATGTTATTTCTATAAACAAGATTGGCATTATTAATCAAATTGTTAGAAGATTACAGAGACTCTAATATAATAACTCATATGTTGATAATCACCACTTTATGCATCAAACACTAAAATTAAGAATAATTAAGTTAAAAAAACAACTTGAATCAAAGTCAAACATTGTTTACATATCTAAAATAAACCTTTTTTTAGTTATGATGAATAGTTTTAACGGTTAAGGGACGGAGAAGAACTGAGGTAAAAGATTGAATAAGGAAATTGAACTTTTGTGAATGAAAACTATTATTGATGATTCTGAGAATTACAGAAAATATAGAGAAGAGTATTTATACCCATAGAGGTCACTGTCGATATTATATTATTAAAAATAAAATCATTCATATTTTTTTTATTAATTCAAATTTTTAGGACAGATGTTACATATCAAGACAGATAGATATAACAAAATGAATAGCACTAAATCATTTAGTGGTACCCAATTTAGCTACGAGTGAGTAACTGTCGCAGAACTATTTAGCAGCGATTTAAGATCGTCCCATACCGTCGTATTTGGTGGTTTTGATGTAGTGTTTCTCATTTTATATATATATATATATATATATATATATATATATATATATATATATATATATATATATATAAAATTGATGAATTTATCTAAGGTTGATAAACAAAAGACAAAAGAAATTAAATATATATTAAAAAAATGATGAAAAATGTAATGCATATGGTCCTTGACTTATTTATTTACTACACCCACTTGTTCATAACAGAGTATGTATGTTTACTTTTTTGTTTTCTACCTTTGTACCTTAGGAATATATATATATATATATATATATATATATATATATATATGGAGAAGGATAGTGCACACTTCACATTATATTTATCGTATGTTACCTTCTTCCGTTAGTAACAATCTACACAATACGATTCAACAAAGTTAGAAAAAAAAATTCCATTTTAGTGAAATTGAATAATATCTAATTCTATAGCTAACAATAAACAGAAGATATATATAGATTGTCCGTTTTGTATAGGAAAGTTAAATCCCTTTACGTGCACGCGAGCTGTAGAGACGGATAGTGCTACTGAATTCTTAAAATGGAATATAGAATATATTATAGTGTGTGTGAGTGTGTGTGACCGTCTGTTGTGGCCACTAGCCATCATGATTGCTCTTTTGGACCAGTTTTGTTGTTGTTGATGATATATAGCAGTTAAATTTTCTATTTAATTTTAAAATTTTAAATAAATTAAAAATTAAAAAAGATTGTTAAATCAAATAATTTCACGATTTAAAATTTTATTATGATTTTATATTTTACTTATTTAATTTAATGTTCGATTTTACTTTTCTCCATCTTGCATTACGAGTTATTCTATATACATTAGAAAAAGTTTTAAGTATATCGATATATTAGTGTTTTATTGACTTTTTATCATTGATTTTAACTATATATATATTATATATATTTTTTATAATTAAAATTAACAGTTAAAAATTACTAAAATACGAGTGTATCCATACATTTGAAAGTTTTCCTATATATTATGTGTATGCTACTGTACGAATTGAATATGCATATCAACAAGACAACAACTTATATTACAAATCCCACTACCTTATTATTAGTTACTTAATAATCATCTGATTCATATGTTTGAGTTTATATACATGAACTAATGATAATTTAATTAATTAGGCAACATAGTAATTTTTTTTTTAAAGGAAAAAGGAGAGATATAATAAGAACATCGTGTTATTGTGGTGGTGCATGGTAATCGAGTGCATGTTGAACCAAAACCAAAAGCACATTGCATATTCAATTTATTTTGCATTCTTGGTGGGTAGATCCGTTAATAAAAATACAAAAATAAATAAAATATTTTTCAGAAATTTTATTTAATTATATATATATATATATATATTTAAAAGTTGAGAACAAAGATATGAATATAATTTTTGTTGGTCCTATCACTATTTAACTGTCTTTATATTTTTTCCATCTATCAAACACAATAATTAGATGCCACATTCATCAAAAACTCCTTATATAATGCTTTATATAGTCATGCAATTATTTTACTTTAAAAAGATGATAAGTTCACCTAATTGATATTTTTAATTATATTTTGAATTCAAGTTTTATTCATATATATACTATGAAAAAGTATGAGGAGCCAATGAAATATTTGTACAATGTATACAATGAAGGTTTATGGAGTATTAGAGATATAACCATTAGTGTTACCTTTTCTCATCAGCAGCTGAAATTTTTGGGATGAGTGGTATAATGACATGGTATTAGAATGCTAAATTCGAAAAGTCAAAAGTTCGCTTATTGGTGAACCCCAAAATCAGTTTAATCTCTTGAGAAAATATTTATTATCCTTAGTACTTGAATAGTTATTCTAAATAGTATGAGGAATTTTCATTTTGTAATTCATTAGCCCATTATTGTACACATTGTACAAATAGTTCGTTGTCTCTCTAGCAGAATCCATATACTATATATATCTATAAATCTTAAATATTAATATGTAAATTAATACATATATATATGACAAAGTGTAAACAAACTAATAATGACCAAAACTAAAATAAATAACTTTTAAATGTAAAATAAACAAAAAAGAATTATAAAAATGATTTTTTTATAAGAATAAAAAATTATTTAAATTAATCTTTCCGATTTTGAACAAATATATATTTTGAGCTTTAGATTGTAAAATTATATTTTATCTTAAAGTTTATATGAAAATGTAATAATATGATGTTTAATTTATTGTTAGGAATAAATGATGAGATGGAAAGCAAAGAAAGGTAGTAGAGTTGGAACTTGAAGTTGGAAAAGGACCTAGTTTGGTTCCATAATGAGGCTCCATCGCACACAGCTAGATTCAAACGGCATTGATTGAAGACTTCGAAAGAAAGCTTTATTGTGTCAGTGTCACTTCTGCTACTTAAGCTTTGGTCAATGCTCATCTTCTTCCTCCCTAAGACCCGCACGGACTCTTCCCCTAAATAATAATTATGCCACTTCCTAATTCTACACTTCATTCTAATCTCACGTTAATTATTCAATTCATAACGTCTTATATGTGGTATACAAATTAATTAATTGCTTATTATGTTCTATTAATTAAGATTCTTTAATTTATTGTTTCCAATACTATTAACTTCTTTTTTTCTAGTATGGCTAATTTGACAAATTAATAACTAATTTGTTATAGATCTAAATTTTATTAAAGATTTATAATTGGCTAATAAATTATTACATACATAAAATATGATTCGAATACTCAACACTTATTTAAACGGATTACTGAGTTAACTAGTACATCAATCTAAATTTCCTAAACTATCAAGTTAACATCATAAGGCAGCATGTGTTTGTTGCATATAATTAGGACCTAAATATAAGAACTAAAAATTAAAAATTAAAAAATGCAGGTTATATATTGTTTTATATTTATATTTATATTTATATTTAATATTCATGAAATTAATTCTCCTAGAACTTGAAGCTAAAATCTCTTTTATGAGTTTGCATATAAATTATATATTTTTTATGCTAGAATTCTTTTTTTTTTTTTGAGGGGTTCAATAAACTAAGAAAAAATTAAACAGTAGATCTTTTAGTCATAAAATTTGTGATATCATATTTATATCATGTTAATACTTTTTTTAAAAATAAAAAATAAAAAATATACATAAATAATTATATTTCTAATAATATTCCTTTATTATACAAGTATTAAGTTAACTATTGCTTTAAGTTTTTGTCACATCTTTTTAGGTTATAATCCTGGTTTAAAAATTTAACAACAACAAAAATTATTGTAGTAATACATCTTAGCTATATTAAGAACGGTGATGTTAGATAAATAAAAAAAACAGTTAAAATTTTTTATTTAATATTTAATTTTAATAATAATTAAAGAATATTAAATAAAATAATTTTTTACTAATTTTAACGAATTTTATTTGAGTTTAATTTTTATGTATTGATAGTATAAAATGTATAATATACAATTACAACTATTTTTTTAAATGATTATTCATGTAATTAATATAAAATGTTATTTACTTATTTATATTAATGTGGCATACTAATAATATATCAAAATTAAATTCATTTTATTTTGTTATTAAATATTTTCATATATATTAATAAATTAAAATTTGATGTTATTATGATGAGGAGTGACGAAGTATTGCTGAAACGGAAAACTTTTCAGGTTGCCAGATCTACAATGTAACAGTGGCTATGCACGCATGTTGGAGTAAATTCTAGTCGGTGCTTAGTTGTGAGCACATACAATACACACAGAACTTCAACTCATTTTATTATTGTAACATTTTTCTGGTTAATATAAACGACACGTTTTGTACATCAGTTCAGCTTTTTTTTTTCTTTTTTATTAATCCGTTATGTAATTAAGCATTATTAGATATCAGACAAAGCTTTTCTTCATTGGAATCGAATGCTGAAGTCAAATTAATTAAAGATAACATAAATCATCATCTTATTTTTATAGTATCTTAGTGTAGTGGTTTTATTTAATTCATATATATACATATGGATAAAATGCTATTTAGATTTCGATATTTGAACCAAATTCTAATTTAGTCAATAACGTTTTAAATATTTTATTTTAATTTTAAAAAAATTAAAATAAATTTAATATTATTCTACAGTTAAATTTGACATGAATAATTAATATATTTAAAAGTTAATATAACGTTCGATTTTAAAAGTCCTACTTAAATGAGTAGTTTTTAGATACACATTGTATTTATCATATGTCTTCCATTCGAGAGTAGTTTTTGAATTTTAAAGAACTATATAAAAGATCGAGTTATTTACATGAAAAATAACATTTCATGTAAGATAACTGAGATAAATTCAATCAGATTGAACAATTAAGATAGATCCACCAGAATTTTAGAAGGTGTTTAATATGTTCAGAATTTGAAGAAAAATCTCATTTTTCTTGGGCCATAGAATCAAGTAGTCTAGTGATAAAAATAAAAAGTGAAATTCTTACAGCAAATTTTAGAGCATTGGTGGTGATGAAAGGCACATGAAAAAACTTGTATTACTATCAAAGTAATTTGGTTGTTAGAACAATAACAACAGTGACAACAATAATTTCTAGTGGCAATAAAGATGCAGAAGCAATAAAATTGTGGCATAGGCATTTGGGACATGCTGGTGAGAAAGCCTTGTAAACTCTAATTAAATAGGGACTGCTTAAAAACGTTAAATCTTGTAAATTGGAATTTTGTAAGCATTGTTTGATGGAAACAAAAAAAAAAAGAGATTTGAAACTATGATTCATGATACTCAATGTATTTATGGGTTTTTGTTGATGATATGATTAACGAGTAGTATGAGTCTTCATTTTTGTACTAGCAACATTTGCATTACGAGGAGTTTTTTCTTTGTTCTTCAGTTTTAGACAATTTTTCTTTCAGTGTCCTTTCTCACGACACAAAGCACACTCGTCTTTGGAAACTTTGGCTTTTGACTTTGATCTATCTTTTCTACTTTTTGTTTGGTGTTTCTGATGTCATCTCACCACCAGTGCTTTATCTACTACCGTCTGTTTGTTTAGCTTCTTTTTCTATTGTTTTAATTCAAGTTGCACCTATCATATATCTCACATTTTAAAATGGTTCTTGGACTTTAAAGAACAAAAAAGATGAGATTGTTTACATGAAAAATATTATTCCACATAAGACAGCTGAAATAGGTTCAATCAAGTTGAGGAATCAAGATAGATCCACCAGAATATTAGAGGATGTTCGATACATGTCGAGTTTAAAGAAGAATCTCATTTCTCTTAGGGACATAGAATCAAGTGGGATAGTAGTAAAAATATAAAAGGAAATTCTTACAGCAAAATATGGAGCATTGGTGGTGATGAAAGACATCCGAAAACACTTTCTTTAATGGAATTCTCTTTACATAGTCAGTCAACACTTTAATGCTTCACTACTGGAGAAAATATATCATTATAGTCGACTCTTTTCTTCTTAGCATAGTCTTTGGCTACCAATCTTGACTTGTATCAAATGTCATTTTTATAAGAAAATTCTTATTTCTTTGTAAACACCCATTACATGCAATTGCCTTCTTGTTCTTTGGTAGTTGTGCGAACTGTCAAGTGTTGTTCTTTTGAAGAGATTTTATCTCTTCTTCCATGACTTCCTTCCACCTTTCATTTCTTGAGCTTTGAATGACTTCTTGAAAATTGGATAGAACTTCTTCATATACGAGAAGTGCATATGCCACTATATTGACAAATTGTGTAGGTTTACAAGTTTCTCGTCTTAGTCAGCTAACTGCAATTGATTTTGACTGCAGCAAAAAACTTTCAGGTGATTCATTCGTTTCAACTGGCTCCACTTGAGTCATACGGGTTCAGTTGGTGTGCTTTTAAGTGGGCTAACATTTAGCTACTCAAACTCAACCTTCTTCAATATATACTCCATTTTTTGTGAACTACTATCAGTGTCGTCTTTTTTTGCCCTCAACATGGTGGATTCATCAAATGTACATTCCTGCTAACTGTGATCTTTTTTGTTTTTGGACATTAAAGACAATATCCTTTCACTCCAAAAATAAATCTCATAAAGAGTCATAGTCAATTGCAGGTTTTCTAGAACAAACTTCTAATGGTGTTTTACCATTGTTCGCAGATGATGACAAGCGGTTAACAAGATGTTGTGCATATCTCACAGTTTTTGCCTAAAATTGTCTGCCTAATCCAGCATCAGATAACATGCACTGAGCTTTCTCTATTAATGTCTTATTCATGCACTCTACCACTGTAAAATCTTGCAAAATACTAAATAATTAATTAACAATTAATAAATAAATTAAATGAGAAAGAGATTATATGATTGAACGATGAGATTGAGTTGATCGAGAGGATAATGGAAATAGGATTATATGATTGAATGATGAGATTGAAATGATTCGAGAGGATAATGAGAAGGAGATGATATGATTTAATGAGGAGATTGAATTGATTCGAGAGGATAATAAGAATGAGTTTGATTGATATTTGAGCTTCTGGGGTAGACGCAAGGATTGTGGTTTTGTCTCGCTTGCTTTCAATCGGTATTTAAGCTTCCGGAGTGAATGCAAGGATTGTGATTTTGTCTCGCTTGCTCTCGGTTTATAATTGAGTTTTTTGGTTGGAGGTGAGGATGGTGGTTTCATCCCACTCACGGAAAGGCAAGTTGAGGATGAAGAATTCACTCTCTTGTATTTTGAGGAATGTGAGAAAGGTGGTAGGACACTCATCCCCCGATTTATTCCCTGCATTCTCGTTAATTGTGTTTTTAGGGATGTAGGAAGGTGGTAGGGCACTAATCCCTCGATGTTTGAAAGTGGTAGGACACTAATCTTCTCGATATTTTCTCCCACACTTTCTCTCTGTCTGTAAGATAGTAGGGCACTAATCCCTCGATCTATATGGAACGGTTTCACCAGGGGAAGGTGGTAGGGTACTAACCCCCTGATAAGATTCTCTTTGGTGTTTGTCTCTAGAGGAAGGTGCTAAGCCATGCTCCCCCGATTATATGCCTTCTAGAGATGCGCAGCAGAGAGACAATATCCGGGTTAGCTACCGGATATGTTGGGTTTGGCTGTATAACCGACAGATGAGCTCATTGGCCATAGGACAGACATACATCATTTGTATTTGTGTGTATTGATTGGGTGTGCATTGTGTATTTGCCTTGTCTTCTTGATTAAATGTACGTACATGCTACTCAACCTAATTATTTTATTTGTTCTCTCTACTTGTGTATTCCTTGTATTGTTTTGTATGTGTTTGAACAAACGAGAGGTATCTTATGCTGGTGTCAGTTGATGCTGAAGGCTGTTCTTAATGAGATGATAATAATTAAATGAGTGGATGATGAAACTGAATACTAATTGATATGTGAACTCCCTGGGTAGATGCAGTGGTCTGTCTCACTCCCTCCGGGTTGAGAATTTGAGAGTACTAGTATAACTGATGTAACATCCTCCCTGAGGTATTACAATCTCTAAAATAAAATGTGTATATATAATAGCAGAAAGAATATAATAGACTATGAGCATTGAAAAATAGGTAAAACAAAATCGCAAAACTAAAAGCGCAATGCTCCGGAAACAGAATGACTTGTGTATAAAGAAAACTATAACTATCGAATATAAGATAATAAAAGTAGGAATAGAGAGCCAAAGATACAAAATAACAAGCTCCTAACTCAGCCCGCGAAGTCAAGGCTAGCCGGAGAATATTTACACGTATAAATATACATATCCAAAATCCAAATGTACATAAACAAAATCATGCTTCTCTATAAACCTCTAAGAGGATCAAAACAAATAAGTTATACGGAGAGAAAGCTAACTACACATATATATACATCACTGCACAATAAAATAACCTAGTAACCACTTCACCTCAGGGGCCCAGACGCCTAACGAGATGTCTCTCGACCTGCATCTGAAAAATAACAACATAGTATGTAATGAGAACCGGAGGTTTTCAGTATGGTAAAGGTGTCACACACATAATAAATAAGGTCTTGGGAATGCCAGAGGCAATCCTAGAATGCTGACACTCAGATTATAGAACTTAAAATATTAAAAAGAAGCCATAAAAGGTGGTTTACTAAGAATATCTGAACCTAACTTAACTTAATTCTAAATCTAAGTCATGTACTGCCATCCCTCCATACCTCCATCTCCGTCAGTATTTCACAGACAAGTAAACAGATAAAGGCAAGCACGAGAAGGTTACAAGTACAGCAGGCAACAAGTATACATTTAGCATGACAAATACACTTAGGCGCACCCAGTTAATGCATAAACAAGTAATTCAAGTAGTATGCATATGATGCATGCCTGTCCTATGACTGATGAGGCTCATCTGTCAGTTATCCAGCCAACCCGACAAGTCCGAAAGCTTTAGACTGTCCCTCAACGTGCATCCCCAAGAGTCTATGCATATCTTTTTCTCGAATAATCAATATTGCTCAATGGGGGCTAACATTCCCGGGAATTTATAGTGCCCGGTCACCCTTACTTCATAGGGTCAACAGAGTATCGAGCTTTCAACCTGGTAGACGTGGTGGCAAACCACGGTACTTTATCTAGGGAATCTCGTATCTCAGATCATTTAATCATTCAAGCCAAGTTTCATACATGATCATTCATTTGATTATCAAGTCAAGTATCAGACATGATCATCCGTAACATTTCATAATCAATTCATCACTTTTCAGCTTACTTCACCTCCAACTCATCTCCATTTCCTAACTTCATCTGATTATCAGGTGTAATACTACTATTCATGACTAAAGGAATAAAAATAGAGGTTTAGAGGTTTGAAATATAGTTTAGAATGTTAAAAATCATGTTTGCTGAAATAGGGGCTACGCGTGAGCGTGGCTCACGCGTGCGCGTGGGGTGTGTGAAGCTGCAGCTCGCACGCGTCCCTTTGTCATGCGTATGCGTGGGTGAAAATTCCATGTCACGCGTGCGCATGGGTCGCGTACGCGTGGACATGCTTAATACCCCTTACGCGTGCGCTTAGCATCAGTCACGTACGCATTGTCAAAATCCCATGCCACGCGTCGCGTGGACGTACGTTCTCTTGAAAAAACACAAATTTCAGTAGCAGAGCTGCAGAACCACAAGAAAACTTCTTGCATTATCACATTCAAATTACATATTCCGCTTCAAAATTTCTGACGGGCATAACTCAATAGTTTTAAATCATTTTTCTTCCTTTCTTGAAACGGCATAAACTTCATGACCCCAATTTTCATTTAAAATAAGTTGAAATCAATTTGGGGTTTCGGAAGCCAAGTTATAGCCCGCCGAAGTTCAGTCCAAAACCAAAGTGCAACAAATCTCAAAACCTCATTTTCAACTCAAAAATTCCATTTTATACACTTCCAAACTTACCAAATTAACATTACATTCCCTTCCTCATTACCGTAGCAATCATCACCAAAATCATAGTCCAAATCACCACTAATTCATCAAGCATTATCAACTATAAAGTCACATTCTCAAATCCATCATCATCAAGCTATTTACTTCTCACAAATGTCAAATCAAATCAACTAATTAACAAATTGCTAAGCAATAATTACATGCACATTCGTTCCAGCCTATCCTATGGTCAACTAGCCTAAGTTTTTACAGAATCTTACATATTAAATGCAAGAAACTTAAACCATACTTTGCCCGATTTTCACGTAACGATCAAGGCAATTTATCCAACACAGACACAGCAACTCAAAATTCAATAAACAATAGACTCAGCTTCCTCCAAGTTCCAATATTCATAATTTCAAGCTCTAATTATTTATTCACAACCTAATACACATTTATAACACATATATACCCAATTTAATACTCAAAGCTCAAATTCAATGAAATTAAAATAGAATTATCGTATCCTCAGCTTACCCAAGTTCCACATAAACAAGAGTGAATGTTTTCCTCAAACTAATTGGATCCTAAAACTTCAAAAAGCAAGGACTTTCAATACCCATACCATACTTTCAAGAATTGGGGGAAATGAGTGGCTGAGAGTATTTAATAACTTACCTATGAAATTGTTCTGATAGAAACGTAGAGTTCGACGCGGTGAATGCGTGGCCGCAAACGGTGTGGCGATCGGAGCTCGGACGGAGGAGTTACAGCGTTTTGAAATCACCGTAAAAGGTTTCGACGATCTTCTCTTCTCCTTCCCCTATTTGCTTCAGCGCTGAATGTTGCTGAAATGGGGAGGATGAGGAGGCTGGGTTCATTTAATAGGTTGGTTCGGTTGGACCGACGGTCCAATTTGGGTCTGGTTCAATCGGTTTGACTCGTTCAGTCCAATTTTCGGACAGTTTTCTTCGAAATTAGTGTCAAAATTCTCGTTTCAATGAGCTCTATCCTAATTTAATATAGTATTCACATTTCTGATCTTCTTTATTAAAAACTAATTATCTACTAATTTAACAGGGTTTACAAGTGAGAACCCATATTGAGACTGTTGAGATTTACTAAGACTATTGAGACTGAATGTTGTTATTAATAATTGTTAGAGACTATAAAACTAGAAGGGTTAAATACTGAAATGAATAATCCTGACATTGAAAGAGATGATGATTTAATGAGGAAAAAATGAGATTTAAAGACCACTACTATAGTTGAGATTTAGTTTACCTACCTTGAATCGAATTGGTAAGAACCCTAGACTTGAACCTTGAATGATTGGAGATTAAGATTACCTAACGAGTTCATGTGGTTATACATTGTTTCGATTTGGAATTATTGCCCTGCTGAAAATTCCGTAAAGGATGATGTTCTCACCCGTTTTAGGAATGATTACATTTCAGATGTAGGTTCCAGCGTTTCTCAGAGGTTTATCGGAAGGACAGCGAAAAAGACCTTTTATTCTGCTTTAATTTTAGACTCTCTCCTTCTTTTGGAAACTCTTATATTATGCTCTTGTTTTAAAGACTTGCCTTTAAGGGCTTATAATGTATTTTGGAGATATAGGTTATGTATATCTAACTGTTTTACTGTTGTAACTCTAGCTGGTCTAATTTTTACGAGTCGAGACTAGATGATACTCTTATATATACTTATATATGTTTCTTTACTATTATTTTTCTGTCGAGCTTTTGATTATCTATGTTCCCGACGCACTTATGTTTACTTTCGAGTGTGAACAATTGACGAATTGTCTTTCATTCGAGTTTTAAATTTTTCTACAGGCGTCTAGTATAATATTCCTTTTCATATATATATACCAATTTTAGTCGTAACACCAAACCATACTTAAATTATGACTTAAACATAAGACAATGAATAGTAGGATGTTACAACAATCCCATTCTATTATGATGCATTTCATTCTAACTGTAAAGTACTGTATAATTCCATAATTCTAACAAAATTTTGGATTGGATCACTTTTGTATTTTCCACCATTGTCTGATCAAAATTAATTTGCTAATAGATTCAAATTTGACTTCACAAAACTCTCGTCAAAACAAAGGTTCATACAAAATTAACCATATTAGTTAATATTCAAAATCATCTCCAAAATATTATCTTTATAAATTCTCCATTGTGTCAAATATCTTTAAAATAAATTTAGTTCAAAACTCAACTTTAAACTCTAATATCCCTTATTAAGATTTTAGACGGTGACTAGAGTGCACACAAGAGCTAACGAAAGCAGAATTTAGCAGAATTTGACACAAGAGGAATTAACGTGGTTCAACTTAAAGTCTACATCCACGAACAAAAACGATAAATGAATATTTTACTATAAAATATATCAAAGATACAAATAGGTGACAACACGACAATACCTAAATCAAAATCTCTAGTGAAATACCAAATAGATGATCAAAATTTAAATAAACATAAATCTTAAATACATCCAAAATACTTATCAGTATTAAATCAAATGGTGTATAGTCTCAACTTTTAAGAGAAGTAAATAAGAACAGATATTTTTGACAAAAAACAAAGAGAAGACACACAAGACTGACAAAAATCTTCTCTAACCACAGAGAGACCAACAAATAAACTTGGTATACAAAATACAAATGTCGAAGAATTCTAAAATTCTAACTAAAGAGTTCTTACACCCAATGGGTCTCTAACTCTATGGACTACATTATAGAATGCTTGATTATGAAACATCAAACCCTAAGCCTTTATATATGCACCAATGAAGCCACCAAACATACAAAAATATGAACACAAATTGTATTCATACAAGTCTCCAATATAAATACAACCAAGTCACTGAACATACATACCTACCAAACACACACATGTATGTGAATACAAAATTTCAATTTCGTACCTTCACATCCAAAATTATTATGCATGTTCAAACATCTTAACCATTTGATCAAACTTTAAACAAATTTTTGATGGTCTTCCCTCAAAACTCTACCAATGTATGTAACCAAAATTTGATCACCATACATGCAAAATTGATTTTGATTTTCTTCACAAAAACTTTAGACACCATGTCACAGTGTCTAGGGAGATTCCAAAGTTCTACGGCGAAGAGAACCTCGCCACCATTAAGAAGTTATTGGGAGGGTCATTGTTGCATCCTAGCTTTTCACGCATGTTGGAGTAAATTCAAGTCGGTGCTTAATTGTGAGCACAATAATGTACACACAGAACTTCAACTCATTTTATTATTTGTAACCTTACCTTGTATGGTTATCAATGAATCAATATATTTTCCATTTTTAACTATTTTGTTGCTTTCATTTAGAATTAATACAACGGTTTTGCTAAGTAAACAATGACTTTTGTAAACAATAAATTATCTTTTAAATCTTAACATTAGGATAACCATTCGCACACCTAGTGAATTGAACATCCATCCATTGTTAACTGTGTATAAGTAAATCGAATAAAAAAATAACCATCCAATTAAGAATAATCAATATAGTCATCTGCATACATATTGAATTGAACATCCGACATATTTATTGTTCACATTGCTTAATATTCTCATTGTCTCGTTATACTTGTCCTTAATACAATAGAAGGTGATATATATTCTCCTAAGATTTTCCACATCTTTTGTTGACTATTATTATATGTTGTTCGCGGGTAATAATGGATCACATGAACTTTTTCCTACCATATGATGAATGATGATGATGATGAATGAAATGTCTCAGCCACGTGAGACGCAAGGCTTCTTTAATTTACTTGTGTTGGTGTCAGAAAGAGTAAAATCTATCTTCTTCCTTGTGCAGTTGTGAATGACCCAAACAATAAACAGAACAGTACATAACAACAGTTTGTGGCTATTTTAATTTAATTTTCTAGCCCTAGCTGTAAAGTTTAGAACAAAATTATGCAAACAAAATAAAGTGTGATGATTGAAGTCAAAACCATATTTGATGCTGATAAATAGAATTATAGAAGTTGACTAGAAGCAAATAGAAAAGGAAAATGATGGTACAAATGGAATATGATGATCAAAACTTACAAGAACAAGGACGTTTCAGTGGAAGCAATTGGAATTGCGTGTTTGCCTGCTGTTTATGTAAGTGAAGAGACAAGGTTGGATTTAGTAAGATTCCACTATTAAGGGGACCACCTCCCATACTCCATTCACAAAAAAAGGAAAAAAAAGAAGAGAAAAATGTACTCGGATACAAGTTATACAATCCATAATAAAAAGTATAATTTATAAGTAAAGTTGTTATGATATACATCAGAAAAGTCACAACACTTTTCTTCTATTCTGTACATTTTTTTCAGTTTGTACTGTAAACATCTTTTTATATTGAGATATAACATTGTTAATAATAAAATTGTAACTTTAAAAGTTGTACAAAGGAAGTAGTATGGAAACCCTTAGATTAAACATGTCTTCAAAAGCTATGTTGAAAACTTTGTTGATAGGGAAACTAAATAGTCCATGCTTGGTTACTATTTTCACATTTTAATTTTGATATTGGCTTCACAATAATATTTCTAGTCTTATTGGAGTCTGGTGTGTTTCACTATAATTTGAAATTAGCTTTTACAAATCTGACCCTCTAATTTGTAAAATCTCAAATTTCTGTCTTCATAAAATTGAACCATCAGATTTCTTTAGAAATTTTGTTACTACTCAAATTTAAAGGTCTAATTTGTTAATTAAAATAAAAAATTCTATATTAGAAAAAAATATACCGACTAACCATTAGTGGATAACACAATCTTTCTCCACATCTAAAAAATTCAGCCGTTATTATTTTCCTTGGGTTCCAAAATCCTTTTTGTAGCACCAGGTATCTGAAAATCCAAACTTATTTAATGAGTCAATGGCCAAAGAAATGGATTTGGGCTCCGTAGTTTTCCACTTTTTCTTATTAAATTTGTGTTCGCTTTTAGGTCAGATGCACAATTTGGGTTCACGTACATTTTTGGGCTTAGGCCCCGATTTCTTACAAAAATAAAAAAGAATGCTCAATAAAAAAGTTCATTTGTTTTTCTGGGATTAAGTTCCCATTTTTGTACCACGTACCTTTACAAAATATATGGAAGTCCAAGAGAAAAGAAAATTGGCAAAAAATTTGGCTACGTTGTAAGAGAAAATGTGACAAAAAAAGATGTCCGACCCAATCCATGAACAAAAACACAAAGAAAGCAATAAGGATAAGAAAGAGACATAAAAGAGACTTTAAAGAGGAAAACACACGAATTAAAAGTGTCACATACAAATGACATTTCTCCAATTATACTAGTCTTCTCAATCTAAAATAATATACTAGATAATATATACACTTAGAATAAAACTGAATCATCAAATAGACAAATCCACACTGCCAATCAAAGTCATTGCTGGAACTCTATCCTATCTATATCGTATGCACTCATCATCAAGATGTGATATATAATTATGTATCTTGAGAATAATATCTCAAATTAATTTTTAAATAATATTTAGTTGGAAATTTTTGTTTCTAATAATATCTCAACTTGTTTGACTTTTGAGTTCTGAAAGCCGACGCAAAAAGTTCTGCTTAGGAGCGCAAAAATCCACTATGAGACATTGAAAGTAACGTCAAATTGGTAAAATTACTAATAATAGGATTGATTGAACCCATTACTCATATCGATTTTTTTTTTTACATATTGGTATAATTTTGGTGTAATACTTAATCATTGAATTTTATAGTATTTTTTAAAATTGTGGGAACAGTACAATACGCCCCCCTTGTATTTTTAAAATACAAGGAGGGCGTATTGTCAATACAAGAGGGGCGTATTGTACTGTTCCCACAATTTCGAAAAACACCATAAAATCCAATAATTAAGTATTACACCCAAATTTTTTCAATATATAAAAAAATTAACCAGTCATATCAAATCATAAAAATAAAAAACATTTTGTTAACGAGGACTTTTAAGTTTTAACATATATTTTTTAAAATATTTAAATAGCAAAGTTTAATGGTCCCATCTATATTTAAATATTTTTATTCATAAAATTTAATTAAATTAATTTAAATTCAACAAAATCACTAACATAATATATACATAAATCATACATTTCTTCTTTTTTATATTATCTCTTTTTCGTTACGTATTTTTTTATTTCTTTTTTTTATTATTGATGTTATTACAATATTTTTTAATTTTTTTGTTTTATTTTTTCTTCTATTTTTTTTGTTAATAAAAAGATAAAATATAAAAATTACAAAAAGATGGAACAAAAAAGAAAATATAAAGTAAAAGAAGAAGATGGTGATGGTGAAGGCGAAAAAGAAAAGGAGAGTCTTGAATTATACAAAATTTATTAAAAAATAATACCAAAATTTTTTAACCGTAATACAGAAAATTTCTTAAGTTTGATACAGAAATTTTTTACCGTGACACATGTTTTTATTAAGAGAATGAAATAAGAATAACTATGAAAAGGTAAAATAAGAAGGAGAAGATAAAGAAAAAGAAAATGATAACGAAAAAGAAAATGAGGAGGAGAAAAAGCTTTGAATTGTGCAAAATCTATCCAAAAAATAATACCAAAACTTTTTAAGCGTGACACATGAAATTTTTTAATTTTGACACAAGAATTTCTTTGCCGTGACATAAGAAATTTCTTAACCAATTAAAAATTATCAGAAACAAAAATAACACTGAAATTTTTTAACCATGACACAATAAACTTTTTAACTGTGACACATAAAATTTCTTAATAAACTAAAAATTATGAGAAAAATTTTAACTTGTGTTTATTTGAAAACTTTTTGTGTCATTCATTAAAATTTTTTATGCCATTTTTAAGTAAAAGATGTGTTATTTTATTATTAAATTGATTGAGTAGTATTGAACTCATATCTAAAAGTGGTCATTTTTGTGTTATTTATAATAAATTGTTGTATTTTTTAGTTTCAAATATATTTAAATATATTTTGTTGGTTGAGTGAGTTAAGATTTTTAAATTTGTGATTTTTTAATTTTTTTTATGTTATTTACTAAAAATTTCTGTATCATTTTTAATTAAATAATATATTTTTGTTATCACTAAATTGATTGTGTGATTTTGAACTAATATATAAGAAATTTAGTTATTCTTGTGTCATTTGTAATAATTTGACATATTTTTTGAATTTAAAATATATTTAAATGTATTTTGTTGATTGAGTGAGTTAAAATTTTAAAATTATAATATTTTAAAAATTTCTTGTAATTTTTATAAAAAATTTCTATGTCATTTATAACTAAATGACGTGCCTTTATTATTATTAAACTAATAGTGTGATATTAAACAAAAAATAAAAAACAAACGATGATGTTGATGGTGATGATGTGTTAATGAAGAGGAAGAAGAGAAAAAAGATGAAAAAAAAGAATAATAAAAAGAAAAAAATGCGCATAAATATTTTTTTTAATTTGAATATTCACACAGTTTAAATGTATTAAAATATTTAAAACTTAATATTAATTAAATTTCTCCCATTTCACGTAAGTATAATACTATTTGTTTAAAAGTTAGGCTTAAGATTGAAGTTTTGGAATGTTGATCGACCAGTTTCTATTTGTCTAGATGTGTGGGAGTTAAGCTGGTCCAAAATGGCGTTCAACAATAGCAAGTAACCTAATCTTGATCATTCAAAACATACAAGAGAACAAATACCATTAAATTAAGATGGTGTGAGAATATCAACGCCTTTGTCGGCCAAAAAAAAAAAAAAAAAAACTATTGATTGATACAATGATATGTGAAATTTGAAAAGTTGACAATAACCATTCAGTGAACTCTGTTTCAAATTATAGGGAACTAAACTTCAAGTAATGCAATAAAATAATGTCATTGTAAACAATCAAATCTTATTGAAAATCAAACTCAATGTTGCACTGTAACAGAAAAAAAAAAGTGAAAAAAAAAATGATTTTGGACTTCCATAAATAACAGAAATTTAAAACTTGTTACAGGAAAAAATAAAATCAAATCGAAAAAGAAGATTTCAATGCTTTTTTTTCCCTTGGACAGAGCAAAAATGATCCTGTCCAAGAATTGTTCTTCATCTGCTATGAATCCACCACAAGAGATTAGTATATGAGTTACCATCATCAAACCCCTTCAACATCCTAATGTTGTTCAATGCATTTTCCTTATCATAAATCCCCTGCAATGCATAGGTAAAACCCTTCCAACCTTCTACATTTGTTTTACCCTTCAAAGAAGGTAAAGTCCATTCAACAAGCTCCTTAGCATAAACACCATCAGAGAACAAAGGTTCAGTGATTGGCAACAATGGCAGCACTTGTATGCTAAGCCTACAATATCTACAATCCGCTGAAGCCCACCATAGCTTAGTGTCCCTCTTATTAGACCACAGAATCCCAACAATTCTATTATCTTTTGAGAAATCTTGTTCATACAAATTGTCCTCAGATTTCACATGCCACCATGTTTGTGCAGCTTGGATCTCCAATGCTAAGAGGGTTGATCCGGTATCAAAAAGGCGCGAGTCGTCGAACGCTAGCCCCATCAATGCTGCTGCATAGTATGCATTCACAGCTTCACTAGTACTCTCTTGATTTCTTCCATCTTCGAATTCGGTCACTCCTGAAGCCCAAGAATGCAGAATGTAGAGATCAAACATCCTCAACCGAGGATAATTAGCATTGAATCTTGGCCCCAAGTTCAAGAAATCATTGACAAGTGAATAGGCTTGTGGCTTGTACTCTTGTCCCCAATCAGGATCAATCTTTGCAAGAACAGAAATTCCATAAATGAAGTATCCTATATGGTAATGGTGATCATTATAAACACCAAAACCAAAATCACCACCTGAATCATTAGACCCTTGTAGTGTAACAAGTCCACCCCATTTTCTCTCATACAGAAAGCCATTCCCTTTGAGTGTTCCTTTCAACCAAGGCTCAATGGTTTCCTTTAGGAACTTGGCAATTTTGGGAATCACAATGGGATAAGACACTTCTTCTGCTATTAGTGCCATTCTTGCAGCTCTACCAACCAGCTTCCCATAGAAATATGATGAAGTTGTGTTCAAATTTGAGGAATTCAGCTCCTTAACATCTTTGTTAAGTGCTGAAACAATCTCCTTGTATGAACCTTTTTCCACACCTTTGATTGAATGCCATGTTACAGGAACATTCTGAGCTTCCAAAACCCATGAGTCACCAACAACACCAACAAGATCTCCATCAATGCTTCTGTACTTGAAACCATTCAGAACAGTAACATTATTATTGTTCTGTTTGAGAAGCTTGAGATGAAGAGGGTGAGCCAGCATTAGAAGCTCCCCGGATCTCCTCGTCTGCCATTTATACACAACCCTGAAATGCTTCTTGATATCTGCATCACCAGACACAGGGTAACAAGAACTGAACCTGTCAAGTATTTCACCACAGTTTGAACCGTTGTTGTTAGATTCATCAGGCAATGCTGCAACTCTAATGATTCCATAGAACGGATTCGACAAAATCTTAGAGCCTTTGTTGTACAATGCTATTGGAGAAGATGTATAAAAGATCCACGTCTGATTGTTGTTGAGCTTAAGAGTGTACTTGGTTTTGTCATCATTGGAAGGAAACAAGGAAACAATGGAGTGTGGTGTTGTAATAGAGAGACTAGTTGGTTTTGTAAGAGAAGCGGTTATAAAGGGACTTCCTTTAAGAAGAAAGAACCTTAGATTGGAAGAGGGTATGTCTAAAGTGACACCAAGATCACTATAAGATGAGATTACATGATCTTTTTTTGTTGGGGCGGTTGTTTTTTGAGTAGAAGAAGAGATGGTGATGTCAGGGACAAAAACCTGGTACAACATGGCAGCAGAGAATAAGAGAAAAGGGTAAGAGACAGAAAGAGAAGAGTTAGAGGATTTGATGAGGTAAGGGTGGAAGTACTCATGTTGGTCACCGTTTTTGAGAACAAAGTTTTGGAAGAAAGAGTTGGTTGGGAGTGGAGATTGAAGGAGGTTTTGGGAGAAGAATGTTGATGGATCTGGTAGGACTGTGGACTGAACTTCTGGGAAGAGGAATGGTGGAGAAGAAGGCATTTTTAGTGGTGGTGGTGGGTGGCGGCGAAGGAAGAGAAGAGAGGGTGATTATTGGTGAATGGTGGTGATGATGGTGACAATGACAAATAAAGTTGAGTGGTGAGGAGTTTTTTATATGAAAGAATTGAGGAATAAGATAAACAATTGATTGGGATTTAGGAGAGTAATTAAATGCTAGATATTGACTACTTGACAAGGATTAATTGTGAATTTGTGATGCATGGTAAAGGCCTAAATTAAGGGAAACACTATTTTATACATATATAAGTAGAAATAATTGATTTCAAAATTTTATACATATATAAGTATAAATTTAATTAAATGATTCTAAATTTTTTTTATTACGATTAGTATATTTGTATTAATAGTGAATTTTAAAACTAAAGGTTACTCTTTAAAATATTTGTATTATACAGTATTTTAGTATTAAAAGAAATTATAAAACCTTTTTTGCTTTAATTTAAAGGTGTATTATAACGCTTTATTCAATTACTATGTATTTTAATTAGAATTTAATTTTAATATACTGCTTGTATAAAAAAATTTAAACACATCAAATTACATTCTGTTATAGGAAAAATAACAATTTTTCATTAATGACGTAAATAATTATTTAAAAGATGAATTTATTATTATGCACATTATTTTTTAACAAAAATGAATTTATAGATACTAAAATGAAAACAATAGTGAAAATACAGAAATATTATTATATCTATCATGTTATATTTTAAAATATTTGGAGTAAAAAACTAGCTAAACTAAAATATGAATTACATATACGGCTTTTTATATAAAATATAAATAATTTAGTTATTTTGTATTTTAAGAACATATTTGAAGAGGATAATAATAGAAACATATGATTTTTTTTGACGCATTCAATGTATTAAAAAATAAAAAATATATTTTTAATACATTATTTTCTTTTATGATATTCTTATACATGATTTGTAGGAAGCACTTGTTGAAAATACCTCACTTTATTACTCAACAAGAAGGCTGAATTTGCAGCCAACTCCTTTGTCAGTTTCTTCACACACATGATATAGATGACCGTTAGACTAATCACTTTGTAAAAGACTATTAAAAGTACTATATATTATTTGAGACTAAAATAAATATGTTAACAAATTGAATTATTGAAGCGACGTTACTTAGCAAGTAACAAGCGAAGGTTTGAAGAAGGAACATGTATTTGACTTTATGCTAATAGTGCCAAGTTATTCTTAGAGACGAATATACTTAATTAGGGGATTGGTATGTATATTCAATTATTCATAACAATTAGGGTAGACCTAATTAAATTTGATTTTACAAATATATTTTCGATATACATTACTTGAGTAAGAAAAGTTTTATATGTATTGCTAAAATAAAGCACCGTACCTTACAATGATGTGTGTAGATCCAAAAGGGAATATAAGTCAATAAAGGTAATAATTATTGCGCGCCAACCATATATACACATTCAAAATATAATTAAAACGTGATAGCTTCAATTTGATATACTTTTCCAAAATTGAGCATAATAATTCAAGGTAAGCAATAATTAGACGGTGCGTAATAAGAGAAAGAATTTACATAGGATTTAGTGAGGCAAACAATTTGTAGAGCTGTTCAAGGAAATCTTTTATATTGGCGAAGTTAATAGGCATGATAGGGAAAAAAAAGCTAAAAGATTCTCTTTCCAAATAAACCCATTTGTGAATCCCATTTAATTTTGATAGGAAAAAAAATATTGAACAAATGTACTGAGTACAATACTTATTTGGTGCTATTAAGTTGATAGAAAAAAATTTTTTTTTAGTATATTTAACAAATTTTTAATAATAAAATAAAAATATTAAAAAATAAAAATTTATTTTTTTAATTATTGTTCTTGCCTGATTGTGGCCGAACTATAGGTCGTTCCCGAGCAGTGGGAGGCCGAGTTTATCCTCGAGTTGCAGTGTTCCACCACTAGCCAGCGGAGCCAAAGGAACAAGGGGGGAAATACCTGCAAAAGTACTCCGACGCTCAAGTCAGTTTAGAAGAGTTATTCTTAGAAGTTAACGGGTCAAGAAAGGTCTACCTTTACCGATTCTTCTTGATTGCTTTTTATAACCGAGATACTGTAACAGTCATATTCCTTAACTTACCGTTTAAGGTGTAACCGATGTAACTGATCATAAGGTTGTTTATTGCCATAAACTCGGCGTAATGGATTCGTCGGTTATCAAAGTATTCGCCGAGTTATAACTCGTAACCGACGTATAACGGTCGTATCACAGCCCCCAAGCTTAGCCTGGACGTAGATAGGGCAGGTTGAGCTTTGAATTTTGACTTGACCGAGTTATAGCTCGGCGTAAGGAGCCCCCAGTTCAACTTGACGTATCGAGTGGGGTGCATTTATTATAGCATAGGAGAAGTTACCTGAACAGTTAATGATGATGCCTGTCTTTTCAATGCAGGTGCAAGTTCCAAAGTGGCATTTATGCCATTGAAAGTGGGTTTGAACGGACGGTCAAGATTTAAACTTTGTAAATGAAAACGTTTTCTTAAATGAGTGGCTAGGAAGTGATGTTGAGTTACTTTCGTGTGAGGGGTTAAAGTTTCTAGTCTCTTTGTCTTCTGCAGGGGGTCTTAAAGAATGAGTAAAAGAGGTTAGAAATTCTACTCTCTTACTTCTTTTCCTTTCTGTTATTCCTTCGTCTGATAGAGAAAATGAGTGATACGAAGGTGAAGTTACTGCCTAAGGTAGAAGACGATGGATCGTATGGGTGGGTTGGTGAGGATGTGAAAATAAGGGCCTCTCTGTTTTTCGATGAAGAAAGCGTTAAAGAGATATCCTTAGAAAAAATAACGAGGCCCGGTTTTCACATTGAATTGGTTCCATGCAACCGTACGGATCAGGTTTATCATCGAAAAAGGGATTTTGAAAGTTTTTATTTGTATAGCTGTATTCTTGAGGAGTTGTTTGTGAAATTACCGTTTACAAAGTTTGAATGTAATATATTGAAGCAGATGAACTGTGCTCCGTCTCAGGTTCATCCTAACGGATGGGCTTTTATAAAGTGTTTTGAAGTTTTAATGGAATTTTTAGGGATTGAACCTGAGGTAGAGCTGTTCTTCTCACTTTTCCAGGCAAAAGGTGTTTGGAAGGGCCTTTGGGTAAACCTGAACAGTACGCCTGGTTTTGCTGTTTTTAAATTGTACAAGTCTTCTTTCAAAGACTTTAAAGAAATGTTTTTTAAAGTGAGATCAGTAGAAAAAGAATTTCCGTTCTATTTGGACGAGCATCTCGGCGAACAGTTTCCCCTTTACTGGTGTTGTCATCCTAATCATATATTGGGTCCCGAATTGATTTCGCCGCGGAATGAATGTATTATAAATTTTTTAATGGAGATGGTTGATCGGGGTGGGTTGATATCTGTATCAAACTTGTTGCCTTGGGAGGAAAATAGGGCTTCGGTAGTGGAATATTTGGGTAAGGTTTTATTTATTATCTGTTTTGCATTGAACTCTAATTGCTAAGGGTTTGTTTTGTTGTTTTTAGGTGGAAGATATCCTGGAGTTTCTGCATCGAGTATGAGAGCTCGTTTTAAGTTAAAAAACTTTGAAGGGTCTTCCTCTAACCCGGAAAAGGTGGAAGGGGAGGTTGAGGTGAATCAACCGATTCCGAAGAAGAAGGGAATTGTGTTTAAGAAGAGAAAGTCCGAGAACTTAGAGGAGGGGAAGAAAACGATTGAGCTTGACGAGTTGGCGAGTTTTATTGTTAAGCAAGAAAAACTCCACTCTTTTGAGCAAGAGGGTGATGGTTCGTCACTGTGGGACAGGAATTTCCCTTTTAACGTTGTGGCGGACGAGGTTGTGCAGTCTGCTTCTGACGTTACTCGTATTGATGAAGTCGGAGATCTTGGTATAGACCAATTTATGCAGGTTAGCTGTGGCTGTTTGGTTATACTGTTTTTTTTTTTTTTGAAAAAATTAATTGGGTTTGTACTACTATAGGTTTTGGGCTTTCGGTTGGCCAGCATTGGTCGAAGTCAGGAAAAGAGGCATAGGAAGATGTTACAATGCGCTTCTGAAAGCACAGAGCTAAAGGGTCAGCTTGAAATGAAAGAAATTAAGCTTGGCGAGCTTGAGAAGGAGTTGTCTGATATGAAAGAGAAATTGAAGGTTGAAAAGGAAGAGCATGAGAGTGTTACTGAGGCTTTAGAGAAGAAAAAAGGTGAATTGAGTACGATGAGTGAAAAAATTGTTGAAGTTACAATGAAGCTGAAGGAGATGGAATCGAGTCGAGAAGCTGATATCCTAGATGCCTTTGCAGAAGGTTTTGAACGTGCGGTACTTCAGGCTAAGTTTCTGTTTCCTGGAAACGATTTTACTGCCATGGATCCGAGTAAAGTGGTTCGGAATGGTGAATTAGTTGATGATGAAGATGGGGCTGAAGAGGGCGACGATAATTTAGCTGACTAAGATATTAGGCTGTATTTTGAACTATCTTTTTTGTTGTTTGTTTAAAAAAGGAACGACTTTATTTTGTAAGGCTGTTTGAATAGTCGTTTTAATGACTCTGGTTTTGATATTGTTTGCCTTGTGATTGATATATCTGTTAAATTAGGATATGGTTAGTCCTAATTTTGTTTATCCCTATATTAGGGTCTGATTAATCTGATATGCTGTTTTAGATTTTTTCAGCGGCTGTTTGCGCATGAGTTATCAATGCGACTTTAGGTTCGATTGATGGCGTATACATGTGTATATATGTTGTATGAAATGAAGATAAATTATGTGCTGTGATATTATGTGTAGATATGTATAAGAGAGCAAATTTTATTTAGTGCAGTACCTTTACAATTGGGATAGGTAAGCTAGCCTCGTTAAAACCTTCTTGAGCAAAACCCTATATGGGAAAAATCTCAAGGTAGGAAAAAGAGTACTAGCGTGCTGCACTTTGCTAGCTGTAGTATTTCTTCAAGGAACTAACATTCCAAGTGCTAGGTAGCTTTGTTCCATCTAGTTCTTCTAGATGATATGCACCTTTACCGATCACTTGATGTATTCTGTATGGTCCGTCCCATGTTGCAGCGAGCTTGCCATGGGAAGGTGGTTTACGTGCTACTTCAGTTTTCCATAATACCAAATCGCCTTGGCGAAATGATCTTGGTCTGACAGTCTTGTTATGACGTTGAGCTATTCGTTGTTGTAATGCCTTCTGCCGAGTTGTTGCCATAGTGCGGACTTCTTCAACCAAGTCAAGCTCGGCTCGGCGGGCTTCATCATGGGCTTCATGCCGTGTTCTTAAGGAGCTTTGTGATATCTCAACCGGAATCATTGCATCCGAACCATACACCAAACGAAATGGTGTTTCCTTTGTTGTTGAATGCACCGAGGTATTGTATCCCCATAAGATCTCCGGAACAAGCTCGGCCCAAAGGCCTTTAGCGTTGTCGAGTTTCTTCCTTAGAGCTTGGAGGAGGACCTTGTTGGCAGCTTCTGCTAAACCATTTGATTGAGGATGTTCTACTGAAGAAAAATGTTGTTTAACTTTTAAATTCTGCAAAAAAGTCTGAAAATTATGGTCTATGAACTGGCGACCATTATCAGTTACAATATGTTGAGGTATACCAAATCTGCAGATTATATGTTGCCAAACAAATGATATCATTTGTACCGATGTAATTCTGGCTAGAGGTTGAGCTTCAATCCATTTGGAAAAGTAATCGATTGCCACAACTAAAAATTTTACCTGTTTGGGTGCCGTGGGGAAAGGTCCGAGGATATCAATTCCCCATTTATGAAATGGCCAGCTTACCGTTGACTGGTGTAGTTCTTCGGCTGGAGTATTAAGTATCGGGGCGTGCTTTTGGCAGTGTTCACAAGTTCGAACTTTTTTCTGGCTGTCTTCCCATATGGTCGGCCAGTAAAAACCTGCACGGAGAATTTTGCGTGCTAAGCTTCTGGCGCCTGAGTGTATTCCGCAGATGCCCTCGTGAACTTCGGCTAGGGCTATTTCGGCCTCCGATCTGTCTAAGCATTTTAATAATGGTCGAGAGTAGCCTCGCCTGTATAATTCGTCATTCAACAATGTAAAAAAAAGATGCTTGTCGTTTAAACTTTTTAATGTCTTTTACTTCTAGCGGAAGTTTAGCATTTTTGAGATATTGGATGTATGGCTTTTGCCAAGAATCCTCGGATTGAAGGTTGCCGATCATATTTATGCTCGGCTCCTGTAAAGTTGACTGTAAAAGCGAAGCATTATGTGACTGACTGGTAGCTAACTTAGATAGTATATCTGCCCTGTGATTCTGATCTCTTTCTATGTGGGTAATCTCGATTTTGGAAAAACGAGTAATCAGTTTATTGACAATTTCAAGATATTTTAGTAGGATAGTGTCTTTTGTCTGAAAATGCTGATTTACTTGTTGAACGACTAACAAAGAATCACAATAAACGTGTAAGTTAATGACTTGTAATTCAATTGCTAACCTGAGCCCTGCAATGAGGGCTTCGTATTCGGCCTGATTGTTACTGGCTTTGAAGGAAAACCGAAGAGAATGTTCGAATATAACTCCCTCAGGGTTTTCCAAAAGTATCCCTGCACCGGCTCCTTGTGGGTTTGATGCTCCATCAACGAATAGCACCCATTTTTCGCAATCCTCATTTTGGGTGGGTCCTGTAAATTCAGCAACAAAGTCAGCTAAATACTGTGACTTTATAGACGACCTAGGTTGATAATGGATATCGAACTCTGAGAGTTCGATGGACCATTTGATCAACCGTCCGGCAAGCTCGGGTCTGGCGAGTATTTGGCGTAATGGCTGAGACGTCCTAACATTGATCGTGTGACTTTGAAAATAGGGACGAAGCCTTCTTGCTGAAAAAACGAGGGCGTAAGCCAGTTTTTCTAACTTCGGGTAACGAAGCTCGGCGTTCTGGAGTGATTTGCTCACAAAGTAGACTGGCTGTTGAGTCTTATTGTTTTCTGCAACAAGGACAGCACTAACTGATATATCAGTGATAGACAAATACAAATATAAGGGCTCACCGACTTTGGGCTTTTGTAAAACAGGTGGTTTAGAAAGGAATTGCTTTAAGCTTTGAAATGCCAATTCACAGTTTTCATCCCAGTGAAAAGCTGTGTTTTTTCGTAAACAGTGGAAAAAACTCGCCGATTTAGATGCTAAACATGGCAAGAATCGGGATAGTGCTGCTAGTCGTCCTGTCAGTCTCTGCACTTCCTTTATGTTTGTGGGACTGCTCATATCTAGAATCGCCTGACATTTCTCCGGGTTGGCCTCGATTCCTCGGCTGGTCAGAATAAATCCGAGGAATTTTCCACCTTGGACACCAAAGGCACATTTTTCTGGATTAAGTCTCATGTTGTAAACTCGGATCTGACCGAATATCTCAGTAAGATCGCCTACATGGCTCTCTCCGATCTTTGTCTTAGCGACCGTGTCGTCAACATAGACCTCTAGGTTTCTGCCGATCTGTTGGTTGAAGACTTTATTCATCAGCCGTTGGTATGTTGCTCCTGCATTCTTTAAGCCAAAGGGCATGACGTTATAGCAATAGTTACCATATTCAGTAATAAAAGCGGTTTTTTCTTGGTCTGATTGATGCATAAAGATCTGGTTGTAGCCAGAATATGCATCCATGAAACTCAATGTACCATAACCACAAGAGTTATCTACTAAAGTATCAATTGAAGGTAAAGGATATGCGTCCTTTGGACATGCTTTGTTTAAGTCAGTGAAATCAACACACAGACGCCATTTACCGTTATGATTTTTTACCATTACGATGTTGGCTAGCCAAGTTGTGAATCTGATTTCTCGTATGAAGTTTGCATCTATTAGCTTTTTAGCCTCGTCCATGGATGCCAGTCTTTTTTCTGTGCCGAGATTTCTTTTTTTCTGGGCTACTGGTCGGGCTGTCAGATTAATGGCGAGCTTATGCGTAATGACAGAAGGGTTAATTCCTGGCATGTCCCCTGAGGTCCAGGCAAATAGGTCGGCATGCCATCGCAAGAAGTTGATCAGTTTGTCTTTCTCTTCGCCCTTCATAGATGCGCCAATAAAGGTAAATTTGGTTGGATCATCTGTCAAGGTAAGCTTTATCAGCTCTTCATTTGGTAGAAGGCGATCTTGAAGGTCGGCTCGAAGATCCAGCTCGGTAAGCATTGGCCGTTCTGCGCCTATGGAATTTACACGTCTGTCACTATTTCTCTTGATGGGCTTTAAGCTAGTGTTGTAACAGTGCCGAGCATCTTGTAGGTCGCCATGGACGATGGCCACCGTATCATCCTGCAGAGGAAACTTGATACAAAGATGGACAGTGGATACAATTGCGGCAAAACTGTTTAAAAAGGGTCGCCCTAAAATAAGGTTGTAAGGGCTGAAACTGTCAACCACCAAGTATTGAATATCTTGTGTTCTAGATGCAGGTTGTTCACCCAATGTGGTTTGCAACCATACTGAACCCATGACTGGGACTCGCTCTCTTGAGAAGCCGACCAAGTCTCCTACAGATGGTTGCAGAATGTTAGTACTTAATTTCATTTTTTCAAATGTAGTAAAGAATAAAACGTCGGCGCTGCTGCCTGGGTCCAGCAGTACTTTCCGAACTATTAAATCGCCCAGCTGGATGGAGATGACGACAGGGTCATCGAGATTAGTGTCATGAGCATGATAATCGGTTGGAGAAAACGTTATCTCAGGTGCTTTTTGTGTCAGCTGAGGATTGTTAGTCGTATCCGCCAGGGCGAGCATTGCTCTGTATGTGCGTTTTCGTGCAGAGCTTGTGTGTCCTCCTCCCGCATAGCCCCCGGAAATGCAATTAATTACGCCCCTGGGTTGAGCAGGAACTTTCTCCTTGTCTTTTGATGGAGTTGCTACCGAGGATGGTTCCGCGGCAGAAGTGGATCTCTTTTGCATGTGACCTGCAATGAATTTGTCAAGGTGCCCCTGTCTCGCCAAACGTTCAAGGAGATCTTTGGCGATCACGCATTCATCGGTTGTATGACCGAACTTCTGATGGAACGTACAATACTTGGATTTATCAACATTTTTTGGTTCTGGATAACTCCCGGCTTTCCGTGGAGGTTTGATCAGCTTGGAATTTAATATCTCCTTGATAATGTCGTCTCGTTTGGTGTTGAACTGTGTGTATGACTCGTATCGGGGTACTGGCTTGAAGTTCTTTCTACTTTCGCGGGGCCTCTCGTCGTCTTTGGTGGTTGCCGACTTTTCTGACTTCCGAGCTTGACGGAGTTCTTCGATGTCTATCTGTCCTTTGGCCTTCTCACGGAACTCGGCCAGGGTCCTTGGTTTAGCTACCGCGATAGCTTCCTGAAATTTTCCTGGGCGGAGCCCACTCTTGATGGCATGTAGGTGGACCTCAGGATGAAGGTCGGGGATCCTCATTGCTATCTTCGTAAAACGGGTGATGTAGTCCTTCAGGCTTTCTTGAGGGCCTTGTTTAACAGTCGTCAAATAGTCCGAGTCATGTAGATAAATAGCGGATGCTGCAAAATGATCCTCAAATTGCTTTGCCAGTTCCTGAAATCGGGAAATAGAATCTGCAGGTAAAGAGCAAAACCAGTCAAGTGCAGGGCCATCTAAAAAGGAAGGAAAACAACGGCATAAAATAGGATCAGATGCACCGTTAACAATCATAATTGATCGAAATTTCTTGATGTGTTGCTTTGGATCTCCCAATCCATCATAAGGAGTTAACGTTGCTGGTAAAGTAAACTGCCTAGGTAGCTGGAAATTCATGATATCCGCCGTAAATGGTCCTGTGGAGTTGTCAAGGTCGTCCCTATCGGTTTCGGCTCTTTTTTCGCTATCATGCGGACCGCCGCCTTCCTCATCCTGAGGTGTCTCCGAAACATGTGTGCGGTGTTCATCGTCATTATTCCGCTCATTATGATCGTTACCATGTTCAAGGCGGGCGTTGATTAATTGCTCGATCTGTTGTTGCATCCGTTGATTCTCGTTTCTCATGTGCTCGTTTGCCTCAGCCATGCGCTGGTTTGCCTGCTGAAGCTCAGTCACCATACGAAGGAGCTCGGATGGGGTGGGAGGAGGTGCGTCAGCCATTGTTAACCGTTGAGGTATTTTGGGGCCTGAGAGAAGAAACTTCAAGCTTCGGGCCCCACGGTGGGCGCCAAATGTTCTTGCCTGATTGTGGCCGAACTATAGGTCGTTCCCGAGCAGTGGGAGGCCGAGCTTATCCTCGAGTTGCAGTGTTCCACCACCAGCCAGCGGAGCCAAAGGAACAAGGGGAGAAGTACCTGCAAAAGTACTCTGACGCTCAAGTCAGTTTAGAAGAGTTATTCTTAGAAGTTAACGGGTCAAGAAAGGTCTACCTTTACCGATTCTTCTTGATTGCTTTTTATAACCGAGATACTGTAACAGTCATATTCCTTAACTTACCGTTTAAGGTGTAACCGATGTAACTGATCATAAGGTTGTTTATTGCCATAAACTCGGCGTAATGGATTCGTCGGTTATCAAGGTATTCGCCGAATTATAACTCGTAACCGACGTATAACGGTCGTATCAATTATAATTTATAATTTTTTAAAAATATTTTTTTAAAAAATATTTTTTATATTATAAATAAATAAAAATTATTTTTATATTATTATATTTAAATATAATTGATAAATAAAAAAATTATATAAGATATCAGAATAAACATTTATTTTTATTTTTTTAAATTAAATTTTTTTTAAAAAGCTCACCTAATCAAATCCATAGTTTAATTTTCCCATTAAAAGAATTATGTATGTGATGATGGATGATTATGGTGAGATGTTCGACTTGTATTCAGAACTATTTTTGTTCTCTCTAGAGGGCCACGTGGGTACATTCTTTTATAACAAAAATCCAAAAGGCCTGCTCTGTCAGAAATATTGAAATAATGGAGAATTTGATTTATGTCTGAATTGTATTTTTCAAGTTTCCAAGATAAGATTCATAGAATATAATATATGATCATATCACCTGTATTTATTTTTATTTTATTTTCTTGCTGTCTTGATCATAGATACGTTGATACAAGTTTCAATTATGTTGAATATTCTTATTAGAAAAGTATATCACAATAAAGAATAAAATAAATGTGTTATGATTCAAATATAGGTTTATGACTTAATTTGTATTAAGTTTATGTTTTATTTTTATCATTTTATAATTCAACCAATTAGGTACAATTATGACTTCGACAACTTTTTGTTGGAATTATAACTATATATAACTATTTCTACTACTAATATTCATATTAAAATATAGCTTCCTCTTCTTTTTTTTTTTTTAATATCATAACTAGTACTATTAAAGAATCTAAAATGAAATAACTACCTTCGGTTTTATTTACACTAAATTTTGATAATTTTTTTTAACTTTGTCTATTTTAATTATTTTTAGGTGAAACTCAGATAATTGAGGACGATTAAATAATTTGACTGATTTAATTAAATTTTCATCTAACGGTTTTCAGCTATCAATTTCACGTGAAGTCGACTGCACGTGAGTTTTCATTTTATTTTTAATATTACATAAATTAAAAAATTGTGGATAAACAAACACGGTTTGATTAATTATATTTGATAAATTCAACCGGCTTTATTTTATTCATCATTACTTGTAAAGTTGAATCATGAATGTGCTTAACATTTTCAACTTTTTATTAATCTTTGATAAGCGAATATATATAGCCATAATTGTTAGCAAAACCCAAATACCTTTTGATCCAGAAAGGGAAAATTTTCTTTAGCTTAGCTGCAAACATTCCAACACTACACGCATTGTGACTTTTTTAGTAGCCAAAAATAAATTAAGTGCTTTCAGCACCAAACGAAGAGAACCAATACAATGAATATATATAAAATATGAACCACATGGCCTTGATTAATATTCTTCCTTCACCAAAGTGGTGTCAATTAATGCAAAAGTCAATATTACAACATTATTGGTCCATATATTAAGAAACGAAAATATTTAATAATAAAAAATATTAATAAAAAATTATCAAAATTTATTATTTTTATTTTATTTATTATATTCTAGAATAAATAAATATTTAAAAAAGTAAATTTATACTATTTGAACTGATTATTTTTTTTCTCTATCATTACCAATTTGAAAAAACACGGAAAAAAAGGGGAAAAAAATATGAAAAGAGAAAATGTGCCATGTTTTAAAATGGTAATAAAAAAGAATAATTTTAATTAAGATTGTGAAATGGTTGGTTATAAATGGGAATATTAATCATTAGATTCCCAAAGACATAGATCATAGATGCCATATTTTCATTTTTAGATCTCTAAGACAGAACCAGAATTGTACAATTCGGCCGTTGCAAACCCTACTTTATTTTATAAACGGTCATGTCAAATATTCTCTCATATCATATGAATCAATCATCAAACTGGATTCATTTTCTCCCTACCTAGTACGGTAAGCTATATGATGTTTGTGCTTTCTTTGTAATGTATGGGTTTTAATTAATGGAATATAAATATTCACCATAGAAAGGACACAAAAGGTTGGGTTCAAGCTGTCATTTGTTAGATATGTCTCCTTGGAAATTAGTTTACATGTGATTGTTTTAGCTTAGTGGAAAGGCAGCATCATTATTCTAATTTCACTTAGTCTAATAATTAGTTTATTAATCTGTTTAAATATATAAGTGTTAGATATTTAAATTTCATTTTATTCATGCAACAAGCCAACAACCAATTTAATAATTTATCAGTAACAAACTCTTAAATGAAGCCAAGTCCATAGTAAATTAGTTATGGAGTCGATAAATTAAAAAATACCGTGTAAAACTAAAAAAATACAAGTTCAAGTAGTAAATTAATTATTTTAATTAGCTAATATTGATTAATTTTTTATTTTAAATCTTAATTCTAAATCTAAATTCTCAGAAAATTAAAAAATCAAAATTAATGTTATAATAAAAAAAGGTGATATTAAGTTATTAATTAATTAAAAATTATTCCTTATAATTATTAAAAAAATATAATAATGGTTTACGGGTAATGATAATGCTCATGTGTGGATTTATGCTTTAATTTCAATAATGTCTCGTATGTGTCTACAACTCTACATACACTCCCTGTCCACCATAATAATCAAATGATTGATACTACTAAAATTGTAAACTGTAAATCAAGAGATGATTTTTTTTTAAAGAAAAATATTTTTTTGTTAGTATGATAAATTGATAATAGAATTGTAAATAAGAAAATAAGTAGTAGTTAGACAGTTAGACTAGATAAGTGTAAGATTCTGAGTCAAAATTTTTGTTTTTTTCTTTTCTTGTAAATAAGATGTAAACCTAGTGTTTTTATGTTTTACAAATATGTAGTGTCGTACACTCGTACAGAAATTACATCCAACAATTTTTATTTAATTTTTTTAAAAAATTGACAGAAATCTCACCTACCGATTTCTAATTTTAATTTAAAAAAAAATCTCACCTACTGATTTCTGATTTTATAATTTGTCAACTCAAAAAAAAAAAAAAACTCAATCATTTGGAATTTCCAAAAAAAAAAGTTCCTCCGTATGTTAAAAAACATTGCCGATATATTCAAAGTTAGTAGTCAACCTATCAAGGATGTTGAATCTCCTTATAAGAACAAACAATATAAACACCTCAACTTTATATATTAGATAAAACGATAAATAGATTTTTGATGTTTTATTTTGAAAATAAATAAATTATTTACTAATTAAAAATATAAAAATATTTTTTATATTTTAAAATATAAAATATATAAATTCTTTTAAAATATTTATTTGTTTTTATATATTTCAAATAGAAGAATTTAAATATCTTATAATTTAAAAAGTGAGAAATTTTTATTATGCACTATGATAGCTTTTTTTTGGGCATTCTGCATTATGATAGCTTTACTCCCCAGAACATTTTTTGGTGTAGACCAATAGCTAGAAATTCTTGTCTAAGCTAAGGTTGGTATGGGTCTTTGGCTCTTAGCTCATGGGCTTTCAAACTTGTAACAATTCTTTCAATATTTTCTTCTGTAATACATAAAAAGAATATCAAATTATGGCCGAATAATATATATTATAAAAAATATTGCCTCGAAGCAAAAAATAAAGTCAAGTGCCATTTAATTGAATTTAAATAAAGAAAAAATCACCGTACTAAATAACTTTTTTTTTCACAATATCTTTTAGTTTAGCAACTAATAATTAATCTGTTACGAATTTAAGTTCCATTTAAAACGAGATTTAAAAAATTGGATCGGACTTATCAATTCAATTGAGAACCAATCATCTAACTGATCCAATTAACTCCAAAATCATCATGCAAAAAACTAATAAAAAAACTAGTAGAATCGGTGATTAACAAAAAAAAATGGACAGAAAGCAAATAGTAAAATCTCCCTCTCCCTTCACTCTCCCCAAATTCTAATCTTAATTTGTGTAACCTACTAACTCCCTACCATAAGCAAAACCATGCCTCCAATCTTCCACCGTTAACTCCCACGACTATCGGTGTCGACAATGACAACTAACCACGTTTGCTCTTCTCCTCGTGAAAACCTTGCCACTGGAAAGTTTGTTCTTCTCTTCGCATCGCTAGAAGGTCGATTTAGAACCGTTTTTGTTGGCTTTGTCCACCATTATTCTCGTCGTTATCTTTATCCTCATTATCGAGTATCTATCTTCGAGCCATCTCTCTCTCTATCTGTTTAATTCACTGTAAACGTGCGAAGTGCGATCGTGAACTCTTTGCCGTCATAGACTTTTCACCGTCTCTTTCTATTGCTGTGAATTCTTCAATTTTTAGTAATTCAGTTTTTTTTACTTTGTTAATTAATAATTATAATGATTTTGAATTACTATTGTTTTTTTTTTTGAATTTTGGATTTTGGTCACTGAATAGAATAGTTTTTGGTTAATATAATTGTCAAAAATAATGATAAGTTCAATTTTAAATTTTGAAGGCAAAGGTTTTATTTTGCTATATGTAATTGATATTATTGTTGGCAGTATCTTGTAGATGGAATAACCACAAAGTGGTCAATAGCCACAAGACAATGTTGTCTAAGAATTTCAAACGGGTTCCTCTCGAGAAAAATCTGATCTAACTTGGCAATATTTTACTATAAGTAGTATCTTTATTTAGTTGAAAACTTATTTGTTCAGTGTTATTTCTTTTGGTGATAGAACATTTTGTGTTCATCATTTATGAGTAGTTTTGATTTTTTTTAGTTATAAATTTTGATGTTTCAATTTATTTATGAATTTTTAATAATAAATTATGGACAATTTATTTTGTAAAATTTTAAATTTTATTAGTTTAGAAATCATTGAATTTAAATGTTTGTAATTATATATTAATTTTTTTTACAATTTTATTGTATATTTAGTTAAACCAGTTCAACTACAGTTCAAACTCGATTGGACCATTGAACCAGTTACTCGACCAATTCAATGACTAATTTGGTTCTCGCAACCTTAATTTAAAAGTTTAATTTAAAAGTTTGTCGTTGGCCATTGAATTGTTGCATTCACAAGAAAGATTTTGAACTCTTGTAGCTTACTTAAATAGACTAATATGCTAACCACTAAACCAACTAAATAACTGATTTATAATTTCAATTAACATAAATAATATATCTACAACAACATAATATTTTTAACTTCCCATTAACAATGTTGTTATAATACTACTTTTCTTAAAAATTTAATATGATAGAAGAAGACATATAAATAATTATATCTTTAATAAGTATATTACCGACATATATATAATTTTTTTTTCAAAATTTTCACGGCATCTCTCAATCCAATCATCCAAAATATTAATCCGTCGCGAATTTGAACTTCATTTAAGAATCTATAGTCAGAAAATGACTTCCTTTATACACAAGACGATATTCGAACCTTTAATATTTATTTAAACGTACAAGTGAGTTAATTGCTCGACTAATCTAAGTTGGTGGAAATAGATCCTTTCATTTTTTTTTCCACTGGAAAGAATAAAATATAATCCTCACTATTAATTTTATAAATAAAACTAAAATAAAATATTAAAAATATTAAAAAAATAAAAATTATATTTTACTTCCTCCATTTAAACAAAAAATGGAGAGGAATCCTTTCCCAAGTTGGTTACCTACAAAGATATCATCGTTACTCAGGCATCAGTGACCAGCTACTTGTCTTGGATGTTTACTGAAATAAATAATGGAAAGGCCTGTAAGACAATGTAACAGAGACAAATAAGAGGCCCAAATCACAAACATGAAGCCCAACTTCAGTTTTATTAATAATAGTCTATAATAGATCTCTTACGAAATTTATAAGTAACAAATATAAACTTATTGCTTTTTTGTCTCTTCAATCACCACCACATGGCAAATGCTTGAAGCAACAACACATAAAAAGTACGAAGAATGTGAAAAACCACGTATAGGAACCCATGTTAAAACTCACCGAAGATAACAAACAGATACAGTGGGAAATAATAATTGATGTTGGTCCATTGGTTTGTATAATTTTTACTTTAATGATGATAAACAACACATGTCACATGCTCATCCATTCACATTTTCACCCATCTTTTTTTTTTTTGGTGACTTCACCCATCTTCTTTTTCTAGTTTCGTATGATTTATACAACGAACCACACCTTTTTCCGTATCAAAATCTTCGCCCTACAAATATACATAGAAGATTTAATCGGACTAAAATTAAGCAAACAAACTAAATAGCTCAAACAAATGAGGAGAAAAATTAACTTCGGCTCCCTACTATAGGTGAATTTTTTAATTTTTTATATTTTTATTCATCATATCTACACTAATTTCCCTAAAAGAAAATGCCAGTATATGTCCTTTTCAGGGGTGTAAGTCTACCATCATAATATATCATTCATATAAAAGAGATTAACACATTTTATAAGGGATAATAATAAAAAGAATCCTGAAAAATTATGTCTTCATCGGTTTGATACTCAAAAATCAAATATTCTAAATTAATTTCTGAAAAATATAACGATAAATCAAATTAATCCTACTAAATAATGATATATCAGAAAATATTTATTTATATCATTATGAAAAAATTAATTTAATTCACAATCATATCTTCTAAATTTAAGACATTAAGAGAATAAATATTGTAAATGTCACTTACCTTTTCTATAAATTCATGTTAAGTACAATACAAAAAAAAATCATGTGTGAAATAATATCATAAAAAATAAAAGTGAAATTATCATCTCCCCAAAATTAATACATGCTTAATCTTTCATAAACTATTTTAACAGTAAACCCCATTTGTCATATTACCCAAATATATACATTATGAAATTAGAATTGACTTGCACAAATAAAAAGAATATTGGATGTATTATTTACCCTAAAAAACTGCATATTAAAACTCAAACAAGGAACACCATCACTCTCACACTAGGTACACCAAAATATGGAACAAATTAAACACATGAAACAGTTCAAAACATCTATGAATTCAAAGGATGCAATGAACTTTGATTATCAGATGCAAGATTAGAAGAAGTAAGCGAGTTATAAGAGTTAACATAGAATCAAAGAGAGCAACAAAAGAAAAAGAAAAATGATCACTCATCAATTGGTTCTTCTTTCTCTTAGCCTCTCACCCAATGCAAATTACAAACACCCTCCTGGACTAACAACAATATGCTTCAATGGGTTTGACACATCACCACCACCACCGTGCTTGACGAACTCGGCCGGCGTGAGGAAACTGCCGTGGCAGACGCACACTATCCTCACCTCCAAACCTTTCCCGTACCTGTAAAGAAACCCTTCTATTTTCTTCCCATTGGGGCCGTCGAATTTGGTCGACACACACGGCATGTCTTCCAACAAGCTCTTCACTATCTCCTTGGTCTTGTTTGCCGGCGGCGAATGCTTGTTGGAGGACTCGTCTCTTGTCGTAGTTGAAAATGTGTCCGAACCAACAGGGCTTCTTACATCTCCTGGTATTGACCCTGAAATTTAGCAATCGATGAGTTTAAGAGTGAAGACTTCATGAATACTAAAATGAGAGAGAAAACACAATCCAAGAACAGAGATCGGGTCCCAATTTTAATTAATAGGTCATCAAGGAAATTATGTGGAGTATCTTGAATACAAATGCAACTACACACCCAATCTACAGATGATGCAGTTGAAAAGAGAATGCAATTTCTTCAGTAAGAGTTGATCAATATTTTGACTACTGTTCCCACACCCAATCTACAGATCATGAAGACTTCAATTTCTTCATTTAGAAATTAGAATACAGTTCTTAGACCACTATAATTTTTTGAAATTTTCAGTAGTAGCCAGAGAAGACTTAACGATTTTAAACACACTGATTGTTCTAATCATGGGAATGGATTCACAAAAGGAACTTAAAATCCCAATACATTTTTGCTTATATTCTAAGTTGTCTCAAACACTTGCCATAACAAGAATTTACTTTACCAAATCGATTCTCACCGATATAAATCTCCTCCCTTGCCCTTATATATAGTGTGACTTATATATAGAGTGATTCTCGCTCCATCATATTAAAGGATGCAATAATAAAACCCCCAAAGAAAATTCAGAGGGAAATTATGAAATAACTGAATATACTTAAAATGGCAAATTCAAGAAAATAAGGGGTATGCTAAAGTCATCAAACAAAGACACAGGTAATAATGTAAATAGTTCCTAGTTAAATGGAACAGCAATTTCTGCTTAAAACAATGATCCATTAATAAGGTAGGAGGTTGGGGTGTCACCAAAATCATCATACCAAGCAAATGTCAAATTGAAAAAGGAAATAAATTTTGATTAATTTTTGGCCAGAGATAATAGGCATAATATGACATGACAAGACAGAACACCATGGTCGGAGACTTGCAACTCATGTGACACAACTCACAAATAGACTCCAGAGAAATACAAATTGATCAAATTTGTGCAACAAATTCACATTGATTTCTGTAAAATGGACTCATCTTGGACACCCCAAAAACATGGCACAAAACGGGGGAAAGGGACTAAATATAAGAAAACAATTAAAGAAGTTGAGAAAGTGCATTAAAATTTGCACAATTCACAATATAAAAACTCAAGCACCAAAATTAGAAAAAGAAGAGAGATTAAGAAAAAAAAGAGGAAAATTGGTGATTTACCTTGACCCTGTGGACTCTCAGATTCTGAGATCCCTGATGATCCTGCTCCTTGAGGAGAACCAAATGGACCCCTTGAAGGAGGAGAAGGAGGTGGCAAACCACCACAACTACCACAACCACCACCACTTTTCTTGTCTCCATTCAAACCAAGTTCACCAACTCTAGTACTCAACGACGTCGTTCTCCCCAAACTACTAAATTCATTCAGAGCAGCCTCCACCAGATTGCTATTATTTCCATCAACAAAAGCAGCAATATCTTCAGAGAAAGAAGAAGAAGAACGGTTACTCTTTTCCCTCATGGCCTTGATGTTCCTCTGCTGCTTCTCAGAGCGCTTTCTTCTTGCTTCCAACCTCCTCAGCGTCTGCAACTCCTTCCTCTTCCTCCACTCCTCCTCTGTCTCCGTTGGAAGGGAACATGTTCTTATCAGATTCGATGTGCAAGGCATTGGCATGTTATTAGAGTAACCCCCAATATCTTGATTATTATTATTGCTGTTGTTATTATCTTCATCTCTGATGAGGGGCTTTGAGAATGAGAATTCGGGTATTGATGTTGTTCTCTTGATCTTCTTCGCTGTTGGGTCCACACCAAAACGACCGTTCATTGAAAGACCAAGACTCAGCTCAATCTCTTGTTCTGCATCTCCATCACCATGGCGATGTTGTTGTTGTTGTAGCTCACGATGGTGATGATGGTTCACGGACATGAACCTTTTTAGCAGATCTCTTGGGAAATCGCTCATGCGAGTTCTGCTGTTCTCTCTTTCCTCAACAACTTGTGCCATTGAAGAATTTGGGATTGAAACAACAAAAAAGAAGAAAAAAGGTTACCTTTTCCAGGGAAGTAAGAATAGCCAGATGGCTCAGAATTCACGAGGACTTGAAAATTGAAGTTTGTTTTTGATAGGTAACCGAAGATTGGTGATGAACCAGAAGAAAAACAAGGTCAAATCAAATGGTTTTTGTACCCATGCAGTGAGTGAAACTGAACAATTCTAACGTTGTTTTTTTCACATTCTGTCGCAGTTTCCCGGTAAGAACATCGGGAGAGAGAGAGAAAGAAAAGTGAAGAGTTTTTAATGAAGAGTGAAGAAGGGGGGAGAAAGAAGAAAGAAGAAAGCGAGAAAGGGGAGAGTGAAATACCGAGAAAGTCCTTAATGGGATAAGGTGGCGACACGTGGAGGAGAAAAGGGTGTTGGCAGTGTTACACGTGGCGAGAGGAGGGAGTAGAGAGGTGGCGCGTACGAGGGCGTCAGTTTTGTGTGTTGTCTTGTTGTTGGGTTTTTTGGGAGATGGGGATAGGGAAGCATGGTGTATAGCATACACGTGTCGCTCTGTGGTAAGTCAGGGAAAGTAACCTCCACGTGATGGAATGGCAACGTGACACATATATCTATTTGGGGGTACCCCTACCCCTATCCCGAGATACTAAGATGCCATTCTCTCCCAGATTACAATACCTACAAATAAATTACTTAGATCAAATATCTTCGGTGAAAATTTATATACCATTATCGTCTAATAATTATTAATTTTATATTTGAATAAAGCATAATTAAATTTTTTAAAATTTTTTTGAATTAATGTTCTGGACCCAATCTTTAGATTTTTTTCGGAACAGTCATCGAACTCGACAATCTTAAAATTGGACCATCTTTAAAGCCTAAAAACGGATTAATAATTTTTATTATCCTAACTTAACATTTGAATTTAAATATTTTTCTTATCTTAATCAGATAAAATAAGATGACAACAGTCTAAATTAGTCCTATAATTTTTAACTAATATTTAAATTCGAATACCACCTTTATAAGATGAGATAATTACGATTAACTATATAAAAAGAGAGCTATAAATTCTTTTAAATATGTTATTCATTCTACACATTTTATACCTTTCAATTTCACTCTGACTTAAAAATCAATAATAAATAAGAGATATATATGTTTTTACAATAATAAAAGAGAGATATATATGTTTTTTTTTTTGTCAATGGATCGTTGGTGTGAAACAAAATAAAATTGTTTATGTATTTTGTATCTATAGTAGTGCGTGTTTTATTATTGTTACATAATTTACATGATATAATTTTAAACAGTAAAATATTTATTATCTTTTATTTTTTATATAATATTTATTAATTACTCTTTATTTATCACGAATTCTATTAAAATAAATAAAATTTTATTCAAAAATATTATTTGTATAATAATTTTTTATATATAAATATGTTACAATAAATAAATAATGGTATATATAAATATTACTGTTAAATTTTACGTAATAATTTAATTAAAAAATATTACGTATCTATTGTTTATTATTATAGAAGATTAAATTAATATTTTTTCAAAAAATTAATTAATTCGAGATCAAAATTTTTAAAACCTTATTGTTATTTAACCGTATGTAAATTTTAATGAGTAAACAGAAAGAAAAATATTTTACATCTTAATTGTGCGTTAGTTACATTTTATCCAAAAAAAAAATGACAAATTGATTTCAGCTCATAAACACACACAAATTTATTTTTAAAATTATTATAAATCTTTTTAGTTACACTACTAGACAATTAAAAATACACAAATTTAGTAATTTAGTAATATGTAATATATATATATATAATAATAATTAATTTAGTAATTTTTTTGTATAAGTAATATTTTTTTATTTTTAAATACTGAAATAAAATGCAAAACTTTTTATTAATGGATGAAAAGATTTAAATCGCTCAAAAAACTAATGGTTCAGTGGCTGGTTGGCTATTTTTTTATATATTAATCTATTATTGGTTAATTATTTAAGTGTCAGATAATTTGATGTTTAACAAATTTATGGAAGTGTCTGTGATACAAACAATTTACTGAAAACGTATTGTAAAAAAAATATTTTTATTCGTAAGAGTATAATTTACAAAAAGCGTATTGTCAATAGGTAAAAAATGTATTATAAAAAAAAATATTTTATATGTAAAAATACAATTCACGAAGTGCATATTATCAGTCCGCAAAAACATAATTGTTAATTTTTATATTTTTATTAAAAATTTTGTTAAATAAATAATAATTTTTATGAACAATATAAACAATAAATTATAATATTAATCCAATAAAATAAAAATAGTGCCTGGTAAGTGATAAGCGCGAAAATAGATCGCTCGAGAGTCCAGATGTACTTTCAACCAACACCACCCTATTATGTAAACTGAAAATAAATAAAATATAGAAAAAGAAAAACAGTGAATGATAAGAAGTTTCTTTTTTATGTGTGTCACATAAATGAAATTCTTTAAAAAAAAAAAAGTATGTAAAAATAACATATTACTTTACCACTGGGTGCGTCAACTGTGTAAGAGAATCGATGCTAATATTGTCCAACTGTCATTGATTTCAATTTATTTTACTCCATTAAATCAATCAATTGTCTGCCTTGGTCAAATACTAGGAATAGCACCAAATAAATTGGCAAACTCATCAACTTGTACACCAAATTGCAATGGATGCTTTTCAAGTAGTGCTAATTTCCTAACATATTTTTTAAATAATCGGACTGCAGAATTTAATTAATTTGAAAAACACAAAAAAAAAACACAAAATAACTCTTTAGACTCTTTTAGAGAAAATTTTAAGGATTAGTAATTTTGATTTGTATTAATTAGTATTTTTAGTCAGCAATTTAATACTTTTAGTTTAATAATTTAATATTATATTTTTAAATATTATTAATTAATTGTTAAAAAAATTATATTGTTCTATAGTTTTGTTTTTTTTATTATTTTGATAAAAATTGTTTAGAGAATTTGAATGATACTTACTAGTTGCTTATTAATCTTGTTAATATTTCTATACATGCTTATTTATATTCTATGTTTACTTCAAAATTATAAAAACGACGGTAACACTTTATTATTATATAAATTTAGTAAACTTATATTTTAAGAGTATAATAATAAATTTTTTATTAAAGATATAAAAGTTTCAAAAAAATTACTTAAATAGTTTTTTATAATACTCTTAGAATATATATCTTATATTATTAGCAACACTCTAGTATATATTAATATATAATTAAGTGCATATACGATTACAAGTTGAGCTTTAAAAAACATACACTACTTTTTATGTGACTTAATTTTCTATTTGAAAGAGATGTAAACTAGAGCGGTAGAGCCTCCAAGTTATTGCTCTGTTGAAATCAGCAGACAATGACATTTTATTTAGGAAAAATATAGGTAAATAATAAAAATATTAAATAATGTGAATAATAGATATATTAGATGTTTATTTTATTAGGTATACGAATAGTTATTTTAATATTAAAATTTTAATAGTTAATTTAGAGATATAATATATTTTTATTTGATTAATAATTATTCATGTTATTTAAAATTGTCATTGTTTACTTAACATTTTTTTATTTAAATGTATGTATTTATTTAGTAGAAATTCATGCATTCTTTCTTTCATTCATTCATTCATTCTTTTTTTCTGCCTTCTTTTCGTCCATTTGGCTCAAGTTTGATTGATCCTTCATTTGACACCCGTATAGCACCTTGATGGGATCAAAACAATATATTATATTGACACTTGTTATATATTATTCAATCATTTTTCATTATTATACCACAACCTAGGAGTATGATGACATTCTGTCCAAGGTTCTATTCTCTATTCAATAGTCTTGGAACGTTATATTTAAGTAGTGATTCCTTATAGAATTTACGGTGTAAGAATCTAAGAGTGCCATGTAAACTTATTATTTCAAGCTAGTAATTACTAATTAGGAGACTTAGGCATATTATGTACTTAGAAATGTGTGTTTACTTATGGGAAGTAATTGCGTATGATCCAGGTGTTTAACAATTACAGTATTTAGTAGTACTCCTAAGATTTTAGCTAGGACTAGATAGATGACTCATCAATATAAGTGATCATGTGAACCCGTGGTCTTAAGTAGTCTTAATTAATTAACCTTACTCTTTAATTAGCCGGAATAACCTCTTTAAAAAGCTGATAATCACTGGCAACCGTAAGGCTGTATTTGATCATCATAACATGATGATAAGATAAAATATTAAAGATAAAATTAAAAAATATATATAAAAATTAATTTTTTATATTTTATTTAACAATAAATTAAATATAAAAAATTAATTATAAAAATTTAATTTATTATTATTTGTTTCATACAAAAATTTTAAAAAGAAAAATTATAATATAATAAATATAATTATGAAAAATTAAATTAATAAAAAATAAAAAAAGATTTATATTTCTTATTAATATTTTTGTAATTTTTTATAAAAAATATAAAATATATTAATTCAAAATTTTTAAACACAATATTTATATTTATATCTTATTTATTATATATAATTTTGTATTTTTATATTTTTGTTTCAATATCTTATGTAGTCTTGTACCCACAAACAATACAACCTAGCTAACTCTATTCTTGGGAGTACTGCAGTAATTCCAAACATAAATGGTATCGGCAGCAATGCATACATGCATGTGTAAGTTAATTATACAATAATGGTTCATTAAGTCTTAATCACAATAATTGGTTCAGGATTATTGGAGGAATCAAATTGCTTCACTTAATTAGTGTTATTGTCACTTTTAACGTTGGTGGATGATGCGGATATCATTATCCTGTGTAATAATAATCTTCTATAAAACGTGATTTTTACAATATTTGTAATTAGACCTTAATCAATAAATAAACTATTCTAAAATATTTTATCAAGGATTTAACTTTTTAATTTTTTCTTCATCTGAAAGCTTGATATTTTTAATATATTTATCTCTATTATCTAAATTTTTCAAATTCATCCGATAACAGTGAATTATAGATAGGTCAAATTCTCTTGATTGCCATTTTATGCAAAGACTTATAATCTTATTCGGATAAACTTATTAATCTTCTAGTCAAAATCATCGAATAAAACTCTACAAGATATAACTAGTATTTTTCTTTTCTAGCTCTCATTTTTTCCTTTAATGAAAAAACATGACCTAGCTAGTAATTACTTACTGATACTGCATAGTAATTAGCTAAACTTGTAACATAATAGAGTTTGTTTTTTGTATAGCTGTCAAGTTGGTTAGTTTGTTAGACATAATTATAGCACTATTAGTTAGTAATTTATTTTCCCTTTTGCTATATATATTGTAATTGGTACTCAGTACTCGGTGGTGGTTCTTTTAATCAATTATTCTCTCTTTTCACTTCTTTTCAATTCTTCTTCCATTACTTTAAATTTCAATGACCTGAGAGTACATCACCAACCTTCTTCTTTTCTTATAATTATTTTTGTAATTCACTTGAATTTTAAGCTTGGCATCATTTTACATGGTATCAGAGCGAGAAGATCCAATTATGGCAGATAATTTAGCTAATCCGAATGCAAGCCCTTCATCAAATTCTGCTGCAAATTTTGAGAATTTCACCGCTTTCATGCGTCAATTCTCTCAGTTCCAGGCACATCTTGGCAGATCTAGTTCCTCTTCTGCAATTTCTGATCCGATTAGCCCTTATTTTCTTCATCCAGGAGAAAGTCCTGGTTTGGTTCTAATTCCGCTTAAGTTGACACCTCAAAATTATTATCAGTGGTCGCACGATATGTGGAGAGCACTCAGATCGAAGAACAAGGTGAAATTCCTCGATGGATCCATTCTAAAACCAGGTGAAGGTGATCCTAATTTTGAAGCATGGGATAGGTGTAACAATTTTCTCCTCTCCTGTATCAACCTCTCTCTCAGCCCTGAAATCGCTAAGAGTGTGATGTGGGTTAGCTCAGCTCCAGACTTGTGGAATGATTTAAAACGTCGTTACTAACAGGGAGATGTCTTTCGAGTTGGTGCGTTAAAAGAAGAATTTTATGCACTCAAACAAGGTGATCTTACTGTTACCTCTTACTTTGCTATGTTGAAAGCTATTTGGGAAGAATTAGAAAATTTACGTGCTATTCCTAGTTGTGTTGCTTGTGTTAATGGATGTTCATGTGGATTACGAATTGTTCGAGACTATGCTTCTGAGGAATATGTTGTCAAATTCTTAAAAGGATTGAATGAGCAATATTCAAATGTTAAATCACAAATCATGCTAATGAAGCCGTTACCTGAAATCAACACAGTACTATCTATGTTAACCCAACAAGAGCAAGAATTGAATTGTGACCCGTCAAATAGCAACATAGTGACTAACTCTTTAGAGGTGCAAACCTCAACTGGAGGCGGTTCATTTTCTGGAAGAGGCAGAGGCCGTGGACGAAATTCAGGCAGAGGAGGAAATCAAAAATCTTATAGTCGATGCTACACTTCAAAGTTTTGTAGCTACTGTAATCGAATTGGTCATTTAGCAGAGACATGCTATAAGAAAAATGGCTTTCCTACTCACCAAAAGCAGCGAGTAGCCAATCAACTTAGCATTGACGAGATAGTTGAGAATTCTAGTGCTGAGATTGCTGATTCTAACCAGGATAAAAAGAACGATGATACAGTACTTGTGTTGACTCCAGATCAGAAGGAAACCTTACTAGTACTCCTTCAACAACCACGCATGCCAACTTCAAATAGTGTAAATCACATTACTTCTTCGGCCACCCTTACTCAACCAAAAGGTAGGCATTGCTTGAGTGTATCATCAAATTTTACTAAAACTTCTTGGATACTTGACAGTGGAGCTACTGATCATGCATCCTATATTCAAGAGTCTTTCAAAATTTTTCATTATATGAGACCAGTTTTGGTAAATCTACCTGATGGTTCTACCACTACAACAAACATTTGTGGCACTGTGCAACTCTCTAAACATTTGATTCTTACCAATGTTTTATTCATACCTCACTTTAAATATAATTTGATTTCAGTGTCTAAACTCACAAAGTCATTACATTGTGAATTAAAATTTACTGATTCTTTTTGTGAGATACAGGTACTCCCATCATTGAAGATGATTGGGCAAGCTAAAGTCATTGGTGATCTTTATGTGATGGATGCTCAACCTTGGAAACTAACTACACCAGAAGTTAACACACATTCTGTAAATGTCACAGTGCAGCAAGATTTAGGAACTCTATGGCATGCTAGACTAGGTCATTTACCATCCAAAAGAATGTCAATCATGAAAAATACATTTCCATTTATTGAATGCATTTTATCATCTCATGTTTGTGATTCTTGCCACTTGGCTAGACAAAAGAAATTGTCTTTTCCCATTAGTAATACACAATCAGAATATATTTTTGATTTGTTACATATAGATATTTAGGGACCACTCTCACTTTTATCTACTGCTGGCCATAAATATTTTCTTACAATTGTAGAAGATAAAACGAGGTTTACTTGGATTTATTGCATGAAACTAAAATCCGAAACTAGAGTGTTAGTAGAAAAATTTGTTCAAATGGTGCAAACTCAATTTCATAAAGTTGTGAAACAAATTAGAACAGATAATGGGATGGAATTTAAAATGAACTCCTTCTATAACTCAAAAGGAATATTACATCAAACATCTTGTGTTGAAACTCCTCAACAAAATGGAATTGTTGAGAGGAAGCATCAACATATACTGAATATTGCAAGAGCACTTTTGTTTCATTCTAATGTGCCAAAATGTTTTTGGCACTATGCTATGCAACATTCAGTACATTTAATAAATAGACTACCAAGCACCTTCTTGAATCATCAAACGCCTTATGAGGAACTTTTCAAGAATAAACCAGATTTGACTCATCTCAAGGTGTTTGGTTGTCTTGTTTTTGCTACCACTTTGAGTACTAATAGAAGAAAATTAGATCCTAGAGCTAGAAAATGTGTTTTTCTTGGTTATCAATAAGGAACAAAAGGGTCCATTTTGTTTGATTTAAAATTCAAAGAAATTTTTATATCAAGAAACACTGAATTTTATGAACACTATTTTTCATTCAAACAAATACCAAGCACTGATTTTTCTATAGATCAGCCTTCAATTGAATCATCCAATTTTGACCCTTTTGCATTCTTTTATAATAACTCTGCACATACTTCTTCATATGAGCATACTCATGGCATAATTGCACCTCACACCATACACACTACACCTGATTTATCTGCCACTTCTACATCACCTATGGCATCTCTTCATGATATAACAGATTCTGCATCACCCGCCACCTTAAAATCAGCATCTACATTGGCACCATTGGAACATTCATCCATTCATATTGAGTCACAATCTGCTGCACCAGTTTTGAGAAGGTCTGAACGAGAAAGAAAAACACCCTCTTATCTTAAAGATTTTCATTGTTTCCATATTTCATCACATAGAGATCCAATCAATGCGGCCCAATTACCTTCAACATGTAAGTATCCCCTTTCTCACCATTTGTCATATTCATTGTTTACTCCCAAGCACCAGGCCTTCACTTTTGCTCTCATAAATAACTCGGACCCTAAACACTATTCTGAGGCTGTTATGCATGATTGTTGGAGGAAGGTTATTGAGGCAAAACTCACTGCTCTTGAGCAAAACAAAACCTGGATCATCACTTCTCTTCCTCCTGGAAAGAATGCAGTTGGTTGTAAGTGAATTTTTCGCACAAAATTCAACCCAGATGGCACTATCGAGAGGCATAAGGCACGTCTTATTGCCCAAGGTTTCACTCAAATTCCTGGAGTCGATTACATTGACACCTTTAGTCCCGTTGTGAAAATGAGCACTGTGCGGGTTCTTCTTACTGTTGCAGCAGCAAAGAATTGGCATCTTCATCAACTTGATGTGAATACAGCTTTTCTCCATGGAGACCTACATGAGGACGTTTATATGAAACTTCCAAAGGGGTTGCAGTGTTCCGATCCAAACTTAGTTTGCAAGTTGACAAAATCTTTGTACGGTTTGAAACAAGCTAGTCGCCAATGGAACATCAAGTTGTCTGCTGCACTTGCTGATCTGGGGTTTACTCCATCTGAAAATGATCACTCGCTTTTTACCAAATCCACAGGTACAACTTTCACAGCTATTCTTGTTTATGTTGATGATCTTGTGTTAGCTGGAGATGATTTGAGTGAAATTCAAGCTGTCAAAATGTTTTTGGATGATAAGTTCAAAATTAAAGACCTTGGCCTTCTTAAGTTCTTTATTGGGATGGAGGTAGCACGAAGCAATGCTGGTATTGCACTGTATCAAAGAAAGTATGCATTGGATTTGATCACAGACTGCGGTTTGCTTGGTGCAAAACCAGCATCTACTCCTATGGAGTACACTACTTCTCTGTCTAAGGCTTTAGGCTCCCCTCTTCCTGATGCAACCATCTATCATAGATTGGTGGGCAGACTTCTGTACCTTACTAACACAAGACCAGATCTCAGCTACTCTGTTGGATGCCTATCTCAGTTCATGGATTCACCAACTGATGCCCACTTGAAGGCTGCCTATAGGATCATCCGGTATCTAAAACAATCACCAGCAACTGGCTTATTTTTCTCTGTCAACAATTCTTTCACATTATCTGGTTACACTGATTCTGATTGGGGGGCTTGTAAAGACACCCGAAAATCCATCAGTGGTTATTGTTTCTTCCTTGGCCAAACTCTTATTTCTTGGAAGAGTAAGAAGCAGGCTACAGTTTCAAGGTCGTCCTCAGAAGCAGAATATCGCGCCCTTGCTAATGGCACTTGTGAACTCGTTTGGTTACTCAAACTACTAAAGGAATTCAACATTCTTCCTCCTCTTCCGGTTGATATCTTCTGTGATAATAAATCTGCTATCTATATTGCTTCAAATCCTGTCTTTCATGAAAGAACCAAGCATGTTGAGGTTGATTGTCATGTGGCTCGAAACAAGTTCAAAGAAGGGGTTTCTAATCTTAGGCACGTTGTCTCCAGTGAACAACCGGCTGATCTATTCACTAAATCCCTTCCTCCATGACCATTCTCTCGTTTGCTTTCTAAGCTGGGATTACTTGATTTGCACAAACCACGTAATACCAGCTTGTGGGGGATGTAACATAATAGAGTTTGTTTTTTGTATAGCTGTCAAGTTGGTTAGTTTGTTAGACATAATTATAGCACTATTAGTTAGTAATTTATTTTCCCTTTTGCTATATATATTGTAATTGGTACTCAATACTCGGTGGTGGTTCTTTTAATCAATTATTCTCTCTTTTCACTTCTTTTTAATTCTTCTTCCATTACTTTAAATTTCAATGACATCACCAACCTTCTTCTTTTCTTATAATTATTTTTGTAATTCACTTGAATTTTAAGCTTGGCATCATTTTACAAAACTCTAAAATATGTATGAGATGCTAATCATTTATTATTTATTCATCAAATTTCACTTAGTTATTTGCAACATGTACAATGATGAACAGGAATATGGAAATAAGTAATGATGTCAATTGTGAACCGTGCAACATAGAGAATGCAAGTGGGGAAGAAAAAATGAGACGTAAAAAGTAGGCCAGCAAAGCAAGTGATGGCACGGTAGTACTAGTTGTAGTAGTACCACCCCCACACAACACATACAACTATAATGCCACAAGATTATTTATTTAATTATTTCCCTTTCTTTTATACTAAAACTAGCAATAAAAAAATAAAAACAAAAATTAAATAAAACTTATTAAGCAAATATTAATTTAATTAAAAGAAATCTCCATATATTATTTAAATCAATTTCACTTATTTGTTTTTACAACCAACATAATATTATAGAAAAAACTATTTATATTCATTTAGAGTTAAAAGTGGTCTCTAAAATTGCATTTGAAACTTAGAGTAGTTCATAAAATTAATAATTACTTATATTCATCTCTTAAATTACACTTCATGATCCAAAATCATCTTTTAAGCATTTTCCGTCAATAAATACCATTAGAAAACTGAGATAGACTCGTCTCTGATATGCTAGCCAAATACCGACTAACTAACGTAGATTAATAAATTTTTTTGTGATAATTTGGTCTTTTGAATCAAATTTAAAAATTCCAATCTCTAATTTTTTCTTCCATTCTCTTTTCTTTTATTACCTTCTCTTTTATACCTAAATTTCAAAATCCTACTTCCTTACTTACTATCAATTTCTATGGAATGTTTTGATTGAAAATATGGAAAGCTATATTTAGTTCCACATATTTCAAAGTCTAGATAAAATAATAGATTTCATAACTCAATGTCTCAAATCATTTACAATCATGCATTACTATAAAAATTATTGAAAACTCTTCTCCTCTCCATTACCCTAAATCATGAACAAGTAATTTGGACTAAACCACTTATAAGTTTACAAAGATCAAACATCTATTGTTAAATCCTAATAACACATCACATCCATCAATTCCCATTATTCAGTCTTCATTGGCACTAAAAAAAATGAAGTTCTAATTCACAACCCTCAAACATAAAAAATCACAATAATTAAACAGAAAACTAACTATATCAATGAAAACGTTGCTCAAAGAACCACAAGAAATAGAACTTTCTTGATTTAACACTAATTCCATGTGAAACATGGTATTATAGATGTTTAAAGACAAAAATATTAATATGTAGTTTCAAAGATTTAGGTTGAAGTAGAATAACAAAAATATTAATTAAGTCATGCACCACATTTGCTGACTTTGGATTCTACCTCCCATTCACAATACAAAAAGAGTAGACGACACCCAAATCAATTATAAAGAATTAAAGTATGACATCATATATACATGCTTTAACCACAAATAAAAATCCTCATTCACAATCTATTATTATTTATCAACATTTCAAAAATTAAAAGACTTGATTTTATTTTAAAACAAAGACTACTGCTATTAAGAGAGCTACTTTTATATAAAAATAAGCAAACTTTTAATACATCTGTAAAATTCTTCTCAACTTCGATAATACAACATTGTGCTTTCAAGTTTATTTTTTCAACTTTGTCATAAATTTTTTTTTGTTACTTTTCATTTTTTAATGTTAAGTTAATATATATCCAACCACACCTCAAGCCTTTGAGACAAGCTTTTATAATTAAATTTTTCTTTAATTTTCAGCATATTTTTAACTTCATAGCCTGAAAATAAAATATACATTATTTTGCCAAAAAAGCTAACCAAATCAAATATCAACAATGTTTTCAATTTTATATAACAGTAAAAGTAACATACTAAGAACTTTAATAATAAGCTAATCAGAATGTATGATGAATCGATAGCTGAATGAGGAATAAATAATTTTAAATTATTAAAAAATTAAATATTAACTAATCATTAGATGGAATATACAAACTAAGATAATAATAATTTTAACAGTAGATAAATACATTGTACAAAGAATAAAGAGAGATAATAATGTTTTCAGCAGTAGATATATGTATTTTTACATTAAATAGGATATGCAAATTATGATAACTTGGCAATTTAATTATTAGATGGAGAAGAATTCGGCAACAACAACAACAGAGTGAAGGAATACAAAATTAACACAATTCAGAGAAATAAACACATATGCCCTAACAAAAAACAACAAACAACACTAGATTTAGCGGTTAAAAAAAGGGATAAGTATTGTTTTGGTCCCTCACGTTGAGGGTCGGAATCGAATCCGTTCCCAACGTAATTTTCGATTTAAAATCATACTTAACGTTTTTTTCGTATTAAAATTGTCCTTTTAATTTTTTCTGGGCAAAAATACCCTCACCACTACTAACATAATTACCTCCTCCACCACCACAACCACCACCACAACCACCATTAGCACCACCACCAACACCACCACTAACACCAACACCAACACAACCACAACCACAACCACCACCACCCACCACCACCACCACCAAGAAAGCAGGAAACAACACCAAATAGAAACAGAAACAACACCAAATAGAAACAGAAAACAAGAAAGCAGAAGTAAGACGTGAGGCGCAGGCGGAGGCGGCGAGGCGTGAGGCGGCAGAAGCGAGGCGGCAAGGCGGAGGCGGCGAGACGTGAGGCGGCAGAAGCGAGGCGGAGGCGGCGAGGCGAGGTGGCAGGCGGACTCCAACGGCAATGGCTCGCCGTTCCTCTCCCCCCTTTCCCCTTCCCCCTCCTCCTCTCCCTCTCCCCTTCCCCCCACCCCCACCCCCACCCCGCGTTCTTTCCCCCTTCCCCACTTCGCCGTCGCCGTCCTCCTCCCCCTCTCCCCTTCCCCCCACCCCCACCCCCACCCCGCGTCCTTTTCCCCTTCCCCCTTCCGCCGCCGTCCCCCTCCCCCCTTTCCCCTTCCCCCACCCCGAACCGGCTTCTTCTCCGGCTTCTTCCACTTCCCCTCCTCCCTCTCTTTGCCGCCGGCGCCCCCCTCCCTTCCCCTTCCCCCCTTCGTAAACCCTTTTCTCCCCCCATGCGTTTTATTTTTTTTATTTTATAATTTTTTATTTTAGCGATAGTTTGTGAATAAATTAAAAAATTTTATTAGAAAGGACGATTTTAAATTCAAATACGACTTTAAAGATGATTTTAAATCAAAATATACATCAGTGACGGATTCGATTCCGATCCTCAACGTGAGGGACCAAAACAATACTTATCCCTTAAAAAAAAGAGTCATGAATCTGAAGAAAAAACAGAAGACATCAAAATTTATCTTTTTCTTTTCCAAACCCTTACCTTAATAGAGACTACGCGGATCAACAACCCAGCACAGTAACGGCGATAACGATTGTTCTTTGTTAAGACAACTTGGTTTTTCCATGAGAAAAATAATACCAACAATGTGTTATAACAGACTCATTAAAGAGTAGAAGAAAAAGAAGAAGAATAGAAGTTGGAGTTTAAATTCAACGTTATAGATAGAATAATACACCACACCACACGACGTCATTTTGGCTAAAATACGCGCCAAAAACAATATTGCGTCGTTTTTGAAATGCTAGTGTGGTAGAAAATAATTCATTTCAGCTGTCCGAAGAATTATTTTAAATCCTAAAATACAATTTCAAAAATAAATATAAATAATTATTAATTTTAAAAATTATTTTAAAATTCGAGTGCAACTATAAAAATTATTTTAAGATTTAACTCATTCATTTATGAAAAATGATTATAGTGTACGAAATAAACTAAGATTGATGATTTAATTTGGTGACTTCTTATTTCAAAAAAAAAAAATTGGTGACTTGTGTTTCGTATTTTGTTATACCAAGTTGGAGGGGACAGAAAATTAGGGAGGAGAACAGCGGCCGTAGATATGGAAGAAGATGATTGAGATCAAAGGGTGGAGAATGGTTGGAAGAGAAAGAAAGGAGAAAGGAGACAAAATCTGAAAGGGAATCTCTCCGGACAACACGGCAAGAGCAAGTAGCTAGCGTTAGTAAGTAGGAGATCAGATAAAGAGTATTATTAACAGATCCGGTAGTGGGACCCACCCTTTTAGCTCCCCAACTTGCACTTTCCCTCTTTTTCCTCATTGCCACGCGTCACCTAACAAGCCCTCTTAACAGGACCAACTTGCACGTGCTGACGTGTCAAACATGAGGATTTATCAAATAAAGTGTGTACATCCTACTCTCCTTCTGTCAAACTGACGTGACGCCTTCCCTTGCCTGCTATTTTTTCTTCTTGGGATCTATAAAAACAATTAAAAAAATCAATAATTTAAAAATATTATTTATATATTAAAATTAATTATTATAAATATATATATAATTTAACTTATTTTTATGATATATTTTATATTTTAATATATATTTTATATTTATAATTAATTTTAATATATATCTAATATGATTGTAATATATTAGTATGAAATAAAAATTTTATGTTTCATCAAAACTAATAAAAAATTTTATTGTCTATAATTTATATTTTTTTGAGATGCTGATTTGAAATATTATTTTTATTTTTAATATTATTCTACAATTTTAAAACGCATGTTTTTGTTACATAAATTGTTATAAATACTTAATTTTATGGAAATAAATATTCAAAATTTATGCTGTTAAATTAAGTTCACTAAATTTTCATAAGAACGAAATAAGAAAATATACAATTGTCTAGAGCAATAAACAAACAAATATACCTGTTCTGTTCTTTTTCTAAAAAAATTTAATGCAACTTGCAAATTGTAATCGATTCTCCTTCCTTTTCTCCGACACGTGGCTGTGTACTTTACATTCATTCTTTCTTTTGCATTATTTTGTTTCCAACTTTTTTTATTTCTGTTGCAACTTGTACGATAGGTTTGAAATAATTTTATATTAATATGTCAGAAATTATTTTTAATACGGAGATAAAGATAGTGTTTTAATTAAATATTGATATTTAAAGTATATTATTATATTGTAGAAGTATAAAAAAAATATTTAACATGTAATTTGCGTATTATTATAATGATGACACGTGTCCAACGCAAATTCTATATATTGACTCTCCATCTATAAAATTTACTCTACATGAATAATCTCATTTCTAATAAAAACACAAATATTTTTTTATATAAAAAAAGCCTTAATTGTACTATCCAATTCTTTAGGTATTTTAAAAAATTTAAGAGTAATATATCTTTTTATAATGTATTATTATTGTATAATAAATTATTTTTACATATTTTAACATGCAATAATAATTATATCTTAAACTAATTTAACCCATTATTAAAATTTAGATAAAAATAAAATTTAAAATACATATTAAATATATTTTAGAATTATACAATTATTTTTCAAATTTTTATTTTTATTAGAATAGAAATGATACGAAAGTTAATTATGTAAAATTTAATTATAATACGATATTTAAATTTAAATAAATAAAATATATAAGAAAATCCATCCGTTAAATGCATATAAAATTAGGTTTATCATATAATAATACATAATAGAGGATAAAATTAGGTTTATCATATAAAATCAACAATTACTTAATAAAATTGAGGTGTTTAATCTTTTTTAAAGACCCAAATATTTTTTTTTTTGTAATTTAATATCTCCAATTTATTAACATTTTAAATGCATACTCGGTATATCTCTTTTCCTTTAATTTTTTCCCCCTCCCATATATAGCATATCTTCTGAGGGACTCGATTGTACTTAGAATATGAAGAACAATAATGTTGTGTAACATACATGAACACAACCTATTCCGTAGTTCAAACGTATTAAATTGTTATTATTATTAAATAATAATTCCAAAGAAACACGATAGATGCCGATGAAATTGTTAATTTTAGCCTCTTTTTGATCCTATAAACTTGTGTCAAGTATGGTGTTAACAACTTATAAAGAAGGGACCATCACCCATGTGGATGAGTTGATCAAATTCGATATGCGACGCAGGGACCCTTTGTGAACACGTAATTGCAGATCGCTTTACTTTGCTGCCCAATGAAATTAATTTATTTATTTATTTATTCATTTTCTTAGCTGAACTACTAACCTAAACAAGTAACATGGGAATTCTTATTATTAGCGGGTTTGAAATTTATCGTAAAAAAGAAAAAGAAACCCTCATGCTCTGAATCATATCCTCTCAACATGTGCTCTATTCTATTTCTATCCCAACTTATCAAGTCATCAATAGTACTCAATATTCACATTCACAATGTTATCTTCCCAAATCTTCTTTTCTTTTAATTTTAAACATGATTGAATTTCTACTAATTCAAATTATACAACTTAACCTTAACTCAAGTTGTATAGTCCTTTATATTCTATGATGCTACCTAAAAAGTGTTGAGCATTTTTAACCAGCTCCATATTTTTCACCCTGTATTGCACCTTATGAATAAATTATTTGCATTTTCATTTTCTTTCTCACATAAGATACATATGATATGTTCAAAATTCATGATATTAAACCTGAACAACCTATAAAAAATATTGTCTTCCACGAAAAAAAATATTAAGGACCAACATTTTTTATCAATATTAATCAATATTATTAATATTTTATTTTTATATTATTAGAATTTATAGTTTATAATTTAGTACTTAGATTTAGAATATTAACCAAATGTTGATTAAAAATAATAAATTTGATTAATTATATAATATTATACTTTGACCACACTAATTCTTACTATCTTCTAATGTTATCCCAACAAAATTATCTGGCTACTCTGCTGCAAAATGGTGACTGGTGAGTATACGGTATACCTAAAGAAATTGTTCATTAATATAACTGTTTAACGGTTTAAGAATTAAGAAAAAAAAACTAGCACTCCAATTTTAATTTTCTTGGGTTGTTGGTCTCTTCATTTCAAATATAGCCTTTATAGCTGGCAATGTCAATAGGCGATGTCAGAAATAGCAAACTATCTTAAATAGTGAACAAGGATCCATAAATTATATCAGAATTAAACTATCAAAAATATTATATAAACATTAAAAATTAATTACTAAATTAATCATGATATATTCGGTAGATTGAAGAATTGCATTGGGATTGAAGATAAAGTAAAATAAAGGGAAATTGTAATAATGCTTCATGAACTTATAATAATAACTTACCTTTTCACACTTATTGTTCTTAAATTCCTCTATTATTTGAGCAGTCTTCACATTCAACGCCAGATTTCAGGTTTCTTGCATAAATGGAATGCTGCTTCACACCTATTAGAGGCAGAACATGTTTATTTTGAAATAGAAATATGTCTAAGCAAATATTGGTTCAGTTTCAACTTTCAAGCATGATAATAGATTATTCTCTCAATTTTTTTAATTAGTTGAAAAAATATAATTTCTCACTTTATATTTTTTAAGTAAAAAAAATATGAAAAATATGAAATAATAAAAAATTATACTTTACTAAATAATTAAAAAAAAGCAATGCTAGGGGCCAGTAATTTTGATATTTTATAACCATCAATAGTATTTTTAATGGTAAAAAATTACTCACTTTTCTTTTGATAGTTAATTACTAACAAAAAAATACAAAAATTACTGTCTCCCTAAACTTTTCCTTAAAAAAATTCAGAGTATTCACTATTCAGTCTTATCTTTCTAATGTATACCACTTTCTTTTTTTGGTATAAAAATGAGACTAAAGACTCGAGAAACAAACTACACAATAACTCCACAGGATAAGATAACTCCTCTATTATCATCAACAATGATCCGAGCTAACTCTTTTGGAGGTTGATAAACAAAGTGATAACCCAAACTAATTCTAAGACTCTCTTTAAACATTTAGTCAGCAACTCTATTTCCTTTTCTATAGGTATGTGTGCATCTAATAACCTGCCACTTTTTTTTCATCAATTTTATTAAGCTACTCACTAAGGAATTTGGATGCTGATAATGAACACCACTTTCAATATTGTAACAGTGTCTACTGTCTCAACTATTTGGCGCTATGGATTATTGGGCTTTGCCACCTTAACAGTACCAGTGGTTTGAAATAGAAAAACAGAACAGTGCATGCACACTAGTAATACTCATAATTGATGCATATGGTTTCTTATTTTTCTTGAGGTGAAGAATCCACCAGTTGTGTGGCCATAAAATCATATATCACCAATCCCTTTTGACTCATCAACATCAGATTCTATAAAATGTCGTCATTGATCCTCATTGACCATAGAATTTTCAGGTTCTAGTACAGGAGGATCAGAAACATTACTAAATTCTTTAATGAAATAATGTTAACAGAATCAATAATAATTTATGGAAGATTGACACATTGGCAGTTTTAATTACAAAAGAACCATGTGATACTCTAATGCATACGTATGATGTGAATTTATTCTATTCTTTTTTTTTTTTTGGAGAAACAAATTATCAAATTTTCAATATTTATATAGTTTGAAGTTGATACTCTCTTTGTTTTATAATAATTGTCTCAAGATAAAAAAAAAAGTAATTACTCTTACATCATACAAATCATACAAATTGTGCTGCTTCTCCTGTTTCAGTAAGACAGCAGGGAAAACTTATACACAGAAAAAATAATTAAGCACCATTTTTGTACAGTTGTGACAGTTGTGATTATACATAACATTGGCATTAATTAGGTTGGCTTAATAGTTAATACACTAGAATCAATGTAAAACTGAATTGCCGAACCTGGGGATTCATGAAGAACTGTATAATACTGTCCAACCAACGCATTACCAATCAACTGAGCAATGACTGAAGTAGTTGAATCCATAGCGGTTTCCATTGTCGTTATTATTCTGTCAAACTTACTCATCAATGTTAAAAATTTCAGAATATCTTAGACACATATGCATAGAATATATACGAAAGTAATAACCATGCATGCATGGAAGTTTGTGAATGAAGTGGGTATCCTATTCCATTTTAAAAGGTTCTTGAAGCTAATAGAAAATAAATCAGAGTAGACAGAAGAATTGAATTGTGTTGTATTAGGCTGTATGATAGAATTAGGACTGTGAAACGGACCAGTCCAACCTACTTAATTTTGTGAGTTATGTGAATTGACGTGTTTATTTTTTCGTTTGTTTATGAATTTCAATTTTAAAATTCGGACTGTTTATGGCCACCAATAAAACAGAACTAACAAATTCTTTTCTAATTTGTTATAACTAGCAACCGTCATTAACTACTTAACTGCAGGCTAACTGATTATCCTTTATGCGTTTAGTTAATAAATCAGATTAATTCATTTCAAGAATTTTAATGCGATTTAAGAGAGATATGAGATGGACCGTTATCGGTGTTACATATAATATGTATTAAGCAGATAAAAAAGAGGAAAACAGGAGGAAAAAAGGAAATAATAAAACTTCACAAACAAACACACTGTTGCCACTACTTCACAATCACTACGTTATCACTTATCACAGATACCACCATATGAATATTTATAAACTGTGAACTTCAGAGGCTAAAAACACAGAGAAAGTGAACTTTTTTGGTGTTTGTAGAGAAAGTGAGACTATATATATATGGGATTTATATTATTAATAAAAATAATTTCAAAAGATACTAATGATAAATAAGTATCTAAACTATTTAAAAATTTAAAACAGTTCAAAATATAGTTATTTATATACTTAGCTTCTTCCTGTTAGTTTAAATTTTTGAAGATATCCACATTTAACACCTAAATTTTTTAAACTTAAAAGTCTTCTCATTTTAAGAATATTTTGTTAACTCTAATATTTTTAAAATAATAAAAACTTAATTACAAAATTAAAAATAGTGTAAAAATGTAATTGAAAACTTTTAAATTTACTAACTTAATTATAAATTTAATAAAATTATAAAAATTGATAAAATAATTTAACCTATTGATAATCAACTAACTTTATTGTTTTTCTTTATTTCTTATTTTCTTTTTCTTTGTTCTCTTTTTTCTTCTTATTCACAGTTCATCGTCGAATAAAGCTGGAGAGTGGAGTTGTAAACTCGTAGTTGTAGGCCAAAAAAATCTTTTCGCCATTCTTTAATACGAAGAACCTCGAGAAAATATTTAGTTTGAACCCTGAAGTTACACTTGAGTCTCAATTTAGTTCTTAAAGTTTCAATTGCCTCAATTTAATTCTTAAATTTTTCAAATTTTAATCACGTTAGTCTCTGTGGTAATTTCCGTCACAGAGTCAATTAAAAAGTTTAAAAACTAAATTGAGACAATTGAAATTTCAAAAACTAAATTGAAGCTCCAATGTAGCTCAAGGACTAGTTAAATTGAGTCTTCATATACTTTCACTATTTTGTGAAGTTACTCCTACAACTTAGGAATTTGAGACTCCTCATTTTTTTTTAGAAGAGTGAAATCATGTTCTTCATTCTCTGTTAAGATTTAAAAAATTTCTACAATTTTTGGAAATAAAGGAATGGAGACCAGGGTTTAGGTTTAATTTCACTTAATAATTTAATTTGAAAAAGATTTTATCTTACATGACAACAAATTATCATGTCACTCATAGTAACAATGTCATTCTATATCCAAAGTGTTATACACATGTAGTTTTATTAACGGAGGCACACGCCCAATGTTAAAAGTGTGAATGTGTCCATCGGAGCAAAAAAATGTGGATATGCATGACTCATTAAATAATTTGGGTCTATTGTATACAAGAAGATTTTTTTGTTAAATATTTGTTGCAATTTATATTTGGAAAAGTATAGATAGATAATATAAATCAGCCAATTTTTTAAACAATTCTATTTAATAATTAATTTTAAATTTTTAAATTTTTAAATTTTTAAATTTTTAAATTTAAAATTTGAATAATTAAAAGCTAATTAAGTAAATCTTAATTAAAAACTGTGGAACCCTTCTCTTTCTCTCTCACTCCTATAGCTGCGCACAAAAATCTTTCCCCTTCTCTCCCTCTCCCACTCCTACAGCCACACTGTTCATACTCCTGTCCAGTTGGCACAACCACCGCAACACCCAATACCACACAGTTAGGCGACATCCTACAACCGTCTCTCCTCCGCCGCAAAGGAAATCAGAAACAGCTCCAAAAGCAACGCTACCAGCAACCACCATCCAACAGTGTGGGCATCGTTCTCTCGCACCGCAGCTACCTCCGCACACCATTGCCGCCATCATGACTTCCTCTATCGTTGCAGCAACCATCGACGACATAGCAATCGCCGCCTAAACGTGTACTTCGGTCGATCAACTGCATCTCTTCTCCAGCGACCTAAGTTTTTTTTTTCCTTCCCATCTTAAAATTTTAGTTTAACCTGTATTTTTTTATTATGAATGTTTCTTTTGGATGTTTTTAATTGATATTGGTCTGAGAATTAAACTCTTATGGCATTGGATATTTTTTTTAAGATAATTAGTAGGTTTTTTTTTGTGCCTATGAACTACTCTATATTGTATATTTAGTTTCATTCCTATTTTTGGATAGCACATGATGATGCAGATCTTCCACCTTCTTCACCCTCTTCACCTTTAAGTCCTTTTGATGTAGTTGATAATAATGAGAGTTTGTTAAAGCCTTTAGGAGTTGATGTCTTTAATAAGAAGAAAAAAAAAGGAAATGGCAAAAAAATGGTTGTTATTAGGATAAGGTGGCTTTATTCTTGTTTATAAAGGAGGCCTACAAGATGGGAGGGATGTTACAGTGAAGACTCTAAAAAGAGACGATGTACAAAGAAAAAATTTATATCAAGCTAGTGAAGAGTTAGATAGATCCATCAGCATAAAAAATGTTTAGTGCATTAGAAAGTGTAAAAAATAAAAATCTTGCTAGAGGGACGACTATCAAGGAGCATGAATTTTAACTAAATAATGGCCTTGATCCCATTAAATTTGTCATAGCCTCAATGCCAATTCTATTGACAATTTTATTATGTTTGTTATATTATATTCGGAAGTCGGTATTTTAAATTTCAAAAGCAAAACGAATGAAACCTGTATTCTTGTATGGAATTAATCTTTTCATATTGTTACTTATGTCAATTTTTTCTTCTTATGTTGTTGTTGTTAAAGAAATTTAGAGAGTTGTTTTTTCACTGTCTCTGAAAGTTGTTTATATGAACACAAGTATATAAATAGAAGTTTTCTTCTTCCAAATCATTGGACATTTAAAAAGCAAATACAAATAGATTATAGAAATAATTTTGGATGGTGTATCTTCAACTATTGGACATTTATATATGAGAACTTTAAAATACAATATTAATAAAAAAGAATTTCATAATAGAAAATAATATTGATTATACTACACTGTTAGTGTGATAGCTTCAAAAGTGAAACCAACATAGCATGTTGTTTGGGAAGGTGGTGAAGGAATTTAGAGACATCCATAACTACAACACAAGAAAACTCGAAAAATATATAAAGTAACATCTATTTAATATGAAAAATAAAAATTATGATACTTGATGGAAGTAACATTCGCTTAGATCTTTGTAAAAATAATAAAGTACTTACATGGAGAAACATGCCGAGTAGGATTTAAAAAAAAAGTACATGCAATTCTTAAAGAAATACAGTCATCCACAACTACGACAGAAGAAAACTTGAAAAATGTATAAAGTAACATCCATTTAGTATGAAAAGGGAACATCCTGATGTTTAACAGAAGTAACATCCACTTAGATTTATGCAACAACAGCCAGGTACCTACACGGAAAAACATGCCAAGTAGGATTAAAAAAAAGGCCATGCAATTCTTAAAGAAATGCAAACATCCACAACTGCAACACAAGAAAACTCGAAAAATATATAAAGTAACATCCATTTAGTATGCAAAAGAAATACACTGATGCTTAACAGAAGTAACATCCACTTAAATCTGTGCAAAAATAGTCAGGTATCTACACAGAGAAACATGCCGAATAGAATTAAAAAAATAAAATGTATAAAAAATGTGTCAAACGTGATGGCATCCCATGTATACATTATCATAAATTTTCTAGGTATCATTTTTCTTTTGTGGTATGACCTTAAAAACTTCATATCTTCTGCAATGGATGACGAAGAAAGAAAAATGAAAGAGAAGGATAAGTTTCATAGCTGAATCCACATGTGTGTGTCTTGATGGTGGTGCTGACGGTCGGCAGTGAGGCTTTTCAGCAACACAAATCAGGTGATTTTGTAATCTGTAAAGATCTTTGGTTAAGGCTTCACACAAGCAGAACTTTAAATATAATTCCACAGAAATATATATAATAACCATACATTGTCGCCATAAAAAATTTACTGGAATCCACCAATTGAGGTAAGGAATAATAGTATTAAAAATAAGTGATATACACATTTTGAATAAGATAGAGTTTTAATTTTTTTAGACAAAACCATCCATTATCTAATGACAGCAAAATCCAATATCTAGTTACATGCAACCCCTGTTCATGCTACAATTTTAAATGCGCATATTTAGATCATACACGTAAACCTCTAAATTTAATTAATATTACAATATTCAACAATTTAGAAATATTAAATCGCATATGGAACACACCCTAGATGAACATGTACAAAAATAGTAAAATAAAATTTAAATATTTTGCCGTAAAATACAACATCCCCAAACTCAGTAAAGAATTACCCACATACGTAGCAAAAGAAACATATTTTTTATGTGAACAGAAGCATCTAAAAATCGGAGAGAAAAAAAGGTTCTCGCTTCACCATCTTTGGATAACTAATCAATTGTGATTGTGTAGTTAGATTTCAAACCCTATGTAACACCCTAATATTTAAATTCTTATGCTCAAGTCATAAGTCTATGATAATAAGATAGTACGACTCCCAGGTGGATTATATAATACATACATACATATATAATTGAAAGGAAATATTAATCGAGAAGCCTGAAAATAGTGAAAATAAAATCGCGAAGTCATAACACTCACGTATCGATAAAACATAAGATAAAGCGTGAAATCGAAAGCAATATACAGATAAAGCCATAAAGAAGAATAAGAATAAGACAAAGTATGATATATAACATAAGTAAATAGCCACTAGATATAACCCGCAAAGTTTAGGCCATCTAGAGTACAGTATAAAAGTAGTTGATAACAATATCTCCTAATCTCTCCCAAAAGATACATAAGGGCATCTATAGGCAAGTTCCAAAGGATTAAATACATAGCATAAGTTTTTCAAAACAAAAACGGAGAGAATCTAAGCAAAATATAAAGCAAAGAATGCAAAGGTCTTCGCCATCTCTAAGATGAACCACAGCTCACTGCTAAGCACCTAGACACATGCAACTGAAAAACAAGAGATATATACAGAATGAGAACCCCCGACCCATGAGTTTTCAGTACGATAAAAGTGCCAAATAAATACAATGCACTATAATAAAAACTCACTAAACATCCTAAATTTCCTTTACTCATTTATTCATCTTAGGTTCTCACTAATCCATGAATTAGACAACTGTTCTAGGGGATACTAAGTCTAATCAACTCCTCATCCTTCCCTTCTTTCGAAACCTCTTAACGCTCAATTCCTAACAAAACCATAGCCAGTAAATATGAACTTAGTGCTTAAATATCAATTATCTCATTCTCTACCTGGAGCAAGTGAAATCACTTCACTGTGTCTATCCAGGGAGCTCAAGTTACCTCATTCAATAATCATCATTTTAAATTAATCATCTCATTATTTCTTTTCAACAAGAACAACCCTCAGCGTCAACCGACACCAACGTAAGGGACCTCTCATTTGTACAAACACAAGCAATACAGCCAAGTAATACACAATTAAGGTACAAGTAGAACAAATAGCATATAATCAAGTAACATAGCATATATGATTTACCAATCCAAAACAACTAGGCAAACCCAAACAAGTCAAACATATGCAAATGATGAATGCCTGCCCTATGGTCGATGATATCATCTGTTGGTTATATAGCCAACCCGACATGTCCTGGTAGCTAACCATTGCACAATCCCTGCAAGCGCGCATCCCCAAACTCAAAATCATAATAATTCAAAATAAAAATATCCATAGGGGAGAGCTTACCCAGAAAGGTCTAAGTGTCTGGCCACACTTACGACGTAGGGTCAACAGAATCTCAAATCTCAACCTGGAGCAAGCGGAGCCGACCTACTGCATCTACCCAAGAAAATTCGAAACTCAGATAATTTCACAAATCTCAAATCATTCTCGATTGGGAACAAGTGGGGGCTAACCATTGCATCTACCCCAGGAGTCTTAAACCAAACCCGGAGCAAGTGGAATCAGTCCACTGCATCTACCTAGGCATGTATATCTCACCACATCTTAGAGCAAGTGAATCAATGCCACTGCATCTACCCAGGCAGGTGCATCACAATTTGGATCATATTCAAGATCAATCTCATAATCATTATCATTCTCATCGTCAATCTCATAATCATCATCATTCTCATTATTAATATCATAATCATCATCATTCTCCTTATCAATATCATAATCGTCATCATTCTCATTTTCGATCTCATAAGCATCATCATTCTCACTTAACATCTTGTTTATTTCTCTCAATTCTTACTAACTCAACTCTTTGGCTTTATCCCTAACTCTTCTATCCTCAATTCCACTGGATCTAGACTCGTATCGAAGTTTATAAAGGTTTAGAAGACCAAAAGAATGGTTAAAAGCCATAAAAATATATTTTTTCATATTCTGGGAAGTGTGCGTATGCATACATGTGTTGTGCGTAAGCACATGCTAAAAATTTGGGATTCGCGTACGCATGCATGATGTTGCATACGCATGATCCCAATTTTGGACCATGATGCCTATGCATGCGATATCCGTGTACGCAGGGGCACTTGGCAGAGGCCAATGCCCGCGTACGCATCCATATCAGAAACCAGAAAATCTGATATGCTGCAGAAATTAGTTTTTCAATCCAATTTTCAAAACCTCATAAATTTTTTCACAAAATTTTGTTTTCAACCATTCTTGAACCGTTGGAAAGATTGTTGAATAAAATTTTATAAAAATCTAGTTTTGAAGAATTTCCAACTCTGATGATCGAATTACAGACCGCCAAAATTTGTCAAAAATCAGTTTTCACCTAAAAATATAAATCACCAATTTTTCTAAGGTTCACAAGCCAAATTCATTTTCATCTATCAAATTGACCCTAAACCAACCAAATTCACCAATTCACACTCAACCAAATTCAAACCTACCTCATCTACACAATTTCCACCCAAAATCATCAAATTTCACACCTCAATTCCTCAATTCTCATTACTCAACAATCATACCAATTATTCACACAGTTAATATCTAAAATCCATTCAATCTCATATATCATCACACAATACACATATCAACTTACCTTTTTTGCCCTTTGGCCCAAAATTCACGGCCTCCGACCCAACATTCATCAAATCAATAATAATTCTAACAACACATCAATTGTACACTATTACACTAATCTCATCCAAACCCTCAAATACCACAACATAATATCTACGCATATCGAATTCATCCAATTTCATAATTCAAACATAATCCTAGGGGCATTTAACATAGGAATTCTCATCACACCACACAGTACTTAAATGAAACTTAAACCGTACCTATTGGAAGTCAAATTCAAGCCCTCAATTGGGAGTTTCCTCCAAACCTCAACTCCAAGCTCCACCAAACACTTTTACAAGCAAGATTTAAGTTCCAAAAGTGTACCCAATACTCTAATACACACATTACATACATACATCAACTTAGGACTTACAAAATCTCATAATGTACAAAGATTAGAGGGTTCCTTACATTAACCTATGAAATTAGTTGGTAGAACTCACCAATAACTCATGCTAGAGCACTTCTAAACAACCAAAACCAGAAAATTTCTCAAAACCTAAAGCCAAAACCCGTTTTCCGAGAAAAAAATCAAAACTGGACAGATTACAGAGAATTACTCACCACAATACCTAGATAAAATCGAAGAGGGAGAAAAGAGCAACGCGTGGCCATAAACGGCTTGTCAATCGGAGTTCTTTAACAAAAGTTATGGTGGTTTAAAGATGAGGGTGTGATGATTGGATTTTTGACGGTTTAGAATTTCACAAGTGAAATCTCGTTGAAGTATAGTCTCTAAACCAACAATAATCTTCTCATACAAAAATTTGTTTGTCACAAGTACAAACCCCTAAAATCTATAAACCGAAATATTTAAACCTCGGGTCGTTCTCCCTAGGATTTACAATAAAGTGTCTTGTTATTGGTTGTGAGTTGTTTTGGGGTTTTTGAGATTTTAGACAAGAAATATAAATTGCAAAGAAAATAAACTAACAACTAATAAAACTCTTGGCAAGATATGAGAACTAGAAGTCCTATCCTAGTTATCATCTTCAATTGTGATAACAAATTGTCCATTGCTCCCACTTAGTTAACCTCTAACTATGGAGGAAAGTCAAGTGGATGAATCAATTTGATTCCTCAAGTCCTAATCAACTCCTAAAGGAATGACTAGCTTTAGAGGTATTCAAATCAATTAGCAATCTCTAATTATCAATCAACAAAGGAATTAGATAACTCAAGAGTCACTAATCACTCTACCAAAGCCAAGAGGAACAAAATCTATACTAAAATCCAACCAAGCATTTCATCAAACACTTGTAAGGCACAAAAGAAAAGCAAAGCAAATTGACAACAAGAAGAGAATCTAACAACAATTATTGAAAGAAATTAACAACAACAATCAAAAGAAACACAATTATTATGATTTACCTTGAATTGAATTGAAAGAAAGTAGAAGGAACAATACTAGATCTACAACAAAATATAAGAACAACATAAAAGAGATTACACCAAAAGAATAGGAGAAGAATGAATGTAACTACAAGGAATTGAGAAGATAGAAGTAGAAGAAGATGAATCTAAATCTAGATCTAAGAACTAAACCTTATCCTAATCCTAATTCTAGAGAGAAGTGAGAGCTTCTCTCTCTAGAAACTAACTCTAACTACTAAACTAAACTAATGGTCAAAGTTAGTTGATTCCTCTTCAATCCTTGGCTTAAATAGCATCAGCAATGAGTTGGATTGGGCCCACAAGGCTTCTAAAATCGCTGTCCACATGTTGCATTAAGTGGGTCATGTGCCACCATCGGCGCGTCCACGTACCATGCGCGTGCGCGCCCCTATGCGCGATGCAACTATGGCAAATCTTATATCGTTTCGAAGCCCCGGATGTTAGCTTTCTAACCCAACTAGAACCGCATCATTTGGACCTCTGTAGCTCAAGTTATGGTCGTTTAAGTGCAAAGAGGTCGGCTTGACAGCTTTCCGGTTCTTTCATTTCTTCATGAGTTCTTCAACTTTTCATGCTTCTTTCTTCATTCCCTTGATCCAATCTTTGCCTCCTAAACCTTAAATCACTTAACAAACATATCAAGGCATCTAATGGAATCAAGGTGAATTAAATTTAACTATTTTAAGACCTAAAAAGCATGTTTTCACTCTTAAGCACAATTAAAGGAGAATATACAAAACCATGCTATTTCATTGCATAAATGTGGGTAAAAGGTTATAAAATCCCCTAAATCAAGCATAAGATAAGCCCTACAAATGGGGTTTATCAGGGTGGTTAGGATTTTCTCTCCTCTCTTTTCTTTTCTCTCAATTCCGTGTCTCTCTCACAAAATGAGAGAAATGGTGGCTGAAAACTCATTAAATGTGGGTATATATATGGGGGCTTGGGCCCACTTGTTTTGGTCTGTTGGCCCAATTTTGGACCAAAATCTTTAAGATTAGTGTTTTATTGTGCGTTTTAATTATTTTTACCACCTTAACAACAAATATTTAACTTTTTAACATTTCTCACTCCTAATTAATTTTTTCCGCTGCAGTACCGGACAAATCTCAACTGGTACTGTCAGTCAATTTTTCAGTACGTATTTTTATGCATAAAACTATGTTTTTCTGATTTAGAAAAATCTACTAAGTCCAAATATCATATTTAAATCTTCAAATTTTGATTGTTAAATTTTCTAACCATATTCGCTCATATTTAATTTATTATTTAATTAATTACAGTTTGACCGGGTCTTACACCCTACATACAACATACAACCTAGTTGAGCATGTAGAGGTAGAGTCAACTAAATTACAGTTATTTTCAATAAATTTTAAAACCATCCGCATACATGTTTAACTTCAATATCCATGTTCTTGATAATTAAAAACCAACAATACTGAAAATAAATTGACTCTTGCACCATATTTAAGACCAAACTTAAATTAAACCAAAATTAGTTTAAATTTAATCTAATTTTGACATTGAACGCTCAAACTACCTTTACAAAACAAAAAGTCTGTGCAAAGCATGCATGCAGAATCCACCAATATAGGGAACAAACAACAATACAAGAAACAAATTAAATAATCCACTTTTTGAATAGAAAAGAACAAAAATTTCTTTTTAAAAGAAGCTATACCTTCTATAATAACAATAACATCTAATCTATAATCGCATCCAATTCAGCATTATTAAACACAAATCAAAGAAAAAACCCCAATTACTTCTCCCTTCCAATATAGAGTTTGAAAAAAGAAACATATACATATTCAAATGCGGTAAAAACAGGGACATGGGACTCACGATGAGAAAGTGGCGGCGCAGTGCCGGGTAGCGCCGCAAGGAGAAAGGTTAGCGACGACGGTGGGCACAAATGTCACTCAAAACTCGCGTGGAGGCGTTGGCAAAGATGACGTTTGGAACTGAGTGGAGTCGATGGGTTGGTCAGCGCATTGTTGGTGAGGACGCAGAGGTCGATTGACACGGCGACAATGATGTTGAACGGAATGGAACTGCGACTGGCAGTGGAAGGCTTGGCAATGGTGGCCGTTCCACTTTAGTAGTGACTTCACCAGCAGATGGTGGCAGCACAACAAAGATGGCAAATGAGGAAGGAAGAAGAAGGATTGTGCAATAAATTTTTGAGTTTTACTGAATGTGATAAAAGGTGAGGTTAGGATAACTAATGGGTGAATTTTTGGAATGTTTTTTTAATTATTTAGGCTTTTTGTTATTGAGTTCATTAGAGTTGGTTGATAATTTACAGATATTGAATTAGTTACTTAATAGAATTATTTATTATAGCATTTTATAGCACAAAATCAAATCAGCAACAAAATTAAATTTCACCAATTCAAATGATAGTTAAAAACAGAACTTCAATACTTGATCATTTCTCATAAAAATAATACTTTATTCATTATTTTTATTACTTGAAACAGTTAATATACTTACTATTTAGTGTTATATTTCCACCACGTCAAAATTTATACAATATAGTTATTAAAGCATCAAAACACAACTATTAATTTAGCTCAATGGCAAGTAGGTGAAATTTATATTTTTATGTTCATTTAGCTTTTTAAAAAGAAAAAAAAAGTTAGACCAGTCGACCAGTCATTAATAGGGATAAATTAGATATTTTAGTCCATTTAAGTTTGACCGAACGAGCCAATTCATTTAGGGGTGACAACATATAATTTATCCGCGAGTATTTAATTCGATTCAACTTGATTGGATAGGGTTGTCAATTCAATCTGCAGCGGATAAAATAAGGTGTGGGTAGAATTTTTGTGTAGGTCGGATTGGGTGCGAGTTGAGCCTTAACCATACTCGACCAATCTGTACTATATTATATATACATATATATATATATATATATATTAATTATATCTATATAAAAATATGTTTTAAGTGGATGTTGAATTAAAAATTTTTCACTAAATGTAAAAGATTCTTAGTCACTAAGAAAAGATTATTAATTGATAATTTAATATATATTTTTTTTACATAAAAATTAGTTTTATTTTAAATTATAATCAAATTATATAATAATATTGCATCTTTTTGGTATTTTGTGGGTAGAATCGAGTATCCATAGGTTAAGAATAAGTAGAATATTAGGATTGAGATATTCTCAACCTGCGGATAGGATAAAATAAGATTGAGTTTATATAAAAATCTCAACTCATACATAAAAGTAGAGTTGGATCTAAATCCTATCTTACCCAATCCATTGCCACTCTTAAATCTATCCTATTTTTGAGGTGGATTTGGGCGGGGTGAATAACCTGTTTTGCTATCCTTGCTACTCGTTTGAGGATATTATCAGCTTTGACATTTTAAATCTTAAGGTTTTTTTAAAGGATGAAAATTAAATTCCCTAACCTGTAAAAACATGTTTATAAAAAAGAATTATCTATATTTTTATAAGGCATATTTTATTTCACTCTACAATTGAGGTGTTGTTGACACATTAATTTAAATTCTAACTTTATAAAAATATTATTTATACACTAAAATTAATTATTAAAATCAGTTAATAATGTATTTGTGTATAAATATATATAATTTAATTTATTTTTAATGTGTATTTATATTCTAACATATATTTTATACTGTTGATTGATTTTAACACTACAAGACACACGCCGAATAGCGGCAGTTTCTTTATGAATTTGCGGCGGTTTTTAACCGCCGCGAAACAAAATTCCAGCGATTCCAAAAGCGTCTTCTATAAAGGGGTGGAGATTTGATTTTGCGGCGATTTTGGAAAACCGCTGGCACAACCGCAGCAAATTCAAGGATTAGCGTCATTTGATTTAGCGGCGGTTTTAAACCGCCACTATTTCGGTGATTGGACTTAAAAAATTGCAGCGGTCACAAAACCGCCACAAAATTATGGGTGCTTTTTTAAAAAAAAATTGCAGCGGTTCAAAACCGCCGCAATTTCATATATTTGCTTAAAAAAAATTGATTAATTACAATAATTTATACCATTTTTTTTACTATAACCTATTTTCTTTACATCATAATTATTAAACTTGAGATATTAATATAAAAAACACTAAATAAACAATATTAAACTCAAAGATAAATTCAAAATGTTAACTAAAAAAATACTTATTTGTAAAATTCAAAAACATGATACTCGAGCACTACTTGTGGACATATATATATATATATATATATATATATATATATATATATATATATATATATATATAGGAAAAAATGAGGTTTAAATAAACACTGTTGGAAATTCAAGCAGCAGATATAAGTTGGGGAAAGATATAGAAAGGAACCTGCTCCCAATCTACACTAGCATTATTTAAAACTAGAATGCAGATGCTTTCCAATGGTGGAAGTTTTGATTTATGTAGTGACATTAAGTTGTTAGATAAGTTGAGAGCCTTTAAAGCAGGTAACTGACCATAAATTTTGCTAACATCCTGCAAAAACATAAATAAAAAAGATACTGAATAATAATTGTTGTCAATCAATATATTTCGCTATACAAAATAAGCAGAAAGAAATTTATATATGATCAATTACTAAATGGAATAGTATCAAACTGTTAATCACTTGTGCTGTTTTAAATACTAAATAGGGAAGAGTTGGGAGGAATGAAGAAAATAATGTCTACACCAATAACATATTTCATTTACCTTAGGTAATGGAGCAGGCTTCTCATTAAAGCCTTCAATCCAGGGTCTTGTACAGAAAATTCAGGTGACAAACTGAGGAACAAGACTAGAATTCATCACAACAGGAATGTTTTGACTGCCCACCAACCAACTTGTAAGTTAATAGCCCAGTTGTGGAGGACAAAAAACGAGACCAACTTACTCTTCTGTAACTCTGGCAAGTTCATCTAGTTCAGGTTTGATTAGGTGCTTTGCATATTTGGATGCTATTTGCTGAATGCAGATGCTTTCCAATGGTGGAAGTTTTGATTTATGTAGTGACATTAAGTTGTTAGATAAGTTGAGAGCCTTCAAAGCAGGTAACTGACCATAAATTTTGCTAACATCCTGCAAAAACATAAATAAAAAAGATAGTGAATAATAATTGTTGTCAATCAATATATTTCGCTATACAAAATAAGCAGAAAGAAATTTATATATGATCAATTACTAAATGGAATAGTATCAAACTGTTAATCACTTGTGCTGTTTTAAATACTAAATAGGGAAGAGTTGGGAGGAATGAAGAAAATAATGTCTACACCAATAACATATTTCATTTACCTTAGGTAATGGAGCAGGCTTCTCATTAAAGCCTTCAATCCAGGGTCTTGTACAGAAAATTCAGGTGACAAACTGATGAATAAGACTAGAATTCATCACAACAGGAATGTTTTGACTGCCCACCAACCAACTTGTAAGTTAATAGCCCAGTTGTGGAGGACAAAAAACGAGACCAACTTACTCTTTTGTAACTCTGGCAAGTTCATCTAGTTCAGGTTTGATTAGGTGCTTTGCATATTTGGATGCTATTTGCTGACGACTACTGTGATCAAGTAAGCCAAAAGGGATCATAGTATCAAACCGGCTAACATGAAAAGAAATAGCAGTTAGAATAAGATTTGATCGGCCATGCAAACAATAGCAAGCTGCAGAGGAACTTGTATTGAAGCTCACCTGATTAATGCAGGATCAAGGTCTTCCTTTCTATTGGTAGCAGCAATCACGACCACTTTCTTATCCTGCTCAAAGCCATCTATATGCAAAATTGATTCCTTACAACGGTCAAATTCTATTAAAATTTAAACTTTCATCAAGTTCGACATATGGTTTCAATTAGTTGTTAAACAGATTGCTTAACAAGGGTCTATTCATAGTTATTACTTATCAGGCCATTTACTATCTAATGAAAATTAAGTCAACAGCTTACTTGGAACCACTGCAGATATAATCTCATCACAAACTAAATCCTATAATCAAAACAATAATAAACCTTTTTTCTCTTTGGCCTATTTATTTACATAGATCAATCAAGACTAAGCACTTAAAGGATGAATACTTGTTAAAGCTCAATGTTAGGACCATATTAGTTACAATTCATTCATGTGAAATTAGTATAAATAGAAGAAATAGGGTAGCGATAAGTGTCTCTAGTCAGTTGGGATCTTTTGGGAGAGATTGGGGATCTACAATTCCCTTATAAGAGTATTTGTAAATTGCAATTCGTCTAGGATTCTTCTTGGCATATTGTCAAGAATTTCTCAAAATATATACGATTATATATTCTTCTCTTTATTATTTGTAACAGGGCTAACACACTACCACACAATTTCAACAGACATAAAGCAGCAGGACATGAGAATAACCTGTCGTAACAACACTGACAATATTCTCCTTGTAGCTTCATGCATTTCATTATCCCGAGCAGCAGCAAAAGAATCAATCTGTATCCCAAAAAAGAAGACAAAGTCACAATCTGTCCCAGTTTCAGCGACGGTTGTAACTGGTGGCGGCGTGTTTGACGGCGACCTCCTCTCCCCTTTCGGCTCCTCCCAGCGGCGGCGCTATCAATGGTAGCAGCAAAAAATCCTAACGGTGACTGGAACAGGGTGCGATGGCGACGGCCTTGACCCCAATCGACGGCAGCCGCAGCGGCAGAGCAGGACGGTGCGAGAACGGACCTCCTCCTTCTCCCCTGGGTTCATCATCTTCTGCTTCTCCTTCACTCTTCGTCGTTCTTCTCCTTCGTGACCGCGCGCTCTCCCACTCTTCGCGAACACACCTCTCTCTCTCTTCGGCTTTAGTAGCGACGACGGCAAGCTCAGTGGTGGCGGCGGTGGCAAGATGCGACGGTGCAGAGCTGCGATGAGGACGACGACTGCGCTAGCTTCGCGGTGAGCTGATGCGATCTCTCTCTCACTTCGCAGTTCTTTCTATAGCAGATTTGGCTTTTCGATGGCATAGTAACACAACGGTGGCGGCAAACTCAGCAGCGACGGCCTGCTCACTCATCCCTTTCCTCTCCTTCTCCGTTTCTCCCTCTCCTCTTAACATTTCTTTTTCTTTTTTTATTTGTTGAAGCTGCTGAGTGCTAAGCGTTGTGTTTTTGGGAAAGGGGAATTAAAATATCGCCAAAAAAAATTAAGTTAGCAGCGTTTTTTTTTTTTAATTTGTGGCAAAACCAAATCATCTAGCTGCTCTTCCCGCATTCATAATTGAAACTGCTGGAAAATCATCAGATGGCGACGATTGTCAAAATAGTTGCTAATTGTCTATCGCTATCTTCCGTTTTTGTGGTAGTGTAATGATTAATTTTAATGTACACATAGTGGTATAATTGCTAATTTTAATACCATCTATAGCAACTCAGCACACCCACTTAAAATATTATTGTTATCTTTGACATTTCGATTTTAAGGCTTTAATTTGTTCGTGTTTAAAAGACGAAAACCACTTAATCCTTTAAAGCGTGTCGATAAGGATAGGTATTCACACCTTTACTGGACATTTCTTCTTACATGCATGCATGTGCATGTAAATCTGATGCTATAGGTTATGAGAGGGAGATATTGATTATCTAGGAAACTCTCATTCAAGAGATTTATAAAACAATACTATTAACACCTTAATTAATTTAGAAAAGGAAACATTTATTAATTCATAACATACATCAACACTAAATTCACAATCTTATTACCATGTTATTACAACATTTTATTTATAAAAAGTACTATCTAAACATCAATATTCAATACACACTATTACATAAAATATGTATTTTATTCTTTTACATAATATTTATTTTTATTCATAGAGTTATAAACTATTACAAAGTCATTTTTAAGGATAGACCTCTATTAGTGATAAATATCCAGTAAATGAAAATATCTTATAATCATAGAGGCCAGCTTCATGAAAGATATTTTTCCATTCTTCTTCGCTTCTCTCTTTTCCGTGCATAATTTGCATATTTATATTCATAAGAAATTTGAGTCGAGTAATTTCAGGTTCATCTTGTTCTTCGTTTATCACAGTCTCTAAAATTATTATTTTACCTTTTTTATCTTTACTTGAAACCTTAACAGCATCTTTACAGTTTCTCAATATTTTTATGCAATTGTTATCACTCCAATTATGTAAGACTGACTGCAAAAGAAAGCAAAAATATATATATCACAATCATTCTATAATGTAATGTCCTCAATTCTGTTGGCTAAGTTTACAAATGAAATTGAGTGTCTTATTATTCAACTAGCTTTTTTGGTAAAAGAAAAAAGTTGACTTCAATTGTGTGATTTTTTTTGACAAATTATTGTTTTTAGATAAAAAGTAAAAAAATAAACATAAAAATTACATTTATATAAACTTTTTAAGAATAACCATCTATTCTGAATAGTTATTTAACCATTTGAAGCTATTCAAATATCACCAAATGAAATGGCAAAGCATTGTTTACATGGTGTAAGAAGAAAATGTAAGGAGCTTTCAAAAGTTTTCAACTAAATATATAAATTCAATTAATTAATGGCATGCATCCTTTCACCTTGGTATATATAGAGAAGGTAAAAGTTATTCAAGAATAATAAAATTAGTCATTGTGTATTTGAGTATAAATATATATGTTATTTAATTTATTTTTAAAATAAATTTTATATTTTAATTTATATTTTATATTAATAGTTGATTTTAATAATCAATTTTACTGTATACCTAAGATGAAAATTATTAATTGTTGTAACATTCAAAAATTTTAAATCTTAAAAAAATTTTAATTTAATTACTTTGAGATTAATTTAATAAATTACAAATAATTATATTCTAATTTTTTAATTTATTAAAGGTCGATTTTAATAATCATATCTAAAACAATATGTTTTTGAAACTCTTAAGAATATATAAGGCCTATTTTGTTTGTATTTTTATTTTTTATTTTTATTTTTAATATTTTTCATTTTTAAAATTTTAATAAAAAAGATAAAAATAAAATTATATTTTATTATTATTTTTATTATTTTTTATAAAATCTTAAAAATACAAAAACCCTAAAAAATAAAAACGTAAACGGAAGGCACGTATGTTTGCAAAAAAGAAGATTAGCTTCAATAATCTAATTTTGAAATTAATTAAGACAAACACACTACTAATCCAGTACTAATTAAATGGTTACCTTAAGTAGAATTGCATCAGCCTTAGGAATGGATTCAAACATGTCTCCACCGACAAAGCTCAAATTGTTGCATGCCTTCAAATTTTTCACAACCTGTGGAAGATCAAATACTATGTATTTGAGTTCTGGAAATTTCTCACTGAAAATTTGAGCGGTGGTTCCAGTTCCACCACCAACATCCACAATTGTTTCCAACCCCTCAAAGGCCATGTTGTGATCCTTTAGTGCCAGCTTTATCATCTGAGAATCACCGGCCATAGCGTCATTGAACAAACCCAAGAGTCTTGGATTCTTGTCAAGCAACTCCCACCAAGGTGTCCCCGAGGTGATTTCGTATAGACGGCGATTTTCGTCGGAGAACCACTTGCTCAGATAATTGAAGAAATCTGAATGAACTGGATCTAATACAAACTCCACCATTGGAGATATACAAGGGTTTTTAGTGCCTTTGACCAAGAGTTCTGATGCTGCTGTGAGAGCAAATGCTTCCTTTTCTTCTTCTTGATTACTGCCATCATTGTCGCCATGGATTCTAACCTTTGTCTTACAGATATAGATATAAATATTAATAATATAACTACATATGGGTTGATGTATGGATGCTTTAGTAATATTTTATTATTATTTAATAACTATATTTTAATTTAAAAATTAAAAGAAAAATAATATCAAAATGTAAAAGAAGTATGACTTTAATGTTTACCATATTTATATAAGGGTTTAAATGTGACACGTTTTACATAGTCGTGCAATTATATTTATTTTTTTGGATGATTATAGACGTGGTTAATGTAAAAAATTATTATTTTTACTGATATAATATTATGTAATTAGATGCACATATAAAATTATTTTATCCTGACACAAGTATCAAAATTAAATTCTTTATATAATTACTATAATCATCTTTGTATTGTTTTTTTTAAAAGTAAACTATTCATATATTTATTTTTGTTTTATGATTGATATTTTTTGTCACTAAAAAGAATGAAGGAACAAAGATAAAATTTCAAGATTTTCGGTCATACATATTTTTTATTATATTATGAAATTATTTATTACACAAAATTATTTTATAATATATATATATATATATATATATATATATATATATATATATTAGCTAACTGAATTAACATTTAGACCGGAGTTTCGATTATTCTCTCTACAAAGACATATATACCAATTAAGTCTAAGATATACTTTTTCTTTTTTAGGAACAAATTATATATATAATAAAATCTAAAATTTTTTAAGAAAGATAAATTTTGAAATATTCAAGTTTAATAACCTTGTTCCATGAACGGGATTCGATAAAATTGAAATTTATAACTTTTAATTTTATTATTAAATTTAAAATTATTGTGTTAATTATTTAAATTATGATTTCTTAAATATGAAAATAACTATATATAAATGTAGATATATATTATTGTTAAAATATGAATGAGAGAATTACACCTAATAATCCTAAATAATTTAAGATAAAACTTTCTTTTAATATATTAAAGAGAAAAGAGGTAAAGTGATCTGAATAATAGAATCTTACTATATCAAAGTATCCAATATACGCCATGTAGCGCATGAAAACATCAATGCGATCAACTTTAGTTGATGGAATTTTGAGAACGGAGACCAATTCTAAAAGAGTAATGGCTTTTCCATGGTCGTGAATTATGTTTGGTATACGACAGTCAATGATCCACTTGAGACACATGGAGTCTAGGATGCTAAACATATGCCTATAAACAAGTGCTTGAGCTTTGAAGCTCTCACTTGTGCTGCGCCCATTGTTTGAAGCCATAACTATTTTGTGATGAACACTTTTGATTCTGCTGGTCTTTTTAATCTTTGTGCTGGATGCTCATGTTGAACTCACATTGGTTTAATTTATAGTGTAAGGTTTCATCTTGCATGCAAGAGGTGATTAATTTAATCATTTTTCATGTGTACCACGTTATTGACTGTTGAGGTTGATATATATAGTTATTTTAAAATTGCTAATTTATATATAAAGGAATATTTGAAGAACATCGAATCTATTATTTTTAGTCAGTTATTAGTTATTATATTTAAAAGTATGAAATAAAATATGCAGTTAAATACTTAAATTATTAAATTAAAAAAATTAAATGAATAACTAAATGATAACGAAAAATAACAAATTTTAATGACTCTTTAATGCATTACGATGCACTTGTTGATCTAGAAGGTAATAAGTAAATTCTTTTTTTTTATATAGATAAAGTATAATTTTATTTTGTTTTAATTTTTATCAATTTTTTTTTCTAAAAATAGAATTTCTAATTTCTAATTTTTGTATTGAAATATTAGCTGTTCTATTATTATTGCAAACTAAATATATAAATGAACTACTAATAAGAGCAAGGTTCAAAACTAATGCAAATTCCTATATATGATCAGCTTTCTTAGACTCAGCTCAATCTGAAACATTCTTTTATAACTTCCAATTTGTATCGTACAATTATAGGGGAATTGCAATATGTGTTGACCATTAGAGTTGACATTGCTTTTTCTATGAATAAATTAAACCAACTTGTTACTCCTCAATATTGGATAACAATCAATTAAGAGAGTACTTAGATATATTTTACTACATTTCAAAGTTGAATTTTTCATAAATCATCTAAAGTAAAATTTATTGTCTTTTCAGATTCTGAAGAGATAAGTAATTTAGAAAATTGAAAATAAAACATATATTATTATATTTACTATGAAGCCAATTTTATAACCTAAAACACAATAAATAAATTATAGTCAATAGAAACTCTGCTGTCCTGCTGACACAACATTTTTTTACTATTTTTTGTAACAATATATCGACAACAGTTTTATTAGCCAATTCAAACATTTTGAATTTGACTTAGTATTTTGTAGATGATAGAATTACCAAAAATTTATTAGCTGTTGTGATTCATCCTTCCAAAAAACACTATAACATTTTGGAGGTGAGACAACGTTTAAAAAGTGTTGTTTAAAGGTGGATAAAAGATTGTCTTTAATCTATAACAACGTTTTGGAGCTTGAGGCAATGTTTTTGGGGCCTCGCAGATGCAGCCATTGTCTTAGGTCAAGACAATATTTTTTTACTTCAAAAGCAACGCTTCTAAAGATAACTCTTTATAAGCGTTGCTTATTTTTTAAAATAGACAACACTTTTAAAGTGTGTTTTAGGCAATAGTTTACATATGTTCTTTTAGCTGTCATGCTTCAATTATTAGTAAAAAGTGTTGCTTATTCTTCTGATTATGCAATACTTTAAAGTGTTGCCTATTGTTTAGAATATGCAACATGTTGAAATGTTGTTTATTTATTTGAATTTCTAACCTGTTAAAAGTGTTGCCTATCAGTTTGATATGCAACCCTTGGAAGCATTGCATATTCTTCTAAATATGCAATCCATATAAGTGTTGCCTTTAAACTAAATATGCAATTATTGAAAGGTTGTCTTTTTGGCTAAAAATAAAGGTTGTTTTTGCAGTAAAATACAAAGAAGACATATGTAATAATTTTAATTATTAAATAAATTTGAAAACAATAAAATTCAAAAAAGAGATAAAACCTTAATAACTAATGAAATTCTAATTAAAATAGATATTAAAAGTTTCAACTAGCATTGTAAATACATATATTCATGTTTGCCAATAAATCTCGTAACAATTTGCCGAAGATTATTAGGATGCTTGGTTGAAAGCTCATCAGAACCAGAAACAGAAGATGTTTTCCATTTTTGAAGCTCACATCATTTGTATGCTAGAGAAGATGATTGGGGTTCTTTTCGCTCTTTTCCTGGCCCTAAAATTGAGAATGGAGATGAACTAGACACAGAAGATGTGCTGAAGGAAAAGATTTTAGCTTGGTTGAAAACCCATCAGATTCGAAAACAAAAGATTGCTGCTGAAGGCAAAGATTCTAGCATTCAGGTTAACAAATCCATATCATGTGTATTGCAGTCATGTTAACAACCTTCCCTTGCTGATCTAGAACTACAATTATTGGCTTGGCATTATTGAAAAGCCGCACCTCCTCCTTTATATACCTTATGGTTGTTGGCTCCAACATGGAAGGGTTGTAGAGCGAGTACCAACTCATCATAGATTGCAGCTTCACAAACTTATTTTGTTTCTCTTCTGTCTATGGGTTCCCTTGTCAACAAATTGGAAGCGAGAAGACCAAAAATCAGAAGCTTCAAATGCGAGTAGCGATGAAGAAATGGTGACGCGAGCAGCTGAGATGGACCCAACGGCGAGGCGAGGTGAGCAGCAATGAACTCGACGGAGACGCCAACAATGAGGAACACAAGTAATGATGAGGAAATCGAATAGAGAAGAGTAAATCGCGTGCAGTGATAAAGAACACCAAGAGAAAAGAGTAAATTGCATATCAATCAAAATTCAAAGTGGTTGGGGTTAGGGTTTCTAATTGAACACGGTTGGAGTAGTTTTGTTATTTCAACAATTCAACCAGATTAAACCACTAGTAAGTAAAATTTGAGAGAAATTTTTGTCATGCCTAAGAGACTTGAGAGGAAGATGTGAACGACACCACGACAGAGCAAAGCAAATGTTTCAGAATGGCGCGAGCCGAAGATCAAACATGGCGGAGCAGAGCAGAACACGATGCGAAAAGAAGCACATGACCCGAGCAGAGCAGAATGTGATGCGAGCAGAGCAGTGAAAAATACCACGACGGCGAGAAAGAGGAACGTAGAATGCTAGTCAATGTCATGAAATTGGAAAAATTGAGCTAGGATTGGGGTTAGGATTTTGATTCTAAAATGGTAGGATTTGAGTTCTGTTTCTAAGTAATAGACTAATAGTAGTGAGGAAAATGATAAATCAATTATTGCTCGTGTTTCCTTTTCAGTTTTTGGTTTAGGAGAGAAAGTAAGTTCTATTAAAATATTTGGAGGGAATTGAAATTTTGATGAAAAAGATTTAAGCAACGCTTACCACAAGAAGTTTATTATATATTTAAAAGCAACTCTTATAAAGAGTAACATAGGAATATCATAAATGTTGTTTGTTTAATTTACAAAAGCAACGTTTTTTATATATTCTTTAAATCGGTCAATGAGAACACTTATTAATAAAGAGTTGCAATTGGCTTATTTGTTTGCAATAAATTTTAAGTGTTATTTTTTACTATTTTAAACAACATTTTTTAAGTATTATTTATAGCACATGTTGCAATAACTCAAAAATGTTGTAATGAAATAAGGTTGCTAATATTTTAAGTCCTAACAGTTATGGGAATGGATAATTTCAATTTTTTTAATAATTAAGGAAGTAAAGTGTAATATCTCACCATTAATTTTTATAAGTGGAATAAAGAAGAAATATGAGAGAGAGCATTGAAAGATTATAAATCACACTTTACTCCTTCAATTTGTTTTAACAATTAAGAGGATCCATTCCCTATGATTTTGGTCCCCAACGTAGAGGCCGAAAATTTATTTCGGCTCTCGCCTTTTTTTCGCTCCAAAATAGTCCCCAAGGTTTTAGTTTGTTTTAAAATCGTCTTTCGAACCAAAATGCCCCTATCCCTTCTTCCCCAAAATCATGCCCAACAGAAATAGAAGCATAAACACTACCACCACCACATCCACCACTACCCACCACTTACCACCATCATCATCATCATCATCATAATGGAATCATAAGAACTCAGAACCTGAACCACCACCACCACCCCCCACACACTGCCACTCCATCATCATCTGCATCACACCAACCAAAACTCAGAAAATTAACATCATCATCGTTATCCTCATCAGAACCCAGAAATCAGATCCAGAACTCAAACTCAGACAAACAAAAACTCAACTAAGAAAATCATCATCATCATCAAGAACCCAGAATCAGCAACAATAATACTCCAAATTCAAATTTCAGCAACAACAATATTCCACAACAAATTTCACAAAAAAATTACAAAAAATCCAATTTACAGAATTCACAGAAGAAGATGAAGAAGCGGTGGGCGGCGGTGCGGCAATGGGGTTGGCGGTAAGAAGAAGAAGAAGCGGGCGGCAGTACGGCGGTGGTGCGGCGGCATGGCGTCCCCCTTCTCTCCCCCCTCCACCCTCCCCCTCTTCTCTCCCCACCCACCCCGCTTCTCTGTATCCCCCTTTCTTTCTTTTTTTTATTTATTTTATATTTATTTTATTTTATAATTTTTTTAATAAAGGATAATTTAGTAATAAATTTTCAGCCTCTACATTGGGACCAAAATCATACTTATCCCTAACAATTACCTTTAAAAAACTCAGGTTGGTATTTTATCCAACATGAGTTTGTAGGTGACGTAAATAGTAGCCTTTAGGTTCTTGTTTTTTTTATTGAATTAGTAAGTGAAGCTTAACTAATTCTGATAGTTAGTTTAGTGTTATAAATGACTAGTTCTCTGTATTACTTGATTAACAAGTTAATGAGAAAATCTGCAGATACAATTTTCATTCTTTCGTTTTAGTTTTCGTTCTCTCTCAATACTTTTACAAATACATGTTGGTCTAGATGGTCAGAACTGTTTAGAATATAATATAAAATATGTCGCAACATAAGATCATTAAAAACTTAATCTCATAGGCGATAGCTATGATTTTTCACCACATAAATAGAATACAAACACAATTCAACAATGAACATAAAAGATCAACTATATATTAAACATATTACAGTTTAGAAAAAGTTAAAAATAAACACTTTATTGTCTTTAAGTCTATTACGACGGCTTCGCATTTGCAACTCCCATTAACAATATTTCAAACATCCAACATCATCACTTACAAGAAATTGAATGGTCTGTTAATGTGAATTTTTTATGAACTCTTCTGTAATTTTTTGTGACAAATTTAAATTATTTTATTTTTGAAAAAAAAACTCAAACAGAAGAATAAATGTTGAATTATTTTACAAATACGTATAATTTAATTATTTTATTCGGTTTTTTATTCACTTTCTCTCTCTTACTTGCTAAAAGAAGTTATGTAAAAGTATAGAAGAAATGATAAGGTAGAAGAAGAGAGTAAAAGAATAAGATATTCTAATCTTAAACCTGAATTGATGTGAGTATTTTTCTATATCTAATATAATGCAATTCCTGTCAAATTTTGTAGAGTGCTACTGCTATTTGGATTTGTCGTCATAAAACTTCAATCGGATCATAGCTAAAATTTGGTGGCTAATGACTAGTTTTTTAGTAGTGCTGATCGAATCGATTATTTTAATATGTGGAATATGATTTATATTTTAAAAAGAGTAATATTACACAACTAACAAAATTTAGAGTAAAATAATAATTAGGTTTTTAAGAATTTTAACTTCAGACTAATATAATTAGTCTTTAAAAAAAATACTAATCAAGTAATTAACTTACGATAATGGATATATTATATTCTTAATTAATTCTTTATGTAAAATTTAATGATGGTGCTTATGTATATCATTATTTATGGTGATATGTTCACTACAAAATTTTTATTTATTTGTGACAGTTTTTATTTATTTGTGGAGGTTTATAACCCCCACCAAATGGTTTGTGGGAGTTTCTAAAACCTCCAAAATTTGAGGTGCCACTAGATCTTTTGTGGGATTTTTTAGAAACCTCCCCAATCTATTGGAATTTTGTGTGTGTTTAGTGGGAGTTTTATATTAGACTTTTGTGACAATTTTAAATCACTTTTGTGATAGTTTAAAACCTCCACAAATTAATTTTTTTAATTTAACAAAAATTAATTATTTTGTGAGATTTTCAAATCTCTACAAATCCTATAATTATTTATTTATTTTTAATTTCAAATAATTTATTAATCTCATTTCATTTACATATTCTCAAATTAAAATTTTATTTTTTAATATCAAAATTTAAAATTATAAATTAAAACAAAAAAACACTTTAATATATGTCATCTGTACTCATTTTATATATTTATTTAATCATAATTAAATACCAATCTCTAAAATAAGTCTTTGTTCAACATGAATATCCCAGAATTTCATTCTACTATTAAATTATATTCAAAAGACAAGAAGAAAAATTTAGTTAAATATGACTAACAGAACAAGTATGAAAAGAGGTTCAGTTCAGTTCTGCGTTAACGGATATTCTGATCTAACTCCAAAGTCTATGTTACATGAACTAAGTCATAGCAATTTTAGAAGAACTGAATTAGAGCTAGAATCAGAGAAGAATGATAATTGATATTGAAATTATTAAGTAAATAACAACTATAAAGTAAACCATATTATTCCAATTAGCTGTAACTGAAAAAATCTAAAAATTGTTCTTGAGAAGAGAACATAGAAAAAAGAAAGAAAAATACTGAACCAAAACTTTTTAGTACCTTTTTGGATCAATAACAACTAAGATAATCATTATAATCATCGTGGAAAAAAACTTTCATCTAGGAAAAACCTTCACCGGATTCACAAACTCTGCATCCGAAACTGCGGAATCCTCGAATTGGTTCGCATCATCTTCTTCGGCTAGGGCAGGGAGGTTAAGATCTATGAAACTCTCTCTTCCAAGCTTTGAGGAACTAGTGGTGGCAACCAACGACAAGTCCCGCGAGTACCACCAATGCTGTTCCCTGCAACAAAGCAAAGGGATTTATAAGAGATAATCATTGGTTAACAAAATAGGAGAATTAGTCAGAGAAGTTTAAAATCACAGGTTAGGCTTGAAATTAGGAAGTTCCATTAGTTATCATCTATACTCAAAAGTAATATAAAATCCAAATAATTTATCAAGCAAGTTAAGGAAGAAAATAAAGAAAGAACAAAAATGAAGATATGGAAGAAGCATGATAAGCTAGGGCCTAAGTTATGATTGTGGTCAACCTGAGTTTGAATGAAATCTTTCGATGGCTGAGGTTCATTATAACGTGATTAGTTATAATGATCACAAACTGGACATTAGTTGTTCAATTCTTCTATGATCCATTCAACATTTTTTCTTTCTTCTGGCGGCTACTTCTTCTACGACCTTTGGGTCTCTGCCTTCCCAAACAATTTCTGGAGGACTGGAGTGATAACCACTGCAGAAGACATAGAAAAACAAATAGAAGTAACAGCGTAAGCCAAACAATTTTCAATTAGGAATCACAATCCGTATGCAGGAGATAAAGATATTATAAAAAGGGAAACAATGACTCTTACTCCCAATACTCCTCCTTTCCTCTTCAGCACTTCAATTTCAAAATAAAAACAAGTCAATATAAACTCTTATAAATATATAAATCAATGTATATTACTATCACTAAAGAGAGAATAAACCTCAATTATTCCATTGTATTGCTCTTCCTGAAAAACAAATCACAGAGAAGAATTTTTCTTTTTATTGTTTAATAAAGGTACTATAATCAAAAGAAATCAATAGACTAGGACTAACAAGTTAATTTACCTCTTTTAGCTCATCATTGTAGTGTTTCATTACCGCTAATGGATAAGAAAACATAGTCTCAATAAAGTGAGTTCACACAAATATAATTTACATAAAGTGAGTTCTTATTTACCTCAATTTGTTCTATCATTTTAACTAAAGATCGATTAACGACAAATTCCATGATCTGCAAGCACGTTTAGGTAAGAAAAAGCTATCAGAGACATAATAATATTCATAATTTATAGATCCAATAACTTCTTTCACCATTTACCACTTCTGTAAGAGGCATGAAACGACTATACCAGTCCTTGTCTTCCTTTATGGCCACTTTTAGATCACCTTGCAACGTCTCAGCACATTGCAAAAGAGCCATGACAGCCCTTGCCTCATATCCATTAACCGGCATACTTCTCCTGCCTTGCCGAATAGCAGATTTCACCTAGAAGAATCTTAAATCAACAACTTGACAGAAAAGAAAGCAGAAGTTACAAAAAGCATATCCAAATTTAGGGAGGTATAATCAATTATCACTTCACACAATAATATAGCCCACAGCTATAGTTTCCCAATGCTTACTCAATTTTGGGCCATATGCAATCTTTAGGTAATATTACAATAAACAAAAATTGCAAAATAATTATTATTGCCAAAAATATTACAATGAACTAACCTTTCCATGGAAGTATTTATATATTAATATGTTAGCAGGTTTCACATCACAGTGGATATAAATAGGAATAGTGTGTTCATGTATATATGAGACAGGATTTTTATTGTAAGTCCTTCGTCCCTTCCCCATCCTGCAAAGACATTTCACATTAACAACAACTTGTAGCAATAATGAAAGATTTTGTATTAAGAAAGTAATTTCCCAAATCTAGCAGCGCTTAATTGTTTGATTATTTTGTTCTTAAAAAAAGGAAAAAAAGATCATCATATATTTGTTTTTCTCTGTAATTCTAATTGCCACTACACATTGAAACACACAAGCAGAAAACAACGTCCTGCTTATAGATCACTTTGATCCAATTGAATTACATATACAGATATTGGAAACAGGAGCAAATCGAAATCTCTAGGGAGGAAACTGCACAAATATGGTCATCGCAATCTAAGAATATGGTCATCACACTTTATTCCTTCAATTTATTTTAATAATTAAGAGGATCCATTCCCTAACAGTTACCTTTAAAAAACTCAGGTTGGTATTTTATCCAACATGAGTTTGTAGGCGATGTAAATAGTAGCCGTTAGGTTCTTGTTTTTTTTATTGAATTAGTAAGTGAAGCTTAACTAATTCTGATAGTTAGTTTAGTGTTATAAATGACTAGTTCTCTGTATTACTCGATTAACAAGTTAATGAGAAAATCTGCAGATACAATTTTCATTCTTTCATTTTAGTTTTTGTTCTCTCTCAATACTTTTACACATACATATTGGTCTAGATGGTCAGAACCGTTTAGAATATAATATAAAATATGTCGCAACATAAGATCATTAAAAACTTAATCTCATAGGCGATAGCTATGATTTTTCACCACATAAATAGAATACAAACACAGTTCAACAATGAACATAAAAGATCAACTATATATTAAACATATTACAGTTTAGAAAAAGTTAAAAATAAACACTTTATTATCTCTAAGTCTATTATGACGGCTCCGCATTTGCAACTTCCATTAACAATATTTCAAGCATCCAACATCATCACTTACAAGAAATTGAATGGTCTGTTAATGTGAATTTTTTATGAACTCTTCTGTAATTTTTTGTGACAAATTTAAATTATTTTATTTTTGAAAAAAAAAAACTCAAACAGAAGAATAAATGTTGAATTATTTTATAAATATGTATAATTTAATTATTTTATTCGGTTTTTTATTTACTTTTTCTCTCTTACTTGCTAAAAAAAGTTATGTGAAAGTATAGAAGAGATGATAAGGTAGAAGAAGAGAGTAAAAGAATAAGATATTCTGATCTTAAACCTGAATTGAATGTGAGTATTTTTTTATATCTAATATAATGCAATTTCTGTCAAATTTTGTAGAGTACTACTGCTATTTGGATTTGTCGTCATAAAACTTCAATCATATCATAGCTAAAATTTCGTGGCTAATGACTAGTTTTTTAGTAGTGCTGATCGAATTGATTATTTTAATATGTGGAATATGATTTATATTTTAAAAAGAATAATATTACACGATCAACAAAATTTAGAGTAAAATAATAATTAAGTTTTTAAGAATTTTAACTTTGGACTAATATAATTAGTCTTTAAAAAATATTAATATAATAAATGATGGACATGTTATATTCTTATAAAGATCATTTATAAACTCAACAAACTCAAAGCATCAATAATATTATTAATCTATTAATAATACATATTCTCATAATAAGGTACAAATCTATGAAGATTTATTAATATAAGAATAATGTGGTTTAACTAAAATTTTATATATATTAAAATTTAATTAAATGTTACATATATTTTACTCAAAATATTATTCATAGATTAATAATATTATTGATATTTTGAGTTTGCTGAGTTTATAAATGGTCTCCATAATATATATTATATTTTATTTCATTCAGTATTAGACTATTAGTAGCCTACTCATAGTGTATTTTAGTGCTAAGATATCAAATAGAATTATTAATTTAGTTTAAAGAGATAAAAAGAAATTAAATTTGTTATTACTCAAAAAAAGTTTAATATATATCAAATAATGTGTTCATTGGTTTTTATTTTATTGTAAAAATTATTTAGATTATAATACTAATAGTATGTTATAGGATTATTATTATTAATGTATGTATTAACCGAATTTTAATATTTATTATTTATATATATATTTAAAAATTATATTTGAGAATTATTTATAATAAATGATATTTTTTAATTTGAATAATTTATTAATTATTTTGTACTTATTATACTATATATTCAATAATTTATTAAAAAAAGAATATTAATAAAATGAATAAAAAATTTTAAAAAATATTATTTAAAAAATAGGGACAAATAAACCCCTAATTAATCAATTTAAATTTAGAGACAATTAGGTCCCTATCCATTTTTTAACCTGATACGTCGGCATTTTTTGTTCAGAGTTGACAGAAAAACACCCATAAAGACCGTGTTGGGTCATAGAAGTAAAAGACAGAATCGAAATAAAACATTTTTATGATGAGAGGTCACATTGTCATTCTAAAAAATAGACAAAGACTAAATTGATAATTCACTCCTAAATAATATCTTGATTACTCTTTAAAAAGAGCTTTGTTAATATTAATAAAAGTGTTGGTCTTCTATTATTTTTCTTTTAAAAAATATCGCAATAATTCTAATTCAATGTGCATGTAAATCCCATGATAAATGCTTATGTAAAGGGATATTGATTGTCTAGGAATCTCGCGTTCAACAAATTTATACAATAATACTATTAACTTTTTTTTTAATTATCTAATGTTTACGTTGTTTAAAAAAATGTTGTTTCTTATATTTTTTATTAAGTATTAACGCCTTAATTTTAAAAGTGAAATATTTAATTCGTAACATACATCAACCTTAAATTCACACTATTAATACTATGTTGCAAAATTTTATTCATAAAAAACACGATGTAAACAACAATACACAACTACATAAAACAATAATACGTACTAAAGAAATACTATTTAAAATTACCTTATATAACATATCATCTATAATTTTATACATATAATATTTGTAATTATATATTTATTACATCTAAAATTACATAATTATTCTAACGATAATTAATAAATATTAAATAAAATAAATTTAAACTGATTTTCTATTGTCTTTCGGACATAATTCTATGTTAAAATAAAAAAAAAGGTGCATTCTAAATGCTATATTCAAAGTAGACATTTTTTTTTTAGTTGTTTACATAATATTTATTTTTATTCATAGAATTGTAAAAATCGTTATAAAGTCATCTTTAAAGATAAACTTCTATAAGTGATAAATATCTAGTAAATAGAGATATCTTATAATTATAGAAGCCAGCTTTATAAAAGATACTTTTTCATTCTTCTTTGGTTCTCTCTTTTTCATAAAAAATAATATACATGCTTATATTCATAAGAAATTTGAGTCAAGTAATTTTAGGTTCATTTTATTCTTTATTTACCACTCCTATTGATAATCAACTAACTTTATTGTATTTTTTTATCTTTTTTTTGGTCTTTTTCTTCTTCTTCTTATTCACAATTTACTGTTAAATAAAATTGGAGGATGGAGTTGTAGACTCGTAGTTGTAGGTTAAAAGATTTTTTTCGCCATTCTTTGATACGAAGAACGTTTTTCAGAGTCTTTGGATACTTATTTACTATTTTGCTTGCATTGCTTCGCTACCAACACAAGAGAATACCACAAATGGGAATGCAACAAACACAACCTAAGTTAATGCATACTACTGCCTTAGACACACTCATAAATTGTGTAAAGATGCTAACAAAGAACACATCAACTTAGAACAGCAGCTCAACCATAGAAAACGTTAATTCCAATCTTGTAAGAGAAACCATGGTTTGGAATTGCATTTCACCCCCACGGTCTAGACCCATCACAGATATAGTCCTCAGATGTCAGAAGTCAACTATTTTTGTTTGTCTTATACTTTAATGTATGAAATTGTTGCAATGTCATTCACTAAAACCAAAACTAGTGCAGGTGGTATTTATAAGTATGCTGTTTTAGTTTCACTTTCATATTATTCCTTAGGTGTATTTCTTATTTTAAAGTACTAGTAGGTTAGTTTTATTGTCATAGTCATCGGTGATAATAAGGGATTATTGCATGATAGGTGTTCTTGGCCTTTTATCATGAATTTGATTTTCTAACAATGATGCCATGACTCCTGCCAAGAACAAGAGCACAGCTGGTTTTGATTTGGCGAAAGCCTGATAATGGATCCAGGCCAGACTAACAGTCTATAGATTTCCACCCTCCACAGTTGATCTAGTTGGAGATTCTTTAGGTATGTTTCCCTCTTCTTTTACCTTACATCCAATCATTAAATATATGCAGCACATTTTAAAAAAAAAAATAGCCCAAATTCATGAAGTACTCCAATGGTTTAACTTATAAGAAACTCAGAAACTCATTAAACATGGCTGCTGTATTTACCTGGTGAATTGGATACAGCTCCAGTATATTAATCCATGTACAGCTTATTGTTTTATAAGCTCCCACAATTTAACATTAGAAGCAGCTGCACAAATAATAAAAAGGGGGAAAAAGGAAAAGACATAGCTAAAAAATGTGAACAGAAAAATCAGACATCAGAAAACACCCCCACCCTCCTTAAATCAAAGAACATTTGGAGCATAATCTTTAAAATATTAAAAAAATCTGGAAAATATTTCACACCTGTTCTCCTGGCAATTCTTGACTTTGTATGATGTTTAAGTTATCTGTTGATATTGCAAAAGATTTTATGGAAAACTATATTTGCATGATAATTTTACAAGTCCAACCCTGCTTATATTTTCATGATAATTTTGCAAGTCCAGCTTATTTCTAAATAAATCTGTTTCTTTTTTTTTTCTTTTTTTCCCATTGGCAGGTACAAGGCCTATCGGCTGTAACTGGAACTGTAAGACCTTGACAAAAGGTAACTACTTTTATTTGGCTTATACTTTATTGAGATCCATAGTAAGGGCCTTGTTTGCAAATTTTCTTATGGCATAAATGTTTGTGCGGGTGCGTGAGCAAAGAGAAAACATAGAACTCACATCCTTGTGGTTTTATCATTTATTATGGATATTTTGTTAATATTCACTTCTGGTTTGTTCTTTTTGGTTTGATTTATTCTGAATTTTCTTTCTATGAACTTTAAAATTGGTTTAGCTCATTTTTTGTATCCATTAATTGTTTTGCTTCATCGATGAAGGGGAACAAAAAAGCTCAATAGGGAATCTGTCTTGTATATTTTCATCAGTAAATTATATACCATGATGCTGTTGTGTTGTGTTGTGTGCTGCTAAATTTTCATTTCAAAGCTTATGAGATTGTGTTGAATGTAGAACATTGGACAAAACTATTTCAAACTTGGATACAGAGTTAGCTTCTGCAAAGGCAGCTCAGGAGTCAATTCGCAATGGCGCTCCTCTATCAGAAGATATAAAAGCAACTTAATCAACTCCTAAGAGAAGGTACGTCATGATCATTGGAATCAACACTGCTTTTATTAGCAGGAAAAGAAGAGACTCCGTCCACCAATCCTGGATGCCTCAAGGTTCATAATTTGATCAATCAATCCTAATATTCTGCCACCATTTTTGCAAATTCATTGTGGTTTCTGATTATCTATTCTTGTCATAACAAGAAAATAGGTGAGAGAAGAAAGAAGCTAGAGGAAGAGAAAGGCATTAGGATCAGATGTGTAACTGGTCATGTGTAAACTATCTCATTTCTCTTTTGTAATTTCTATGATTTTGTAATTAATCATAGGAAGATAAATGCTTAAATTATATTATGATTGCAATTTCTAAATGAAAAACTAGAGATTGTGTAATAGAACTCTTTGTGAATTGATTTTGTAGGATCATGTTAAAGGATACCTTGAATTATCAGCAAACCAAATGTATCTTTAAAATTAAACAAAAACAAATCAGCGTTTTTTAAAAGAAAAATCTAAATTTTTTTTAAATTTGTATTGAAATTAGCGGCGGTTTTATAACCGCCGCAAACAATTCTAATGGAAAAATGTAAGAACATTGTGGTGGTTCGAAACCGCCGGTAAAAACTAAACTAAATTCTAATACCTGTATATCGCGGCGGTTTAAAACCACCGCTAAATTAGTTGCCGCTAAATACTGATTCAGCGGCAGTTATAGCAGCGGTTGTTGAAAACTGCCGCGAAATCATCTCCCGACGTCAATATCCATGGCGGTCTAATAAATCGCCGAAATTTAATTTTGCGGCGGTTTAAAACCGCCGCTAATAGAGAAAAAAACTACTGCCATGTAATGCCTCTCTTGTAGTGAACCTCATATACTTCCACCATTTTGTGAAGTTACTCCCACAACATAGGGATTTGAGACTTCATTTTCTAGAAGAGTGAAACCATAATCTTCGTTCTCTGTTAAAGTTTCATAAATTTTTACAATTTTTGAAGATAAAGGAATAGAGTTTAGATTTAATTTCACTTAATAATTTAATTTTAAAAAGATTTTATCTAATATAGTAACAAATTGTCATGTCACTCATAATAATAATGTCATTCTGTACTCAAAACATTATAGGTGTCGTATGTAGTATTATTATCGGAGGCACATGCGCATTGTCAGAAAGGTAAATGTGTCCATTAGAATATAAAACAATGTGTATATGTGCATAATTTCAAAAATTATTTTTAATATGAAAATAGAGATGATGTTTTAGTTGAATATTGACATTTAAAATATATTACAGTATTAGTTAAAATGTTGCTACGTGTCCAACACGTTCCCTACGTATTGGTTAGGATGTTGCCACCTGTCCAACACACTCTCACGTGTTGCAACACGCCCTTCACATATTAATTTCCTATCTGCAAAATCCACCTAGTTGCAAAAACACCCTAAATGATTTAGGTGTAATTATAACTACCGTATAAATTTTTAGGTGTATTTTTATCTATTTTTTTATTATATACAAAAAGATTTTCTGTTAAATATTTTTGTTATTATTTATATTTTTATTGCATTCTATAGCACCCAATCAAATCAACAATAAAATTAAATTTTACCAATTCAAATAATAATTAAAAACACAATTTCAGTATTTGACAATTTTTCGTGAAAACAATACTTTACACATAATTTTTATTATTTCGAACAGTTAATGTACTTGCTATTTAATGTCATATTTCCATCATGTCAAAATTTATACAATATATAGTTATTAAAGCATCGAACACAACTATTAACTTACCTCAGTGTCAATGGCAAGTAGGTGAAATTTATATTTTTATGTTCATTTAACTTCTTTAAAAAAAAAAACAAGTTAGACCAGTGACCAGTCATTAAACGGAATAAATTATATATTTTAGTCCATTTAAGTTCGACAGAGCAAGCCAGTCCGTCCTATTTTGAGGTGGACCTGGACAGGATGGATCGCCTATTTTGTCATTCTTACTATTCGTTTGAGCATATTGTCCATTTTGACATTTTAAGGTTTGTTTTTTTTTAAAGGATAGAAATTAAACCACCCAACCTACCAAGACATGTCTACAAAAAAGAACTATCTATACTCTTATAAGGTTTGTTTTATTCGACTCTACAATTGATGTCTTGTTGACACATTAATTTAAACACTAATTTTACGAAAATATTATTTGTATATTAAAATTAGTCACTAAAATCAATTATTCATGTATTGTGTATAAATATATATGTCATTTAATTTATTTTTAATGTATATATTTATATTCTAACTAAGGTTCTAAAAACCAGACCAGACCGGCCGGTTGGACCAGTTTAATCGCAAATCGACGACGCAAACGGTCCGGTCCTTCTTTAAAAACCGTCCTGGGGAGAACCGCCAAAGAACCGGTGAACCGGCCAAAAACCGGCCGGTTCTTAATAAACGACGCCGTTTTATTTATTTATTTTTAAATCCTAAACCCGACCCGACCCGTGGAGCACCCTGCACCCCACCCCCCTTTCTTCCCCCGAACCCATTCACTCATGATTCAGCTGATTCTGAATCATATTCATCTCACAGTGAGAGAACAGAGAAAAGTGAACCCTAGCGGCCCAAACCCTAACCTGCCACCGCACCCTCCTTCGTCGCCGCGGTCATCGGTCATCAGCGCGACTGCCGTCGCCTGGTCGTCAACCCAAGTAACGCTCCTTCTTCGCCTGGTTCCCTGCCCAGTAGCCTTCCATCTGCGTCGTCTTCATCTTCTCAACACCAGCAGGCAGTAGCCCGTCTCATCGTCTTCATCGTCGCGCGGTCCTCAACAGTCAACACCAGTAGCCCTCCGTCGACCCCAAGTGAGTGACTCGTCCTTTGCTCATCTTCTTTGTTCTTCGCCTCTGTGAACTTCCTCTGTGAAATTGAAACTATGTGAACTTCGACTTCCTCTGTGAACTCAGATTTTAGTTTAATTGTGAATTTCCTCTGTTTGTTGGTTAGCATGACTATAAAAAAATCTGTTTGTTGGTTAGCATGAGAAATAAATAATCTGTTTGTTGGTTAGCAGATTTCTGTTTGTTGGTTAGCATGAGAAATAAATAATCTGAAAATTAACTGGCTGGCTTGCATATTTCTGTTTGTTGGTTTGCAGCTCAATTTCTTTTTGTTGCTCAATTTATGTTTGTAGCTCAATTTCTGTTTGTTGCTCAATTGCTGGCTTTGTTTGTAATTGATGTGTGAAAGTTTAGTGTTTTGTGATTATTGGTTAATGTTTTGGTTTGGTGTTATCTCTTTTCCAGATTTTCCTTCTCTTGTATTTTTGCATGTTGCTGAATTAATAATCAATAAATTTGCCTTTTTGCTATGAATCGAGACTTTACTAGGATTTGTTAAATTTGTTGCTTGTTGCTGAATTTGTTGCTTCCCAGTCACAGCATCAGAAGAGAAGCCGGTGACTAAGGTTTTAAACTGTGAAATCATGTGTTGTTGCTTGAATTTTAGGAGAAAGAGCAATGTAATGTATTCCTATTTATAATTCCATAAGACCAAGGTTAAATTAACAATTCAGGTGGAGTTGAGTTTTGTTTATGAGAAATTAAATGCACGAAACAAGAATAGGATTGCTAATTAAATTTGGAATTTCTGATTAGTGACTTGTTAAGGTGCTGTTGTTGTTATGCTGCTGTTTTGTTATGGCACTGTTGTTGTTATGCTGCTGTTTTGTAATGGTTGTTGCTGAATGCTACTTTGTTTTCATTGTGTTATAGTTGCTGGTTTTGCTTTGATTTGTAGTTGCTGGTTGTGTTGGTTTTGTTAGCTTTGTTTGTAATTGCTGGGTGAAGGTTTAGTGTTTTGTAATTGCTGGCTTTGTTTTCTAATTGCTGGCTTTAGCTGAAGAAATTGGAGGGGCTGGATGAGGAGACATTGATGCCTCAGAAGACACCACCACCATCAACATATTAATAAGATTATATGAATTTGATTGATGACATTTAATGTAGTTTTTTAAATTTGAAAACTATTTTAATATTTATGTTATACTATAATTATATTTTAGCATGTTTATTTATAATTTATTTATTATTTTATTTTAAAACAGTTTTTTCGGTTGAACCACCGGTTAGACCGATTGGACCAATAAACAATAAACCAGTAGTTAGAACGGTTTGATGACCGATCTGGTTTTTCAAACCTTGATTCTAACATATATTTTATACTGATGTCTGATTTTAATAACTGATTTTAATATACAGATAATATAATTACTAATTTTAATACCATCTATAGCAACTCAGTACACCCGCTTAAAATATTCTTATCTTTGACATTTCGAATTTTAAGGTTTTGTTCGTGATTAAAAGACGAAAACCAGTTAGCGTGTCGACAAGAATAGGTATTCACAGTTTCACACCTTTTCTGGACATTTCTTCTCACATGCATAGCATGTAAATCTGATGCTAAATTCTTATGAGCGGGAGATATTGATTATCTAGGAAACTCTCATTCAAGGGATTTATAAAACAATACTATTAACACCTTAATTAATTTAAAAAACGAAACATTTATTAATTCATAACATACATCAACACTAAATTCACAGTTTTATTACAATGTTATTACAACATTTTATTCATAAAGTACTGTCTAAACAATAATACACGCAATTACACATAAAGATGTGTATTTTATTCTTACATAATATTTATTTTTATTCATAGAGTTGTAAATTATTACGAGATTATTTTAAGAATAGATCTCTATAAGTGATAAATATCCAGTAAATGGAAATATCTTGTAATTATAGAGGCCAGCTTCATAAAAGATATTTTTCCATTCTTCTTTGGTTCTCTCTTTCCCGTGAATAATTTGCATATTTATGCTCATAAGAAATTTGAGACGAGTAATTTCAGGTTCATCTTGTTCTTCATTTATCACGGTCTCTAAAATTATTATTTTACCTTTTTTATCCTTGCTTGAAACCTTAACAGCATCTTTGCAGTTTTTCAATATTTTTATGCAATTGTCGTCACTCCAATTATGTAAGACTAGCTGCATAAAAAGGCAAAGATATATATCACAATCATTTTATAATGTAATATCGTCATCAATCCCGCTGAATAATAAATTTACAAATGAAGTTGAGTGTCTTATTATTACAACTAGCTTTTTTGGTAAAAGAAAAGGTAAAAAAATAAAAATAAAAATAAAAATTACATTTATATAAACTTTAATTTTTAAGAATAACCATATATTCTGAATAGTTAATTAACCATTTGAAGCTATTCAAGTGCCACCAAATGAAATGGCAAAGCATTGTTTACATGGTGTAAGAAGAAAATGTAGGGAGCTTTCAAAAGTTTTCAACTAATAAATATGTAAATACAATTGATTATAATTAATGGCATGCATCCTTTTACATTAGTATATATGTAGAGAGTAAAAATTATTCAAAATTACTATTTATACATTAAAATTAATTTTTATATATTTATATATAAATATATTATTTAGTTTATTTTTAATATATATTTTATATTTTATACTAGCGTGGTTACTAATGATTTTAATAATCGATTTTTGTATATATCTAAGATGATTAAAAATTATTAGTTGTTGTAAAATCCTAAAATTTAAAATCTTAAGAAATGTAATTTTAATTATTACTTTGAGATCAATTTTAACAAATTAAGAATGATTATATAATAATTTTTTTAATTTATTAAAGGTAATTATATCTAAACAAATGTAAATATAATTCACAATAAAAAAATAGCTTCGATAATCTAATCTAATTTTAAAATTAGTTAAGACACACACTACTAATTAAATGATTACCTTAAGTAGAATTGCATCAGCCTTAGGAATGGATTCAAACATGTCTCCACCAACAAAGCTCAAATTGTTGGATCCCTTCAAATTTTTCACAACCTGTGGAAGATCAAATACTATACATTTGAGTGCTGGAAATTTCTCACTGATAATTAGAGCGGTGGTTCCAATTCCACCACCAACATCCACAATTGTTTCCAACCCCTCAAAGACCATGTTGTGATCCTTTAGTGCCAACTTTATCATCTGAGAATCACCGGCCATAGCGTCATTAAACAAACCCAAGAGTCTTGGATTCTTGTCAAGAAACTCCCACAAAGGTTTCCCCAAGGTGATCTCGTATAGACGGCGATCTTCGTCGGAGAACCACTTGCTCAGATAATTAAAGGAATCTGAAATAAGTGGATCCATAACGAACTCAACCAATGGAGATATACAAGGGTTTTCAGTGCCTTTGATCAAGAGTTCTGATGCTGCTGTGAGAGCAAATGCTTCCTTTTCTTCTTCTTGATTGCCATCATGGATTCTAACCTTTGTCTTGTAGATACAGGTATATATAAATATTAATCTTTTCATATAATTAAAATGCAAATATTGAAATTTTCAAAATCAAATTAAGCTAAGTAAATACAAAATTAGAGAGATGGGAAAACATAAAGATATACAACATATATAGAAGCACCTATATATGATTACAAGATATAGCATAATAGCAATGTATATATTATAAATACTTTTATGTGTTCAATAATTTTTTCATGATATGTTTATATTCATATTAGTTATTTACTAGTACTTATTAAATTTGTTTGACAAACGAATAAAATAGTATATATATATAGTGAGATTTAAGACATGTCATGCAAAATGTTTAATTATTTATGATTTCTATTAATTGTTTAATATATAGTATATTTTTTGTAAGTATTCAATTTTCTAAAATATTAATCATAATTATGAATTTAGTGCAATAGTTTTGAATTTGTTCATACTAATTTAGTTAATATCCAAAATAATGAGAATTGAAATCTTAGGTTAATTAATAATACAAACAAATGAACTAAATAAGTAAATACATAAATAAAAAATAAGAAAATATTGATTATTTCGAACTCTATTTTGGAGAGAGAAAAAAAAGATGAACCAGAGAATTATATCTAATCTTAAATAATTTTAATTGTTTTGTCAATTTCTATAGTTTCATTAAATTTTTAACTAGGTCTCTATATATATATTTTTTAATTAGATTCTTATATCATATCAGATTTTGTAATTAAGTCTCTACCGTAACAAAAATATTGAAATTAATGGAATATTTTGTTAAACTATATAGAATATTCAGTTAAGTGTTAAGCATATTCGTTTTGCTTAACAGAATATTCTGTTAATTCTAATATTTTTATCACGGTAGAGACTACAAATCTGATATGGTATAGGACTCAATTGAAAAAAAAAAGCATGAGAACCTAATTAAAAATTAGTAAAATTATAGGGATTGATAGAATAATTAAACCTTTAATATATTAAAGTAAAAAGAGGTAGAGTGATTTGAATTATAGATTCTTACGATATCAAAGTATCCAATATACGCCATGTAGCGCATGAAAACATCAATGCGATGAACTTTAGTTGACGGAATTTTGAGAATGGAAACCAATTCTGAAAGAGTAATGGGTTTTCCATGGTCGTGGATTATGTTTGGTATGCGAGAATCAATAATCCACTTGAGACACATGGGGTCTAGAATGCTAAACATGTGCCTATAAACAAGTGCTTGAGCTTTGAAGCTCTCACTTGCGCTGCGCCCATTGTTTGAAGTCATAACTCTTTTGTGAACAGTTTTGATTCTGCTGGTCTTTTTTGTCTTTGTGGTTGATGCTCATGTTGAACTCACATTGGTTTAATTTATAGTGTAAGGTTTCATCTTGCATGCAAGAGGTGATTAATTTAATAATTTTCCATGTGTACCACGTTACGGATTGTTAAGGTTGATGTACTTATTTTAAAATCGCTAATTTATTGGATAGCATCTGATGTTTAGATTTAAATATTGAGGGTTATTTCGATAAAGATGTATAAAACGTCTTTTTTTAAGATATTTTTTAATAATTAAAATTTAACACATATAATCGATTAAATTGTGGTTAAAATTAGGGCAAATAAATTAATTTGACAAAAAAAAGAGTGAATTAAATTTTAAATTGGTCGAAATTATTTTTTTTATAAAAATGACAGCAATACCCTTATTATAGAAAAAGATTAAAATACTTTTATTATATATATTAATTTTGAGAATCTTAAATTCTAACCCTTTTTTTCTCTGTCATCGTAGGTTAGGATTTATAATTTTCAATATATATATAAAGTAGGGATATTTTAGTTATTTGTTTATAATAAGGATATTATAGTCATTTTTTATAAAAATATTAATTTAGACCGATTCAAAATTTAATTTATTAATTTTTTGGTTAAACTGATTTGTCTAGTCTAATTTTAATAAAAATATCACAGTTTAATTGTTTATATGTATTAAATTTTAATTTTTAAAAAAATATTTTAAAAAAAATAAATTTTTAACGTCTTTATTTAAATGACTCTCTTAAATATTTGCAGCTCCATTATGAGTTTATGACGCGCTTGTTGATCTAGAAGATAAGTAATTTTTTTCCTTCAGGTAGGTAGAATATTATTTTAATTTTTAAAATATTAAATCTTAATTTAATTTTTAATATTTAAAATATTTTATTTTTATTTTAAAATATTTTATTTTGTTTTATTATTTATTTTTAATTAAAATTAATTTTTTCTAAAAATATCATTTTTAATTTTTAATTTCTAATTTTTATATTGAAATATTAGCTCTTCTTTTATCAAACTAAGTATATAAATGAACTACTAATAAAAGCAAGCTTCAAAACTAATGCGAATTCCTTTATATGATCAGATTTCTTAGACTTACAGCTTAATCTGGGATTTTTTTAATAACTTCCAATTTGAATCGTACAATTGTGGGGGAATTAATTACAATATATATGTTGACCATTAGACTACTTGACATTGCTTTTCTTATGATGAATAAATTAAGCCAATTTGTGACTACTCAATATTGGATTATTGGACTAACAATTAAGAGAGTAGTTAAATATATGTCAATATTAATATATTTATATATAAATATATATAAGATTTAATTTATTTTTTAATGTATATTTATATTTTATATTAATAACTGATTATAATAATTAATTTTAATATATATGTAACATCATTAATTAAATTTATATACAATTTTAAAAAAATAAAAAAATAAAAATTTAAGTACAATCAATTTTATATTTAGTTAATAATTAAAAATTTAATTAAATTAATTAAATTATTTAACTATTTTTAATTATTAATTTTATATAAAATTAAGTGTATTTGAATTTCCAAAAAAAAAACACTTAATTGCCTCTAAGTCTATTATAACGGCTCCGCATATAATAATACATAATTACAATTCTGGCTAACAATATTTCAAGCATCCAACAACCCTTACATGTGAAATTGAATGGTCTGTTTATATCTTAATTATGCGCGAGTTTCTATGTTAGTGTGAATTGTATAAATCTTTTATTTTCTAATCAAGCTTTTATAAAATATAAACACGTGATACTTTACAATCAAATTTTTATACTACATATATAAATGATAATTGATAAATCATTCAACGTTCTACATTTAAATTAGGTCACCTACTTCAATAAAAATTTTATAATTATCATTATATAAAAATATTTTATCTTAATTATTAAATAATAAAATATAAGATTTGATTTTTATATATTATAAAAATATTATTTTTATTTAATGTGTGATTAAATAAATAAATTATATTTTTTTTAAAAACATTATAAAAAAATATTTTTAATATATTCAAATAGGACTTTTTCATAATATAAAATACTACAACGAATTGAAAATAAAAAAGAGAATAAAAAAATAAAAAAATTTTAAATTTCAATTAAAAATTCATTAGATTTCGTAAGAATAACACTTTAATTTTTAAATTTTTATTCAATTTATCTTTTAATAACTTATAATCAGATCTCGATGAACCTTCAAATTATTAATTGTTATACTTGTCTAGTGCACAACTTACATGCATGATTTGCTTTGACCGCAACAATTAATATATTGATAATCAAGTAATCAACTAACTTTTATTCTCTTTGTCTCTGTTGCTAAAAAAACGTTTTATTTATTTATGTGAAAGTATAGAAGAGATGATATAAGGTAGAAGAAGAGAGTAAAAGAATGAGAAATTCTGATCTTAGACCTGAATTGAATGTGTGTATTTTCCAATATCTAATACAATTAGAGGGTAAACAATTAGTATGCATGTAACCAAGTTGGGTTGGTCTAGTGGTTAGCTCACTAGTCCGCTTAAGCAAGTGTCGGGGGTTCGAATCCCGCCTTGTGCATGCAGCAACCCATTGGCCAGCGGCAAACCCTTAAATGGAGCTCAGTACCGCGACGGATTAGTCCTTGACCTGCCGGGTTGGGGGATACCGTGGGAAACCAAAAAAAAAAAAAAATTAGTATGCATGTAAATATCAATATTGATCAAGTGATTTCCTGGGCAGGTAAACCAACTTCTTTCAATTCTGTAACACAATTGGGTGAGTTTGGTCTTGCTGTACTACTACTCCTTTCTACAATTTATTTTATTTTGGACAAATCATTAAGGAAAAAAGATTTCTAAATCGACAACAATGTATCCAAGTTGTATACACTTACGTTAATTATTAATATAAGATTTAATTATTCTATTGGTTTTTATAATTTTATTAAATTTATAATTAACTATTTATATTTTTTCTTTCAATTGGATCCTTATTTACGTTACTTTTCTAAAGATTTTATAATTGTCATCATTCGAAAATATTTCATCTTAATTATTGGATGATAAATTATAGGACTTAATTTTTATATGTTATAAAAGTATTACCTTTATTTAAAGTATGACTAAACAAATAAATTATACTTTTTAAACAAAGATCATCGTAAAAAGGTATTTTTGGCATCTTCAAATAGGACCTTTTAGTAATATAAAATACTAGAGTAAAGTATCGTTTTTATCCCCAATGTTTGGGGTAACTATCAAAATTGTCCTTAACGTTTAAATCGTCCTATTTAAATCCCTAACGTTTCAAATAGGTTCAATGTTGTCCTACCATTAGTGATCTAGTAACAGAATTGACGGCAGGATAAAATTGAGACAATTTTAAAATATTAGGGGTTTAAATAGGACAAAAATTTTGGGGATAAAAAATTATAATTATTGAAGAATAAAATTAAAAATAAAGTTGAACTAAATTAAACATTAAAGAATTTCGATACATTAGAGAGAAAATGTACAATTTATACTTTATTGTATATGTATTATTTTTTCTTTTTTTGCAAGTTTATATACTAGTCATTTTACAAATGTTTCATAATGTGTAAAAATCTTTAAGAGTAAAATTATAAGAAAATAAATTTATTTAGAATGAAAGTAATGTGATTAAGTGTAGTTATTTAGATGTGATTAAAAAATAATTGAATAACTATATATCGTAAAAAATTGATATTATTGAAGGATAAAATTAAAATTTATTTTTATGTATCGTTTTTGTTCTTTACGTTTTCGTCTTATTTAAGTTTCTAACGTTTCAAAATCGTCTCAATTTTATTCCGCCGTCAATTCTGTTAACAAATCCCTTACGGCAGAAAAACATTAAGCCAATTTTAAAATATTAGGAACTTAAATAGGACGATTTAAACGTTAGAGACAACTTTAAAATTTACCTCAAACGTTAAAAACAAAAACAATACTTTACTCAAAATATTACAACTAGCTAAAAATAAAAAAATAAATAATAAAAAAATAAATCTTCAAATTCCAATTAAAATTTTATTAGATTCCATAAGAATAGCACTTCAAGTTTTAAATTTTATTCAATTTACCTTTTAATAATTCATAATCAGATCTCGATGAACCTTCGAAATTAATTGTTACACTTGTCTAGTGTACAACATACACATGATGATTTGCTTTGACCGCAACAATTAATATATTGATAATCAAGTAATCAATTAACTTTTATTCTCTTTCTCTCTCGGTCTCTCTGGGTAAAAAAAGTTGTATTTATTTAGATGAAAGTATAGAAGAGATGATAATATAAGGTAGAAGAAGAGAGTAAAAGAATGAGAAATTTTGATCTTAGACCTGAACTGAATGTGTGTATTTTCCTATATCTAATACAATTAGAGGGTCAGCTATTTATACAATTAATTAGTATGCATGTGTAAATATCAATATTGATCAAGTAATTTCCTGTGCTGGTAAACCAACTTCTTTCAATTCTGTAACAGAATTGGGTGAGTTTGGTGTTGCTGCACTGCACTACTACTCCTCTCTACAATTTATTTTATTTTTGGACAAATCATTAAGGAAAAACAAATTAATTTTCTAAATCGACAATAATATATTACAACTTATGTTAATTATTAATATACGGTTCAATTATTCCGTTGATTTTTATAGTTTTATCAATTTTATAATTAAGTATATTTATATATTTTTTTAATTGGATCCTTACGTTATTTTTAATTTTATAATTAGATCGTTTCTAGTATAAAAATATTAGAATTAACTGAATATTTTTTCGTAAATTAAAAATATTTATAATTAAAAATCTAATTAGACATTTAACCACATGTATTATGAGAAATTTTTTTATTAATTTTAATATATATTTTGATATAAAAATAACTTAATAATTATAAAATTAAAAGTAGTTTAAGAACCTAATTAAAAAAATAAAAACCTAATTAAAAATTTAATAAAATTATAAAAACCAACTTAATGACTAGTTTGTTTAGTAGTCCCAATCGAATCAATTATTTTAAACATGTGTAAAATGCATATATAAATTAAGGTAAATTCTAACCTACTCTTCCTATAATAACATGTAATTTACCCTCTGTGACATGTCATTTTTTAATTGGTTGCTATGTTAACTATGGTTAAATTATTGATAATTAAATTATAGCCCAAAGTGGGTGATTATGTAATTAAATACCTCCAAATTTAATTTCAATGCCATCCAGAAATCCCATATCATCATCACCATCACCATCATCATCATCATCGTCATTATTTTCATTTTCTTTTTCGTCTTTCCCTTCTACACTATCATCATAAAAAGCCATCATAATCGATTTCACGTTCTTAAATTTTAAGATTTTCTGAATTTCGCAAACGTAAACTTAGTCTCACCTGGGCTAGGTTCACAAAACAAAAGCAGTTTTTATAACTAAACACAAAGAACACAAAACACAGAACACGACCTTACTTGAACAGGATCTGTTCTATAGGCTCGTACATCTGTATCCTTGAGTTCTAAGAAGACTTTGGTTGAACTATGACCGTGAGGTCAGAGCGTGATTAATTGTTCCAAAGCGCATGCCATCTGAACAGTGGAGGATCGTTCGCACTACAACCTTGTGGTCGAGATGGTCTCACGGTGTTCTGACAGACTCAAATATTTTTCCCTGGCAATTTAATTAGTTATTTTCTCTAAATACTTAATTTCCTGGTTCATCAAAATATGGAACACCTAATGAGTTGATTTTTTCTTTCAATTTCAGAGAGAAATGGGACTGGGGTAAATTGAATTTCTACACAATGATAAAAATATAACTTTATTTTTTAATGTTTATAGAAATTATATATTTATCTCTCTTATAAAAATATTTAATTACAAAATTACCCTACTTTAGTTAACATATTAACTCTTATTGAGTTAAATTAACTCAAACTAAAACTAAGCATCCAATTAAAGTATGTCACGTCACGAGGGGTAATTTACATGTTGAAATAGAGGGGGTTGGGTAGAACTCACCATAAATTAAACTTAAATTTATTTTAATACATGGAATATGATTTATATTTTAAAAAGAGCAATGTTATACGATTAACAAAATTTAGAATAAAGTAACAATTAGGTTATTAAGAATTTTAACTTTGAGATAATTAATCTTTAAAAAAAAATTACTAATCAAATAATCAATCTATGATAACAAACCGTGAATACATTATGTTCTTAGTCAATTCATCATATCAAATTTAATGATGGTACTTATGTATACCATTATTTACAGTGAAGTATTTTATTACTGCTACGTGAATATGTAGACAATATCGTTTATAATAATTTTTATATATATAATCTTCGTCAACTATTCTTTATTTACATCAAATTCTAACGAAACAAATGAAGTTTTACTCTAAAAGTTGCTATCTCCGAAGCCATTATTTTCTCTAAATAAACATATTACTATAATTAATGGTACATATGAGCACAACTGTTAAATTTTACTTAATGAATCGACGAAAAAATATAACATGTATACTGTTTGCTATTGTAGAGAATTTAATTAGTATTTTTGTTTTTTAAGGACTAATAATCTAAAGTCGAAATCGTTAATGACCTCATTATTATTTATTCTAAAATTATTATTTTTGGTAAATACTTAGCCAATACTCTAAATAATAAGTACTAAATTTTAAATTCTTAATTTTCAACTCTAAATCCTATAAAAAAAAATAATAAGAGCATAAGAGTAATAAAATATTATTTAATTAATAGATACGAGTGTAATTAAGATTCTGTCAAAGATTGGCTTCGTGGTTATAAGATTGTGTTAGTTGTTAAAAATCCCTATATCAGTGGCTTGTAACAAAATTAAAGAGACACAATTATTGAATACAAACTATCATTCTTTCCTTCAATAATGAGTGCTTTTGGCCATGGATCGATAATAATTCTTGATACCATATAATATTTGTAGTAGTAGTAGTCACAAGTAGGAACAGAGAGTGAAAAATAGAGAAAGAATCAATGATAGTTTGTTTTGAATTGTGTATCTTTGGTTACAAGACATTGATATATATAGTAAAATTAAAAAACTCTTAACAACTAATAGAGCTTTATAATCACCAAATCAATTTTGGATAGAATTTTGATTACACTCTTATCTACTAACTAACTCAATAATATCTTGATCTACTTAATATACTAAAACTGGGTTTTCCCCGACTAATAAGGGTGACGTGTCACTCTCTCGTGAGTTCGTTTTCTCTCCAAAAAGAATAAAATTTTTCATCTATTCTAAATTATTTATTATAATTATATTATTATATTATATTTAATATTTAATGAATAACATATAATTATACTAATTTAAGAACATATTTTCATTATAATTATATCAAATCAATATTTAATGCACTATTAAACTACTTATCAATTATAATGCGTAATTACTGTACATAATAACAAATTGCCTTAATAGTAATTAATTTACATATTTATTTTTGTTTTACTAAGGTCTATAAATAGTGTTTTCCTGTCGTACATAAATCTAAATTTGAGAATCAGCTCATAATTTTATATTTAGTATTTTTTTTACTACTTCATAGAATAAGAATGTATTCTTCATTTTTTATTAAAGTTGATCCTTTTAAGGTACAATTTATAATTTTTTATAATATTTTTCATATACTCATTCTATTCTGTTATTCTTTTAATAATTTATTAATTGTTATTACTCTAAGTTATTCTTATCGTCTAATGTTCCAGTTCAATTGTCTTTTACCACAATCGTTTACAATGCATCACATCCATGAAATACCTTATCGAGTTGTCTTCACTGATTCGAGTTCCAACTACATGGATGTAAGCGTTCAAAGAAGGGGCAATAATCTCTACTTTATCGAATGATGGTTGGATCTACTCACCTATTATGACCAACCTAATGGAATGTGGTTAAAGTTAGCTTTCTTAGGAGGAGATCGATTTTTGATTGAGAAATTGCATCCACGGAACATTATAGGGCAAGTTCAAGTTCCATTCCCTCCATGCTTTTTACGTCTGCCCAAAAATCTTCGAAGTGGAGCACATATTCCCTCAGTTTAAGTTCAGTTTTGCTAAATTCGTGACAAACTCGGATATATAATTTCAACGATTGGTAATATATTTAATTTTTCTTATTTTAAGCTGTTCATTATTAGAATAATTTTATAACATATTGTGATTTTTTTCAGAAATTACTGGCTTTCTTTTGCATGCATGCAATGCCATTGAAAGGAATAAGGGTTAGTTTGATTTCTCGGTGTGGCAATTTTATACCTTGCCACATTGCATGAATAGCGGATGGTGAAGTTTATTTAACAAGAGAATGGTTTGAATTTGTACGAATTCTAAATATTGATACTTACGATATTATTTTAGTTGGTTGTCGTTACGAGAATGACTCTATACTATACGTGACTAAAGACTAGAATAGATTCAATATTGTTTAAGTAATTTTGGTTTTAATATTAGTATTTGATTAAATTATAATTAGAGAATTTTAAATTATTGCTTCAATTTATATATTATGATTATTTTTTCGTGGATGTACTATTTTTAAATTATTTAATAATTAATAAAATAAAGTAGTGTCAAGTATATTATTTAAGTTTATTTTTATCCTTTATTTCTTTATTGGTATTTTCATTATATTTGACAAAAAAAACTCTATCTAAACATATAGTTTTTGTTGACCTAAGCACAATTTAATTGCCAATAAAAATCAATTTTATCTATAAAAAATAATGAAACATGTATCTTTTGATATTATATTAATATAATAAGTAGACATTATGATATAATAATATCTTTAATTGCATTATAATTGGCTCATAAATAATATATGATTATATTATTTTAGAAAATTTTTTTCATTATAATTATATCAAATCAATATTTAATTATGATAAAATATGTTAATTATAATTATATCATAAAATTATAATAATTATGATAATTATGTTATATATTTTAATCATTTATGTAAATAAATAAACTAGAAAATAATCAAATCAAATCATGACGGTAAATAAATAATATAGAATATTATTATACATTTAATTGTATTATAATTAGCTCATGAATAATTATTCATGTATGATTATATTATTTTAGAAAAATATTTTTATTATAATTATATCAAATCAATATTTAATATATTATTTAAATCTAACTTTTATGTAACAATAATATTATATATATTTATATATTATTTTTTTAAACTCATTCTTACAAATATTGGCATATAATTAATATAAATAACATATATACTTAATAAATATCTTTATTAAATTAATTATAACGATTAATGCAAGATAATCTCATAAGTATAACCTAATTATAGCAAGAATTTTCATAAAAATAATTGACTACTAATTTGAATATAATTGATATAGTTAAATTGATACAACCGATAAAATTGAGAATATGTAGCAATTATAGCAATTATTATATCAATTATAATAATCATTCACGTGACTTCATATACAGTAATTTTTGAATTATAATTGTCACATAATTACTGTTGAATATTATTTAATTTTAGATGTTTTATAGATAATATTTATTATCACATGAATTATCATCATTACTCAATAATAATAATAATAATAATAATAATAATAATAATAATAATTTCGAATTTATATAATTGATATAATTGATAAAATTCTAATTCTCATTCGTATGTCATAATTTTATTAGTATGTATTCACAGTTTTAGTCAATATATAATAATAATAATAATAATAATAATAATAATAATAATAATAATAATAATAATAATAATAATAATAATAATAATATGGACATAAAATTAATTAATTAACAAATTGAATTTAGCTTATAGAGTTTTATTTTCTACTCAAATTTTTATTCATTAATGATTTTATTTTTTATATTTACAGTAAATTTTGACTATAAAAAAATAGTATTGATTGTTTCCTATTTTATTTATTTACAGTCATAATTAAATTTGATATAATTATAGTAAGTCTCTATAATTATAGTAATATAAAACTGCTTCATATATAGCAATAATATTATACATATTTATATATCTCTATTTTTATCTCTTTTTTCAAAATTTTGGCATATAATTAATGTAGACAAAATATAATATTAAATTACTTTGTTATACATATATATATGAAGTTATAAAATAACCCGTATAATTTATACGTATGGCATAATATGTATGTCAAAAAAAGATTCCATACTTTTTGTTAACCACTGTTTTGTTATACGAAATTGATTGAAATGATATAATTTCTATTTATATAATTTTTTTCTATCAGTAGCAATTAGTATCTGCATTAAAAATTTATACCGTTTGTAATTTTTTTCTCATGAATCTATTTTTTCGCCAAAATTAATACACTATTTTCTCTTCTAAGTTTATTTTATAAAAATATCTTTATTATAATTATACTATAATTAGCATTTAAGCAATAATACATAATTATACTAATTTAAAAAAATATCTTTATTATAGTTATATGAAATCAATATTTAATAAATTATTAAACTACTTATCAATTATCAATTAAAAATACTTTTAATTATTTTAATTATATTGATAATAATAATGATAATAATAATATAATATGATAATTATATAATAATGACACCGGCCATTAATAACCAATTTATATTTTTCTAAATAAATTTATTTTATACAAAATTTTTTATTATAATTATATTATAATATTATAATAAATATTTAATAAATAATGTATAATTATACTAATTTAAGAAAATATTTTTATTATTTATCTATTCTATTCTATTATATAAAAATGGAATTTTTACATTTAATGATAGAACTGATATGGCATGCTCTTGAGGTGTTTCCAAATCTATTTCATTTAATTCGTCAAAGCAAATCAATTATAATTAATTAATTATATCAATTAATTAATTTGATTAGACATTCAAATCTCACCATTTATTATAATTTATATAAATTAATTAATTATAATTAATTATATCAATTAATTAATTTAATTAATTATATTAATTATTTGATTTGATTAGAGTAAATATCAAATTATTTCATAAATAATAAATATGATAACGAAATATATGAATTAATTTAGTTAGTTTATTTTTCTCAATACCATCTATTTATATAAAATCAAATATTTTTTACTCATTTTTTCTCTTTTCTCTCTCCCTCTCTCCTTCCTTCTCATGTTTAGGGTACAATTTTTGTAATTTATTTAATTTTTGTTTCTTTTATCTTTATTTATCTCCCTCTCTTCCTCCCTCCCTCCCTCCCTCTCTCTCTCATGTTTAGGGTATAATTTTTATAATTTATTTTATTTTTGTTTCTTTTATCTTTATTTATCTCCCTCTATCCCTCCTTCCTTCTCCCGCTCTCTCTCCCCTCGTGTTTAGGATACAATTTTTGTAATTTATTTAATTTTTATTTATTTTATCTTTATTTATACATTTTATTTTTTAAAATTTTTGTTCATTTTAATTGTTTATTATTAGGCACATACTTTTTTTTTCTTTTAGCTTCTGATTAACAAAAAAGATGTGTCATTTGTAATATTTTATTTTGTCATGTATACTTCAATTCATATATATATATATATATATATATATATATATATATATATATATAGTCTTTTTTTTTGTGATTCACAATTAATATATAGTGAATTCTATCCAACCATCTCTAAAATAACATGTAATTTACCCTCTCTAATATGCTAATTTTTTATTGGTTAATATTTTAATTTATTATATTAATAACTAAAAATTTATCCTTCTCTCATGAGTTTCACTCCATTTTAACATCATTTGCAGTAATGAATTCTTACTGTTGCAAAAATTAGAACTTACACTTACGTACTGTTATAAGGTTATCAAATTAAAAAGAGATGTACTTTTAAATATGATATTGTACCAAATGTTATTATAATAACAATTTTTTATACATATGAAGGATGAATTATTTCTTTTCTTAAGAATGATCTTTCTTTTTTTATTTGGCCACTGTTTTTTTATCAAAGCGAAACCTTGAAACTGTACCTAAATACCTTTATGCTGAGATGGGTTCCCGTCCTATACTTTAATTTGTTCTAGCTATAGAGCCTAATTAATTGTTAATTAGAACAATGTTTAAGTTAATAAATTTGTAATAGTTCTTCAATAATTTCTTTTATCAATATTATTCCAACAGTTTTTTTTCTTCGGCGAAAAAAATTCACGGAAGAGTTTCTTTATTAATATTTTAAAAATTATATCATGATATATTTTAAATAATAATTTAATTATAAATAGTCTTTATTATAATTAAAATATTAATTTTAGTTAAATTTAAGTAATTTAAATTACTAATATAATTAGTAATTAAATTAAAATATCAACTAATAAAAAATTGCCACATCATAAAGGGTAAATTACATGTTATTTTAGAGAGGGTTGAATAGCATTCACCTTAATATATACATTGTTCGTGTATGTGGTTTATATGTTAATATTTTTATTGATTCTCTTTATTATTTTATTTTAGTTATATTCATTGATTTTTCTGTATTAATGCTCTTTTTATTTAAAATATCGAGACAATTTAGAGTGTATGTTGTGACCCATGTGATATTTGTTAATTTTGTGTATCTTTTTAGATGATTTATGTTATAATATGTTTAAGGAGTTGACTTAAAATTATAATATGATATATAAATTTATAATATGATTTATAATGTGTTTAAAATATGCTAAAATATTTATAATATGCTAAAATATTAGTAGTTAATTCTAAATTAAAAAGATTATCTTAAATTATTGAATAGTCCAAGTATAACCGGAGTTAATTTAGTTTATTTGTTTATTAATATAATTGATTAAAAGCTTAAATGATAAATAAGACAAGCAAATAATTAGAAAAATAGAATGTTAGCAATTACTTAAAATAGATAACAAAATAAGTTATAGGGTATTACTTTATTTAAATTATTAATAATTAAAAGAATAAAAGGTCAGTAATTATTTTTAAAATAGACATTAAATTAGTTTTATGGTACTAATTTATTTGATTTATTTATAAAATTTTATAATTTTCAGATTTATATCTACTCAATTTATGTATTTTATTTTATTCTACTTTAACAAAAAATTGAGACGTGCAATTTTTTTATTTTTTTAGAAAGTATAGCGAAATGAGTTATATCAATTATAATTAATTATCGATAATTGATATCAATTAATTGATTGTATTAATTTGTAAGATGAATAACGTATAATAAATGTTGTGAAATTAATAATAAATTAATAATTAATAAATAAAAAATTAAAAGGAACTTTTTTATTGTTTTTTAATGGCTACACGTTTTTATAATTTCACTTTCCTTTTATCTCTTCTTTTCATATTTATTTCTTTTAATTTATTGAACTAAATTAATTGTACTAATTATTTGTATTAACTAATTAAGCACTTAAAAATATTATAAAAAATATTTTTAAAATGTGTCCTTAAAATACAAATTAACTAAATTATTTTTTAATTTAATATGTTTGATTCATTCAATTGTATTAATTATAACTAATCAATTATTTAATTTGATTTGATTAGGATAAATATTTCATCATTTAATATTTTATTTGATTCATTAAATTACATTAATCATAACTTCAAATATTTAATTTAATTAGAGTAAATATAAAATTATTTTAAATTTTGTTTGATTCATTAAACTAAATTAATTATAACTAATTTATGATTTAATTTGATCGAGATAATATTAAATTATTTAATAAATAATATATAAAGCAATGAAATAAATGAACTCAATTAATTTAATTTATTATCTTATTATTTTATATATCCATTTTCTCTCTCTTTATTTTGTACCTCAGGTAAAATATTTGTAATTTTTATTTTTATTTTTTTATCTTAATTTTGCTAATATTTTTCTATGATTTTGTTTTATATTAATTTTTTTATTTATTTTGATTAATAATTCTTAAGGGTATCCTTATTTTATTTAAAGATAATTTAAATTTTTTGTAATATTTTTATAAAAGTTGATTAATAGGTTTTCAACTCTATCAGGATACAGAAGATTTTCAAAGAACAAGGGAATGATCTGAATTTGCACGAATTCTAAATGTTCGAACTTATGATGTTGTTTCAGTTGGTTGTCGTTACGAGAATGACTTTAATCTATTGGTGTCTAAGGACTAAAATAGATTAAATATTATTTAAGTAATTTATTTATAATATTGGTATTTGATTAAATTAGTTTTAGAAAAATTTAAATTGTTGACTTAATTTATATATTATGACTATTCTTTTTGAATATATTATTTTTATATTTTTTAATATAAAATTTCTTTTTTTTTTCTGATTTTTAAGTTTATTTTTTTTCTTGGATACATGTGTCACCTTTTTTCTCATTTTATATTTCATATTAGTAATGTAATTATTAAAAAAATGTATTTAAAAAAAAAATATTAAAACGTCACTATTTAAAAAAAAGGGAAAGATACGTGAAAAAAAGAAAAATAAAAAATTAAAACATCACTATTAGAAAAAAAACTGTTAATATGCGTATGAATAAGGCCGGGATTCAGGAATATATATGGATATAAAAAATAAAAAAATATTGCACGGTTGTAGAATAAAAAATAATCATATATATATAACAAAATAATTATAACAAAAAAATAATTAATATATGTGATTTAAATGTTTTTAATAACCAGTAACATGGAGTTTAACAAAATATAATTCATATATTTTTTTATTTATGTATATGTATAGAATTATTTATGTATATGTATATATATTAAAAAAAACTATCGTGATATATATATATAGAGAATTATTTAACAAAATTATATAATATATATGTATACATAAATAAAAAAATTATTATAATTTATGGAAATTACGCATGAACTTTTTTTTTTCTCAAATAAATTTATTCTAATTATATTACAATTAGCTCATGAATAATGCATGAATATATTAATTTAAAAAATATCTTTATTATAATGATATCAAATCAATATTCAATGCGTTATTAAACTACGTATCAATTATCGATATTTTTAATCATTCTAATTATATCAATTGATATAGTTCTAATTCGCATTTAAGTTTAATAATTTTATTAGAAGATAGTTGATGCACATATTAATAGTGACCTATTTAATTTGATATCAATTAGTGGATAATAATAATAATAATAATAAGGTCTACATGGTACATGCATTATATTTTAAAAAAGGTAAAATATATTTTAAAAAAAAATAAGATATCAATAATTAATTGTGATTAATATCAACATCAATAATTAATTCTTATAATTATTTTTGTACGACTAAAAGTTACGTATAGTGTTTTTTTTTGTAGAATAAAAAAAGTTTCTGATTCATAACATTTTCATAAAGTTTTATCGTATGGACACAAGATTAATTAGATAACAAATTGAATTTTAATTAATATATTTTATTTTCTGTTCATATTTTTTCATTAATTATCTTACTTTTTATATTTACAGTAAATATTGAATGTAAAAAAAATTAAATGTTATCTATTTTATTTATTTAGAGTCATAATTAAATTTGATATAATTATAGCAAGTATCTAGAATTAATAATAACATGATACTACAATTTTAAGTTGTATAATATAATAAAAAAATGTATCAATTTATGTATGCTTCCTATTAGGACCGTCAAAATGGGCTAAACTCATCGGATCAACCCGTTTACCCATTTAAATGGGTGGACTTTGCCTCTAAAATTAAACCCGTTTAAATTTCGGGCTAAACGGGCTAGCCTGTGTGCTAAATGGGTGGCCCATTTATTTTTTTTTTACATTTTTTTCAAAAAAATCAGTACTTTTAGTCGATATTTCTCTCGATTCGACCTGAAAATCAGACCTATCAACTAAAATAAAAAAAATTATTTTTAAAGATTTTTGACCTAAAAGTGGTATTTTTTGTCAAAATATTTTTCAAAAAATAAAATTAAATGATAAACGGGCTGGCTCGTTTAACCCATCGGACTGACCATAAACGATCCGGACTAGAAATTAAAATTTTGGCCTGCAAATAAAGTGGGTTTAAACGGGCCAGCCCATTTAATCCACTGGCTTAATGGGCCGGGCCTAAATGAACCGGACTAGCCCGTTTGACAGTCCTACTTCCTATATAGCAATGATATTATATATATTTATATATCTCCTCTTTTAGCTCTTTTCTAAAAATATTGGCATATAATTAATGTAGATAACATATATATTGAGTAAGTATCTCTATTGAATTAATCATAAAGGTTAATAAAATATAATGAAATAAATTTCACCTAATTGTAGTAAGTATCTCCATTGAAGATATTTGCTAATTATTACCGTGTATAATTAGTGTATATATAATATATAGAGAGAGAAGGAGTAATAGTGAATTGTTACAATTATTTAATTTATCATCTAGAAAATTCATACCTTAGACATAAATTTTCTTCTGTTTATTATTTTTCATACCTAAGGGCTACTAATTCTATCAATAGTGTTACCTGTGGTACGGTTGATTATGTAATGAAAAAGTTTGAAAAATAAAGACAAGAATTATAAGGTTATGGACAGTTCCATACAAATTTGACAAGAACAAGACGACTTATGTAGAAATGGTTCTCATGGATGATAAGATAAGTTGATTATTTTCCATGATTCTTTCAAGTGATGCTAGGTCTATTTTATAGATATTTTTTGTTTATATTTTAAGTTTATTTGACAAGTAAACCCTCGCATGAATCAAAAAAAGTACGATTTTATAGATTTATAAGTGTTAATAGTCTTTATATTTAATTTGTTTAATAGTGTGATAATATAGCTAATATATTTGTTGGTGGATTTAACTATTATTACTATATTATTTATGATCACATTCAGTATATATGTGTGATTTATTGAAGAAAGTACATTATTAAAACCGATTAATAACTATTTTAGAATTAATCCAATTAATACTGAATTAGAAAAAAAAACAATGCATAACATGTTACTTTTTTATTAATCAAATTATTATAATTTAAATTAATTTTAAAAAATAATTTAAAATTATAATTTCAATCTTCTCACGTGCATGGCACGGGTAATTACCCTTGTTATTCTTATATAGAGCGAGATTGGCTAATATTGAAAAAAGTATTGGTCTCCTATTATTTTTCTTTTAAAAAATATCGCAATAGGAATTCTAATTCAATAGCTATAAGGTTTAGGTGGGCAACATGTTAGAATCTCCTTCTTATTACTTTATTAGTTACACTTCTACAAATATTTTACAAAAAACCAATGTAACTAATTTCCCCATTCCAGCCAATTCATCCCAAAGTTTATCTGAAGACTGAGCTTAGGACAAAGTCAAACCGAATTTAATTATTATGATTAAATTAATACCGTTAAAACTTAAAACGATAAAAAAGAACAATAAAAAAAAAGAATTTATGTCTATTCAAGTAGTATAAAATGATAAAATATAAAAAAATATTTATAATTATTAAAAGAATCGAAATAATAAAAACGACGTAATATTATATAATAAATATTTAAATATACTAAATAATTTTAATAAATGTCAATTGATTCTAATATATTCTAACAATTACTATTAGTTATTAGTAATTTTTTTAAAATTGTTATATTATTTTTAACTATATATATAAAATATATTATGAACATTTGGTCCTTTTTATACTGTGTTGACAAAACAGTACAAGATTTTTGGTTTTAAGGCACACTTTTTAAGATTTTAACGTAGTCTTGTTTCGAGTCAAATTCTCTTCAATCTGTTGCTGCCATAAAGTTTATCTAGCCAAACCTCATCTAACGATTCCTCAAATTAGAAAGATCAATGAATTTCTGAAAATGACTTTAACTTAGGTAGCTTATTTTTTTTGAAATAAAAAGTGCTCAACACAACAAGGTGGAGCAGCAGAACATAAATAATAGGCTACTCAATATACAATCCATCATTGATCAACTCAATAAGTAAAGTACCCTCTAGTCATCTTCGGTATTGCCATTAACAACCAAGAGGTTCACCACCAAGCCACCCGTCGGAGAGCATAAAGGATCTGTTTATTATTTCCAACACCCCTGAGCCTTTATTATTGAAGACTCTACCATTCCTTTCTAGCCAAATTGCCCAGATGACAGCAAAGAACCCAGTCATCCACCGCCTCCGCTCATTCTTTCTTGAGGAAGCATTCGTCCAGCTCTCAAAGTGTTGTTTTAGTGTACCCGGCATAGTCCATATCCTGCCAAGAGCGAATAGCCAAGCACACCACACCTGCCAAGTGATCTCACAGCCAATAAAAAGATGAGCAGCAGACTCAACAGACTTACAACATAGAACACATAAATTATCATGCTGGTCAATGACACCTAATTTGCATAGTCTCTCCTTAGTGTTCACCCTCTCAACCAAAACAAACCACGAAAATAGCTCAACCCTTGGCGGAACGAATCCCTTCCAAATAGCACTAGTAAAGCTATAGCTAGTAATTTCCTCCGGGAGAGCTGCTTCCTGCATCACCTGCACAAAGGAGTTAGTAGTAAAAATACCAGTGTTATCATATTTCCAGACCACCATGTCCTCCCTCTCAGTTGTTATTCTTACTGGCTGCAAGACCTCATGGAGTTGGTGTAAAAGCTCCAGCTCTCACTGAAATAATTCTCTCCTCCACTGGAAACTCCATATCCATTCTAACCCATCCCAAAACCCGCATTCCCCTATAACAGATCCTGTGAGGTTTGAAACCGAGAAAAGTCTAGGAAACATCTCTTTCAACCTTCCATCAGGTAGCCAGACATCCTCTCAGAACTTGATTGTTCTGCCATTCCCTACATCCATAGATAAGCCTCTGATCATCTTTTCTCTGATTTGCGGCTCCTTGATCTGGAGCTGACAGATATCTCTCCAAGGGCCCCCCTCGCAGGAATAGGCTGGCCACACAACATTGCAGAGGGATTCATGCTGTTACAAGAACATACTACTCTCTTCCATAAAGGGCAATCTTCTTTCGAGAATCTCCACCACCACTTGAACAGAAGGGCTGTATTCCTAACCACTGCATCTCCCACACCTAATCTACCCGCCTTTCTAGGAGCCATCACTATCTCCCATTTCACTAGTGGCATCCCTATCTTCCCATCCTCCTTACTCCATAAGAACCGTCTTTGCAGTGAGATCAACTTTTCTACTACTGCCTTTGGCATCTTGTACAGGCTGAGATAGTATATAGGCAAGCTATTGAGCACGGACTTGATGAGAACTAGCTTGCCCGCTTTATTGAGAGTCTTCGCCTTCCACAAGCTCAACTTTTCTTCCACCTTATCAATCACCGGTTTCCAAGTTTTAACTAACCTTGGATTCGCTCCCAAAGAGATTCCAAGATATCGGACTGGTATAAAGGCTTCCTTACATCCCAATAGCTGACACATCTTTCCCGTCCAACGCTGTTCACAATTAACTGGAATAAAACTGGACTTCTCAAAATTAATACTCAACCCGGACATCAGTTCAAAACAGCGGAGTAAGCGCTTGTAATTCCTGATAGTCTCTTCCTCTGGAGGGCAGAACAGAATAGTATCATCCGCAAACTGCAAGTGCGACAGCTCAATGTGATCTCGTCCAACCAAAAGTGGTGAAATGCGCCCATTTGTTACCGCCTCTCCGATCATTCGATGAAGGACATCAACAACTAGCACAAACAGAAAGGGCGATAACGGATCTCCTTGTCGTAGACCCCTTTCCATTTTGAAAGGCTTAGAAGGGGATCCATTTATAAGCACCGACATAGACGCAGAGCAAACACATTCCTTAATCCAGCCCCGCCATTTCTGGCCAAACCCCATCTTTTGCAGAACTATATCCAAAAAGCTCCATTTGACTCTATCATATGCCTTCTGAAAGTCCAGTTTAATTATCGCTGAGCTTCTTCTTCTTGCCTTAATCCACTGCACAGTTTCATAGGCTATCAAAGCCCCATCATGAATTTTCCTGCCTTGCACAAAAGCACTCTGAGTCTCGCCTACCAAGCCTGGCATCACATTTCGCATTCTCCTCACCAATACCTTAGAGATAACCTTATACACACAACTCACCATGCTAATTGGCCTGAGGTCTTTGATTTCTGTAGCTCCAACAAACTTTGGTGCCAAAGCCACCCAAGGGACATTCGAATCCCTAGGCAGCCTAGCCGACCGAAAGAACCCCATGACTGCTTCAATGAATTCCTTCCCCATTTCATCCCAGCACTTCTTAATGAAATTCATATTATACCCGTCACACCCTGGTGCCTTTGTTGACTCACAATCCCACACGGCATTCTTTATTTCTTCAGCAGTTGGCATCAACTCCAGCCCTGCTGTTTCTTCCTCAGATATCTGCCTTACCAGCCCATCCCGAAACCCTATATTAGGTGAGGTCTCCTGATGGTACAAATCCTTATAGAACTCTCTTATAGCAACTTTAATTCGGGGTTGATTTCTAACTACTCTTCCATGGATTCTCAAGGCATCAATCCGATTGTTTCTCCTCCTTGCCGATGCTATATTGTGGAAGTACCTAGTGTTTCTGTCCATCTCCTTAGCATGTCTGGATCGAGACATCTGCTTCCAATGGATCTCCTTCCTGATATACCATTTCTTACATGAGCTCACCAGCGCCTTCCTCCTTGCTTCCGCTGTTCCATCATGCACTCCATTGCTCACCATTTCATCGACTTTCCTTATCTTCTCTTCAAACCTATCAATCCTCCTATCTATATCTCCAAAATTCTCTCTATGCCATCTGCGCAGTGGGGTCGTCATAGCCTTGAGCTTGTCCAAGAATTGTCTCTCTCCTATGCTCCTCCACTCCTCCTTCACCATCCTCAAAAACCCAGCATGAGTAAACCAAGAATCCAGACTCCGAAAAGGCTTGGGACCCCCTCCCATCCGTGTGACATCCATAACCAACGAACAATGGTCTGACAACCCTCGTGGCCCTCCTCGTAATCTTGTTTTAGGAAACTCTTCCAGCCACTCCAAGCTAACCAGAACTCTATCAATACGACTACATGACTGGCCCCTGAACCATGTGAACCTATGATCAGACAAAACGAGATCCACGAGCTCCATATCTTGAACCCAAGATTTAAACTCAACTGCGGATACCGGCAAAGAAGTAGCCCCCTTCCTCTCCTCTACTTGAGTAATCTCATTGAAATCCCTCATAAAGCAGAAAGGTAATTGACATAAGCCTGATATGAAGCTCAGCTCCTCCCACACAATAAGCTTTTCCTCCCTAATATGCTCACCATACACTAAACAGAAAGCACACCGAAAATTATTTTTGACCAGCACTCCATCCACACATAACCATCTAGCTCCTTTATGACAATTGCTCATGCTAAATACCGTCTCGTCCCACATCAACAACAAACCACCAGAAGCACCTTCCGATCCCACAAACTCCCACCCTACTACATCATTACCCCACAATTGCACTACGTCAAATTTAGTCAGAACCTCTTTTTTTGTCTCTATCAAACCTAACATATGCAAATTAAATCTCCTCCTAAAGTTCTTTACCATACTCAATTTACCAATTCCCGCCAACCCCCTAACATTCCAGGATGAAAAATTCATTTTAAAACAGTTGTACACACCTTATTCCGATTTTTCGGGCGACTTCTTCTAGCTTTTTCTTTCTATTTGGCCTGCTTTTTCTTTAATGCCAGTGCCTCATTCTGCTCCTGGAGTATCATCATGATATCATCTTCCTCATCATATTGCACAGCTCCACACTCCATAGCTAGGTCCCACGCCTTTCGATTTTCTTCCATGTTTTCTAGCCGTGTAGTTTCAGACGTCTCAGACTCAGCGCCATTTGTAGCTGCAACCCCTACTTCAACACCCACTGCATCCATTGCTTCACCAGGCTTCGCGTCTTCCACCACCAGTGGCTCTACCTGTCCCGGACCACTTCCATCAGGCTGTAAGACCGCAACCCCCAAGTCGCCAGTCACGTCCTTCCCCGCTTTCCCCCCATCTCGGTCTGTCCAGCCAAAACCAGTTCTCGGTCCCCACCACTCCTTCGGTTCGGCCCTACCCGCACATCCGGTCTCCCCTCTAGGATCACCGCATCCATCGCTGGTGTTCTCGGCTCCCCAGCCATCTCATGGTTAATGTTTGGGTTTCCCGGTTCGACAGAAGCGTCCCGACATCCCAGCCCCCGACGCACTACCTCGCCATCAGGAGCATCCCCTTCCTCTGACAAAGGAGCGGCACAAAAAGACTGGGTTCGTCCCCTGCCGAATACCGCTACACCACCCTCGTGCACTTCATCGAAGACGTGCCCTGAATCCCCTCCCGCACAGGTTTCGGTCCGGGTCATATGTGGCACCCGATCCAGGATGCAAGCAGCGCATATCAGCCCGTGTTTCCCTTCAATTCCAATTTGTGGGCCTGCGTGTTTTAAGCCCAAGGGGGGTCCCATATCATTGGACAAAAAGTTTTGGACTCCAGCTTCCGTGAGCCCCAAACCAAGCCCCTTATCACTACTAGTAGCCTCTGCCCCAGCACATATTCGCCCACCCAAAAAATCCCATGACACAGTTCTTTCTGAATCTGTTTCTTCATCATTAGTGCGTGATCCCCCAATATCCTCTTGTGATAAATTGAGATCAATTCCCTTAAATGTAGGCGTTACCGTTTTGGAAATCAAAAATTCGTTATTCCACTCATTCAAATCTTCTGAGGAGATTACCACTTTACCCTTCACCTGTTCATCCTCCCTCACCGTCGGCAGTATCACATCTGCCGATATGTCCCCTGTGTCCAGCTGCCCATGACAGTTAACATCAATAACTCTTGTACTGCCCATGCCAGCAGAGCTGTCGCCAAGAAACTGCCCCTGGTTCCGTGCGACCGTGCCCCCCTCTGCACCGCTCAACGATTCACAAGTCCCGCTCCTCACTTCCGATACAAAAACATCAAACCTAGTTTTGCCTACGTACATGCATATCTTCTCGTGAATAACATCAAACCTTGGCGTATCAATCAGCACACGCCCGGCGGTAAACGACAAGCATGACATTGTTGCATGCTCGCACATCACTACCTCTCCCCATTGTTCACCAATCGCACGAAACGTAGCTTCAGACCATGTGTGTAACGGAACTCCGATGCACTCGATCCATACTCGTCTCTTGTCACAACGATCATACTCACTCCAGCGTCCTACTCGATAAAAAAACTTCAAGAGATCAGTCCTGTGGATAGTGAGCGCCTCGTCCGCACTGTTTGTACTATCGAAAACTAACAAGGCTTTGTATGCTCCCAATGCATAAACATTTACGACTTTAGGCCATTCCGTTCAAACTACTACGCTTAATAACCGGAAATCAATAGCCTGCATAGTACTTCCAACAATGCTCCGCTTCAACCAATCCCAGTTATTCTCTGCCACCGAGACCTGGATTGTCCTTACCTCCAAGCCCTCTCCGTCCTTCAGCAAACTACTTGCGTGCGGATCATTTGCATTTTCCAATGCTCTGCTTCCACCCGGTTGGCTCTCAGTCGGAACTATTCTTATCCCTCTGGGAACCACATGATCTATCAGAGCACAACCATGTTCGACCTGAGATTTCCCCCCTTCAATCTTCTTTTTGTCTGGTTCTCTCCTTGTATCTGCACTTTCCAGTGTCCTCTTTCCTTTAGAGACATCCCTCCTATACTTAGCCTCCCTTACGAAAATCTCCTTCCCCCGTAAGCACAAGCGATTCATCTCTGCAATTGCTTTCAAAGCCCCACCCTTTGTGGTATATCGGATGAATGCAAAGAGGTACACCACGCCACTCCTCATCTTTCTGGAGAGGTAGATATCATTAATCCTCCCTGTCCATGAAAACAAACCAAACAATTCTTGTTTCGATATGTCTACCGGTAGCCTGTCTACAAAAATGGTGAACGAGTCCTGTTCCAATCGAAGATACTCCTCTCAATTCCAAACTCTCGATCTTTACCTAAAAATTGTTGTCTCGACCCTCCCCATCCAGTGGTTTCCCAGCGCCCTCTCTCTCGCCCTCTCTCGCCCTCTCTCATCTCAAACCCCTCTTCCTTTTTCTATCTCATATTAGGTAGCTTATTATTTAACATATATATGGATAATAAGAAAAAGGCAAAATATTTACAAGAAAAAAAGTGATTTAATTCATTCTTAGATACTTGACATTCTTCTTACATGCATGTGCATATGTAAATCTCATGATAAATGCTTATGTGAGAGGGATATTGATTGTGTAGGAATCTCTCATTTCACAAATTTATACAATAATATTATTAAGGAGGTTGCTACACATCCAAATTTTTTTAATAATTAAATCTAATTAAATTGGCAGAAATTTAACAAAAATAAGTTTTATTAGTGGAACGTAAATACACGTTCCAATTACGTAAATATTTTTGTTTTTTTCTCCTTCTCCTTCTTCTACTTTTTCGCGTTTCTCCTCTTCTTTCTTTGTATTCTTCTTTGTTCTTCGTGTTTCTCCTCCTTTTTCTTTGGAATCCTTCTTCTTGGTTTTATTCCTCTCGAGAGAGTAAATCAAGAAGAATTTTGAGAAAATGACATAAGAAGGAGAAGATGAAGAAAAAAAGATGAAAAAAAAAAGAAAAAGACGAAGCGGAAGATGCGCAGGAGAAATTCAAGTGAAACGAAACTAAATGATCCTAAATTAAACTAAGAAATGAACTGAAATTTCTTAAGGAATAAAAATTTTGGTCAATACTTAATAGTAGTATCAAGTGAACCTCAGTTAATTCACAAAGAAACCAAAATTAGGTCAAATTTGAACAAAAATTAACAAAACAACCACATATAAACAAGTTCAGCAAATTCAAGCGAGGCAAAACTAAAAACCTAAATTAAACTAAGAAATGAACCGAAATTTCTTAAGAAATAAAAATTTTGGTCAATACTTAACAGCAACATCAAGTGACAAATGAACCGAAATTAGTTCAGATTTGAACAAAGTAGTAAACAAACTCAATCATTGACAAAAACACATAATATTGGTGTTGTTGGTACGTAATGATAATAACGAAAAAGAAAGATAACGAAAAAGCAAAAGAAGAAGAAGAAGATGCAGCATCAGAAAAGAAGAAGAAGAACATACATGCGCGAATTTAAAAGAAGAAGAAAAAGAAGAAAAGGCGAGAACAGTAAACGTGCGCGTTTGGATGTAGAGCTTTATTCATATAATAACATGTAATAAAATTTTATTCATAAAAAATACTATGTAAACAATAATATACATACAACTACATAAAACAGTAATACTAAAGAGACAATATTTAAAGTTATCTTATATTATATAACATAATATCTATAATTTTATACATATAGTATTTATAATTATATATTTATTACATCTAAAATTACATAATTATTCTAACAATAATGAATAAATACTAAATAAAAAAATTACATTTTCAAATTCTACATTTAAAGTAGACATTTTTTTTCTTAGTTGTTTACATAATATTAATATTTATTTTTATTCATAGAGTTATAAAAATTATTATGAAGTCATCTTTAAGGATAGACCTCTATAAATGATAATGGAGATATTTTATAATTATAGAGACCAGTTTTATAAAAGATATTTTTTCTTTTTTTTTGGTTCTCTCTTTTTCATGGAGAATAATATATGCATGCTTATAATTATAAGAAATTTGAGCCAGTAATTTTCAGCTCATTTTGTTCTTTATTTATCACAGCATTAACAACATTTTTGCTCAGTTTCTCAATATTTTTACACAATTATCGTCACTCCAATTATGTAAGACTAGCTGCAAAAAAAAAAAAGAAATATAATATTATATATACTAATATTATTTCATTCTTTATTTATATAAAAGTAATAAAATTAAAATTAGTCAACATGATAAGTGATGATTTATAATCAAAGTTGTAAAAATTAAATCAGTTATTAAACTAATAAAATTAGAAAGTTAAAAATTTAAAAGTTATCAGCACTGAATCAAATATAATAGAATAATATATTTACATATAAAATATATTATTTAAAAAATTTCGTATTTTATTATTTAAATCGATTAATCATTAAAAAAATTGTAATGGTTAGATCAATTAACCAATTTTTTTTAGTCACCAAAAATTAACCAATTTTTTTAATTCTTTGACTCGAAGATTGTCAAAGCTAGCAAGAGAGTCGAAGTCGAAGATTTTAGCATAAGCAGAGTCGAAGTAGAAGTCGAAGTTGAGAATTTTAGCACGTGGAAAACAAGTTGAAAAATAGTTACTACTTTTCCTTGAATATTAAGGCTTTTACTTGACTCTCAAGTTGAGTTGATTATTACTTGATGATCCTCAAGTTGAAATGGAGAACATGGGGCGAAAAGTAAGGAACAAGCTACAAAGTAAACGTGTGGAGAACAACTGCCAAATCCTTCCTCTAGGAAGATTCAAGTCAAAATAAGCATCTATACCAACGTATTCCAAAGCAACATCAAAACTCTGCAGAAATTTCAGTCACACTGATGCATCAAGAAATGGAGAAAACTTGTGCATGTGAGTGTTAAATTTTTCTTGATTCCTTTTTCATTTTCCTATTTTCCTTTAAGTGTTATTTTCTTATATATTTTCCTTTCCATTATTTCATCGTCTCTTTCATTATTTCCATTTTTTAAGTTCATTGTATATTTGTATCTTTTATTATATTTATTTTCATTATTTTCTCTTTATTTTCTTTATTCTTTATTTTCATCTTTTGCACAAATTCTTCGATTATCATTTTGCAATTAACTCTGCAATATTATTTTATAATACATCGATTTAATTGAGACACTAGATAAGTAAATTCCGAGTCGAGCTCATCCTTTGAGAGAGGAATCGTATCCGCTCCCCAAATGAGATTGTAATACTAGCTCGCTTCGACACTATCTGTCAAAATCAACAAAAAATGAGAGAAACAGTTTCAAACAAGAACTACATTGGGATTGAAGATAGAGTAAAATAAAGGAAAATTGTAATAATACTTCATGAACTTATAATAATAACTTACCATGTTCATACTACTTATTATTCTTAAATGATTAAACTACCATTTCTATCCACGAAAGTTGAAAACGCTGACATATCTATTCATAGAAGACAAAAATTACCATTTGTACCCATAAAAATAGATTTTTGCAAGCAAAATTATCCAAAGCCTAAAAAATTAAATAAAATTCTCAAACTACCCTTCTCTCCACTACTACTACTATCATCTCTCCCTCTTCTCTCTCTCTCTCTCTCTCAATGTTCTCAGTGACTCCAATCTCAATATCAACTACATCGCCGCTCAGTACCACTGCCTTGCCCTCCTTCTCAACTGTCACTCTAACCCCTTTGCCACATACTCCCTTTTTGGTGTCGATCACGACTCAACAACACCAGCACCATCATCACCAGCATAATCATCTAATTCAAGCTCAACCTCTGTCTATGCCGAAAAGAAACCCTAGATCTGAGGATGCTACGAGCAGTGCGAGTGATTCATTGGAATCTAAGGATGCCACGGAGCATCACGGCGATCAATACCAGTAGGTTGCTCCTCAGGGACCTTGAGAACAATGGCGATGACGACTCTCCCGCCACCAAGTAGCCCAAATCGGAGAAGTTCCCTCTCAATAGCTTTGAATTCGCCGCCACCATCGCCGTATTCTTCCTTTTTGCCACTGACTTTTTCTACATCTACCTCACCATGTCCGCCTCTGAGTTTGACCGCATCAAGCTCCCACACACCCTCTCTGATCTTTATTTGCCTCCTCAAGTAAAGATCCTTCTTTTTATTATTGTGTTATCATCTTCATAGATTTATTTGAATCAAATTAGTATTAGATGAACGTAGCATCAAATTAGTTGGAACATTAGTGATTTAGACAAGCGGAGAAAGTTTTTTTTTTTGTAAAAAGAAAAAAAAATTTAAAATTTGTTGTGTTGTTTTGAGTGTAAGGGTGTGCTTTAAATCTTTTTGTGTAGTTTATTGTGTTATTTCTTTGTATACAGAGAGAAACAATAGGGGAGGAGGTGACGGGATTGGATCTTCGGAAGGGGAAGAAGGTAAGGGGGAAGCGGAGCCTGCAATTGAGGTTGAGATCAGGGTCGAAGAGGTGGAGGGAGGAGGAAGGGTGGCGATAGCGGTGGTGGTGATGGTAATGGAGGTAGTGATGGTGATAGTTGGGGAGGAGAATGGTGGTAGAGTTTGGGAGTGGAGTCCCTAAGAACATTTAGAGAGAGAGAGAGAAAAGAGAGCTGATGGCAGTAGAGGTGGAAAGAAGGGTATTTTAAAAATTTTATTTAATTTTTTAAAATTTGAATAATTTTGCCAGCTAAAATCTATTTTTTATGGGTACAAATGGTAGTTTTTGTCTTCTATGAATAGATATGTTAGCGTTTTCAACTTTCATGGATAAAAATAATAGTTTACTCTTCTTAAATTCCTCTATTATTTGAGCAGTCTTCACATTCAACGCCAGGTTTCAGATTTCTTGCATAAATGGTTTCCTTACCTGTCCAATTTCTAATGAATCAAGATAACCATTTGTTCCGGTATAAATAGTTATTATCTGTTCTTCCACAGTGAGAGGAGCTGATTGGGATTGTTTAAGTAATTCGCGTAATCGTTGACCTCTTGCCAATTGATTTTGAGTAGCTTTATCGAGATCAGAAGCAAATTGTGCAAAAGCTTCTAATTCCGTAAATTGCGCCAATTCCAATTTTAATTTACCAGCTACTTGTTTCATGGCTTTAATTTGAGCCGCAGATCCAACTCTGAAAACCGAAATACCCACATTAATCGCAGAAATGCTGCTTCACACCTATTAGAGGCAGAACATGTTTTTTTTGAAATACAAATATGTGTAAGCAAAATATTGGTTCAGTTTCAACTTTCAAGCATCGGTAAAAGAATTTTACCATTTTTTTTCAATTATTTAGTAAAATATAATTCCTCACCTTACATTCTTTAATAGATAAAAAGAATATATAAAAAAAAGATATTAAATAATAAAAAAATTATATTTTACCAAACAATTAAAAAATTTCAGAGTATCCACTATCCACTCCCACCTCCCTAATGAACACCACTTTCAATATTGGTAACAGTGTCTACTAGCTCAACTATTTGGCCCTATGGATTGTTGGGCTCTGCCACCTTAACAATATCAGTGGTTTGAAATAGAAATACAGAACAGTGCATGCACACTAGTAATACTCACAATTGATGCATATGATTTCTTATTTTTCTTGAGGTGAAGAATCCACCAGTTGTGTGGCCATAAAATCATATATCACCATTGCCTTTTGACTCATCAACATCAGATTCTATAAAATGTCTTCATTGATCCTCATTGACAGTAGAATTTTCAGGGGGATCAGAAGCATTACTGAGTTCTTTAATGAAATAATGTTCACAGAATCAATAATATTTTATGGAAGATTGACACATTGGCAATTTTAATTACAAAAGAACCATGTGATACTCTAATGCATAAGTATGCTGTGAATTCTAAATTATCAAAGTCTCAATATTTATATAGTTCGAAATTGATACTCTTTTTGTTTTATAATAATTTTCTCAAGATAAAAAAAAGTAATTACTTTTACATCATACAAGTTGTGCTGCTTCTCCTGTTTCAGTAAGACAGCAGGGAAAACTTATACACAGAAAAAATAATGAAACACCATTTTCATACCGTTGTGATGATACATAACATTGGCATTAATTAGGTTGGCTTAATACACTAGAATCAATGTAAAACCGAAAGGCCGAACCTGGAGATTCATGAAGAACTGTATAATACTGTCCAACCAACGCATTACCAATCAACCGAGCAATGACTGAAGTCTGAAGTAGTTGAATCCATAGCGGTTTCCATTGTCATTATTATTCTGTCAAACTTACACATCAATGTTAAAAATTTCAGAATATCTTAGACACATATGCATAGAATATATACGAAAGTAATAACCATGCATGCATGTAAGTTTGTGAATGAAGTGTGTCCTATTCCATTTTAAAAGGTTCTTGAAGCTAATAGAAAATAAATCAGAGTAGAAAGAAGAGTTGAATTGTGTTGTATTAAATTGTATGATAGAATTAGGGTTCTGAAACGGACCAGTCCAACCTACTTAATTTTGTGAGTTATGTGGATTCACCTGTTTATTTTTTTGTTTGTTTATGAATCTCAATTTTAAAATTCGGACTGTTTAGTGTTTATGGCCACCAATAAAACAGAACTAACAAATTCTTTTCTAATTTGTTATAACTAGCAACCGTCATTAACTACAGGCTAACCGATTACCCTTGTGCGTTTAGTTAATAAATCAGATTAATTCATTTCAAGAATTTTAATGTGATTTAAGAGAGACATGAGACGGACCGATATCAGTGCTACAAATTTATAAGTATGTATTGAGTAGATAATAAAGAGGAAAACAGGGAAGAAAAGGACAAAATAAAACTTCACAAACAAACACACTATTGCCACTACTTCACAATTACTACGCTATCACAGATACCACCATGGGAATGTCTTATAAACTGTGAACTACAGGGGCTAAAAACACAGAGAAAGTGTAACTTTTTTGTTGTCCACTTTAAAAGTGAGACTATATATATATATATTACTAACAAAAATAATTTCGAAAGATACTAATGATAAATAAATAGGAAAAATATTTAAAATTTGATAATGGTTAGAAATATAATTAGTTATGTATTTTTTCTATTAGTTTAAACGGATATATTTCTAATTAAATAATAGGTTGGTTATTGTCATAGTCAGTGACTTAATATGTACTAGGTACCTTTATTTTATGTTTGTTTATTTTTGTTTGGATTTATAAAGAATTGGAATGATTGCCTATCTAATTATTATACTTCCATGTGTATTTATAAGAAAAAGTTGTTATTGATGGAAATTAGTACTGGACTTTATATTTTTCTATTTAAAAAAAATTGCAACAATTTTAAACCATTATAATTTTATAAAAATCCCACCTTTTTGTGAATACCAACGGTTTGTAACCGCCGCAAAAACAAACTAGCGTGACATAGAGGCGGTTATTGAAAACATCGCAAAAATTAATCTCCACACTCTAATAGGTCTTGGTTGGCAAACCGCTGAGATATGATTTTACGACGATTTAAAACTATCGCAATTTGCAGAATAAATTGTCGCTATTCAGTACTTTGGTTGTAGTGATTAGATATTCTAGTCTACTTAAGTTTGGCAGAGTGAGCTAGCCCGCCCTAATTTTGAGGTGGGCTTGGGCAGGGTGGGTAGTCTGCTTTACCATCCCTACCACTAGTTCGGCTTGATGAATTTTGGCTCGTTTACCATCCCTACCACTAGGGGTGGCAAACGAGCCAAAATCCATCAGGCCGACTCGCGTAACTCGACAAAAAAGTGGGTCGAGTTATAAATTTAAGGCAGCTATATATAATAAAAATGTTCATCTAACTAGAACTGCTTAATCCATGAATTTTGACAGGTTTCGTCTAGCGAGGACAAGTTTTTGTTTTTAAGATGATAATTGAATTTGGAATATTACTTTTGTGCTTGTGTTTGGAATGTTTGTTTGTTTTACTTTAAGTTATGATTTGGACTATGTTTGATTAATTAGTGACTTTGATAATGTTTAATTATATGTTTTGGACAATGTTTTGCTTTGGATAATGTTGATTTTATTATTTTGTTTCAAAAAATTTAGTTGATGATTATATTTATTAGATATTTAGAATTATAAATATTTTAGTGTCTGTAAATTTAGAAATTATAATTATTTAATTTTATATCTTTAAAAATTATAAATTTATTAAAATATTTGTAAAATTATCTATTTTTTAATATTTAATAATTTAATAATTAACAAAAGAAAAAATTGGTAAATTTAACCTGCCAATTTATTGTTAGATAAGACAAGTAAAAATTTGAAACTGCCTCACTAAGTATAGATAGAATGAGATGAACTAACTCGCCAAATTATACACTTTTTGCATGCAAGATGGAGTAAGACGGGGTGGATTAGTTCAGCTGCCACCTCTACCTACCACTCGTTTAAAAATATTATTCGTTTTAATATTTTAAGCCTTAAAATTTATTTCTATTAGAAAGATGGAAATTAAACCATTCAATCTATCAAAATATATCTAAAATAAGAGTTATTCATATTTTTATAAAGCATATTATTTTTTTCATTCTACAATTGATATCTCTTGTTGACACATGAATTTGAACACCAATTCTAATACTATCTATAACAATCCAACACACTCACTTAAAATATTATTATCTTTGACATTTCGGATTTTACGGTTTTGTTCGTGATTAAAAGATGAAAACCAACTTAATCCTTTATATTCACACCTTTACTGGACATTTCTTCTTACATGTGCATGTAAATCTGATGCTAAGTGCTTATGAGAGGGAGATATTGATTATACAAGAAACTCTCATTCAAGGGACTTATAAAACAATACTATTAACACCTTAATTAATTTAAAAAACGAAACATTCAATTCGTAACATACATCAATACTAAATTCACAGTCTTATTTTGCCATGTTCCAACATTTTATTCATAAAAAGTACTATCTAAACTATACACGCGATTATATAAAATGCGTATTTTATTCTTTTACATAATATTTATTTTTATTCAGAGTTTTAAACTATTATGAGGTCGTCATTTTTAAGGATAGACCTCTATAAGTGATAAATATCCAGTAAATGAAAATATCTTGTAATCACAGAGGCCAGTTTCATGAAAGATATTTTTCCATTCTTCTTCCGTTCTCTCTTTTCCGTGAATAATTTGCATATTTATGTTCATAAGAAATTTGAGCCGAGTAATTTCAGGTTCATCTTGTTCTTCGTTTATCACGGTTTCTAAAATTATTATTTTACCCTTTTTATCCTTGCTTGAAACCTTAACAGCATCTTTGCAGTTTCTCAATATTTTTATGCAATTATTGTCGCTCCAATTATGTAAGACTAGCTCCATAAGAAGACAAAAATATACATCACAACCATTTTATAATGTAATATCGTCAATTCCACTGACTAATTTTACAAATGAAATTGAGTGTCTTATTATTCAACTAACTTTTTTGGTAAAAGAAAAAAGTTGACTTCAATTGTGTGATTTTTTTGACAAATTATTGTTTTTAGATAAAGTAAAAAAATAAAAATAAAAATTACATTTATATAAACTTTTTAAGAATAACCATCTATTCTGAATGGTTAATTAACCATTTGAAGCTATTCCAGTGTCACCAAATGAAATGGCAAAGCATTGTTTACATGGTGTAAGAAGAAAATGTAGGGAGCTTTCAAAAGTTTTCAACTAAATATGTAAATTCAATTAATTAATGGCATGCATCCTTTTACTTTGGTATATCTATAGAGGGTAAAAATGATTCAAAATTATTATTTATAAATTAAAATTAGTCTTTATATATTTATATATAAATATATATTATGTAATTTATTTTTAATATATATTTGATATTTCAATTTATATTTATACTAGTGGCTGACGATTTCAATAATTAATTTTGGTATATATATATACCTAAGATAATTAAAAATTATTAGTTTTTGTAACATATAAAAATTTAAAATATTAAAAAATCTAATTTTAATTAATACTTTGAGATTAATTTTAAGAAATTACGAATGATTATATTCTAACTTTTTAATTTATTAAAGGTAATTATACTAAAACAATATGTTTTCGAAACTCTTATGAATATATATGGGTGTTTTGTTTGTATTTTTATTTTTTGTTTTTAAATTTTTATAAAAAAAAAGAAAATAAGAGAAAAAAATAATATATGATTTTATTATTATTTTTATTTTTTTTTCACAAGATTTTAACTTAAAAATACTAAAAATATAAACAGAAAATAAAAACGTAAACAAAACGTAAATATAGTTCACAATAAAAGAAAGTAACTTCAATAATCTAATCTAATTTTGAAATTAATTAAGACAAACATACTACTAATCCACTGCTAATTAAATGGTTACCTTAAGTAGAATTGCATCAGCCTTAGGAATGGATTCAAACATGTCTCCACCAGCAAAGCTCAAATTATTGCATCCCTTCAAATTTTTCACAACCTGTGGAAGATCAAATACTATGTATTTGAGTGCTGGAAATTTCTCACTGAAAATTTGAGCGGTGGTTCCAGTTCCACCACCAACATCCACAATTGTTTCCAACCCCTCAAAGGCCATGTGATGATCCTTCAGTGCCAACTTTATCATCTGAGAATCACTAGCCATAGCATCATTGAACAAGCCCATGAGTCTAGGGTTCTTGTCAAGATACTCCCACAAAGGTTTCCCCAAGGTGATTTCGTATAGACGGCGATTTTCGTCGGAAAACCACTTGCTTAGATAATTGAAGGAATCTGAATGAACTGGATCTATAACGAACTCAACCAATGGAGATATACAAGGGTTTTCAGTGCCTTTGATCAAGAGTTCTGATGCTGCTGTGAGAGCAAATGCTTCCTTTTCTTCTTCTTGATTGCCATCTTGGATTCTAACCTTTATTTTATAGATACAGGTATAAATATTAATCTTTTCATATAATTAAAATGCAAATATTGTAATTTTCAAAAGCGCAGCTAATAAGTAAATACAAAATTAGAGATGGGAAAACAAAAAGATATACAAAGTGTTTATATAAACACCTATGATTATTACAAGATATAGCAATGTATATATTATAAATACTTTTATGTGTTCAATAATTTTTTCATGATATATATGTTTATTCATATTATTTTGATGATAATATAAATATTTAGTACTTATTAATTTTTTTGGACAAACAAATTAAATAATATATAGTGAGATTTAGTACCTGTCATGCAAGATGTTTAATTATTTATGAATTTTATTAATTGTTTAATATATAGCATATTCTTTTGTAAGTATTCAATTTTCTAAAATATATATTAATCATAATTATGAATTTAGTACAATAGTTTTGAAATCTTAGGTTAATTAATAATGCAAACAAATGAATTAAATAAGTAAATATAAAAATAAAAAAATAAGAAAATATTAATTATTTCGAACTTTATTTTGGAGGAAAAAGAAAAGATGAATGAGAACATTACGCCTAATAATCCTAAATAATTTAAGATAAAATTTTCTTTTAATATATTAAAGAGAAAAGAGGTAAAGTTATAAATTATAGATTCTTACTATATCAAAGTATCCAATATATGTCATGTAGCGCATGAAAACATCAATGCGATCAACTTTAGTTGACGGAATTTGGAGAACTAAGACCAATTCTAAAAGAGTAATAGGTTTTCCATGGTCGTGGATTATGTTTGGTATGTGAGAATCAATGATCCACTTGAGACACATGGAGTCTAGGATGCTAAACATGTGCCTATAAACAAGTGCTTGAGCTTTGAAGCTCTCACTTGCACTGCGCCCATTGTTTGAAGCCATAACTTTTTTGTGAATAGTTTTGATTGTGCTGTTTTTTTTTTTTAAATCTTTGTGCTGCATGCTCATGTTGAACTCACATTGGTTTAATTTATAGTATAAGGTTTCATCTTGCATGCAGCAGGTGGTTAATTTAATAATTTTCCTTGTTTTACCACGTTTTTGACTGTTGAGGTTGATATAGTTATTTTAAAATCGCTAATTTATATATTTATTGGACAGTATCTATCTGATGTTTAGATTTGAATATTTGCAGCTCCATTATGACGAGTTCGTTGATCTAGAAGGTAAGTAAATTCTTTTTTTAAGATAAAGTACTATTTTAATTTTTTAAATTTTAATTAAATCTTAATTTAATCTCTAATATTTTATTTTTATTTTAAATATTTTGTTTTGTTTTATTTTTTATTTTTTATCAAAATTATATATTTTTTCAAAATATCATTTATTCCTAATTTTTAATTTTTTTATATTAAAATATTAGCTGTTCTATTATTATTGCCAATAAGAGCAAGGTTCAAAACCAATGCAAATTCCTATATATGGTTAGTTTCTTAGACTCACAGCATAATCTCGAACATTTTTTTATAACTTCCAATTTGTATCGTACAATTGTGGGAAATTGCAATATGTGTTGACCATTAGACTTGACATTTCTTTTTCTATGAATAAATTAAGCCATTTTGTGACTACTCAACATTGGACAACAATTAAGAGATAGAATACTTAAATATTTTGCTACGTCTCAAACCTGAATTTCATAAATCATCTAAAATAAGATTTATTGTTTTTTCAGATTTTGATTAGGCAAACAATTTAGAAGATTGAAAATAAAAAACAGATTATTATATTTATTAATTATGGAACAAATCTTGTAGCCTGAAACACAACAAACAAATTATAGTCAGCAGAAACTCTCTGCTGAAATAGAATTTAGAACTTTTGATTGAACTAAATTCTTGTTTTCTTTATTGAATTGGTAAGTGAAGCTTAACTAATTCTGGTAGTTAGTTTATTGTTAAAAAAAAAAGTTGTGTTATAAATAGCTAGTTTAGTGTTAGTGAGAAAATCTGATATAATTTTCATTCTTTCATATTAGTTTTCGTTCTCTCTCAATAATACTCTTACACATACACATTTGTCTAGGGAATTGATCCTCGAATTTATAATGTAAAATATATCGCAACATAAGATCATAAAAAACTTAATCTGATAGGCGATAGCTGTGATTTTAATACATAAAAATTAAACACTTTATTGTCTCTAAGTCTATTACGACGGCTCCAATCCGCATATAATAACACATAAAGGAAAGTATAAGTAGCTAATAAGTTAGTAAATAATGCAGTTACGAATACGGTAATTTTTTTTATTCACTTGTGTTTGTGATTTTTGTGGAAATATAATGTATTTTTTGTTTTATTAGACTAATTTTAAAATTTATTATTTATATTATTTACGAAAGGTATTATCTATCTAACAAAACCGAATATATAATTATAATTCCAGACTAATAATATTCAAGCGTCCAACACTTATAAAAATTGAATGGTCCGTTTAATATCTTAATTATTTCTTGGTATGCCAGTCTCTATGTTAATGTGAATTATTTTTTATGAACTCTTCTGTAATTTTTTGTGACAAATTTAAAGTATTTTATTTTGAAAAAAAAATCTGAAACAGGAAAATAAATATTGAATTATTTTACAAATACGTATAATTTTTATTCGATTTTATAGCCTATAAATTTGGAATAATGAGATCCGTAATTATATTTTGTGTAAGTTTTTTACTAAATTTTTATATATAGTTTAAACTTTTCTAATCAAGGTTTTTTTATATATAGTTTAAACTTTTCTAATCAAGGTTTTATAAAATATAAACACGTAACACTTTGCAATCAAATCTTTACACTACACATATACATGATAAATCATTCAACGTTCTACAGTCAAATTATTAATTGTTACATTTGTCTAGTGCACAACATACATGATTTGCTTTGACCGCAACAATTAATATATTGATAATCAAGTAATCAACTAACTTTTATTCTCTTTGTCTCTGTTGCTAAAAAAACGTTGTATTTTTTTATGTGAAAGTATAGAAGAGATGATATAAGGTAGAAGAAGAGAGTAAAAGAATGAGAAATTCTGATCTTAGACTTGAATTGAATGTGTGTATTTTTCAATATCTAATACAATTAGAGGGTAAACAATTAGTGTGCATGTAAATATCAATATTGATCAAGTGATTTCCTGGGCAGGTAAACCAACTTCTTTCAATTCTGTCTAGACAGTTATAACAGAAGAATTGGGTGAGTTTGGTGTTGCTGCACTACTACTACTACTCTCTACAATTTATTTTATTTTGGACAAATCGTTAAGAAAAAAAAAATAATTTTCTAAATCGACGATAATGTATTCAAGTTGTATACACTTACGTTAATTATTAATGGGTTATGCTACGTGTACACTAAGATCAGTTACTCAAGTTAGTCATCAGTATAAATACATATTAGAATATAAATACACATTAAAAATAAATTAAATTACACATATATTTATACACAAATACATTAGTGACTGATTTTAGTGGCTGATTTTAGTGTATAAATAACATTTTTCATTATTAATATAAGGTTTAATTATTCTGTTGGTCCCTATAATTTGTCAAATTTGTAATTAGGTATTTACATTTTTTCTTTCGATTGAATCTTTACGTTACTTTTAATTTTATAATTAAATTATTTTTAGTATAAAAATGTTAGAATTAATTGAATATTTTTTTTGTAAATTAAAGGCTTTCATAATTAAAATTTTCATTAGATGTATATTTAATTGCATGTATTTTAAGAGAAATTTTTTTATTAATTTTAATATTTTTGGCATGAAAATGGCTTAATAATTACAAAATTAAAAGTAGTATAAAAATCTAATTAAAATAAATACAAAGACCTAATTAAAATTTTAATAAAATAATTAAATCTCAGTATAATTACTAAAATTGGACCAGAAATTGACCAATAATATATTTTTGCCCACTAGTTCAACCTGTGGAGTGGATTACGGGTGTTCAAATTCAAATCGATCCAAAAATTAAACCGCTCATCCAATCCAATTCAAATCGAAAACTGATTAAAACCGCACTAACTTAAATTTGATTGGATTTTACTTTTTGCAAACCGTTTGATCGGATCGGATTTCAGATCTAATTTTTATAACCGATCCAATTAAATTCAAACCGCACAATGTGTTATAATATTATTATTTTATTATTATATTTACAATCATACTTATAACATATTCAATTTGTTATATATTTTTATATTATTCATGTATTATTATTATTTAATAAATATTTTATATTCAAAATATGATTTATTTATTTATTTTAACTAACCTATAATTTTATTTCTATTATTATGTGATCGTTGGTTTTTAAGATATTGTTGATACTTGTTATGCCATTGTTGGTTATTTAAAATTTGATATTAAAACTTGTTATATATATTTAATTCTTTTAATTTATAAAACCGAAATTCAATCCAATCCAAACTGCACCGTGTAACACCCTGGCCTAACTATCAAAATGTTACGCTTCCGGCTGCGCCACCCTGATAGTTTGAGTATTACGACGACTCTTAAAATATTTAATACTAAAATATGAGCATGTTTAAAACTTAAACCGTATTTCTTAAAACTTACATCCATAATTACATTACAAATTACAATACTCACAAGAAAATATATATATTAATTTACAAGGATTTCATATCAATTTCATATCTTAAGGAAATCGATTCAAAATCAAATCATTTCTAACGAACCAAACTCATTTCCAAAACTTTAAAAAATTAATTTAACAAAACCAAACAATAATCCAATCAAACAATAGTCATATTCATCCCAAAACAGCCAGACAGTACATAAGACTTACATAATCACCAGAAATTGTATTTATTACATCTATATCCATTTATAACAATTCCAAAATATAAAATAAGCTTTTTAGAAAAATACTCCTACCTCGAAGATTCGAACCCATAAGCTAAATGCGTTACAAGAACCCTTTCTCTCTGCCCGAAATCAACTACAGCTTAAACCACAGGTCAGTTCACTTTCGCAATAGCAGAGACGACTTTATTCTAAAAGGCAATCTCGATAACTCAATCCTAAAACATAAATATCTCGGAAGCCTTAATAACATATAACGGAAAACTAACGGCAGAGTTCAAAATAAAGTACACTTACGGTAACAGCAGAACAGAGCAACCGCAATCCTGAGCTGACCCGACGGCAGCTCTGACAGCGGCTAGAAACTCCGGTGGTTCAATGGTAACCTTAATTTGACATGCAATTCCTTGGAACTCGACCCTAAGGTACCGAAATCTCATAAACTATAACAGAATATTGATTTCAAGGGGTCAAAAATGAAATGCTTACCGAGGAGACAAGGATTCCACCGGCGGTTACCGACAACAACGATTGTGGCGGCAGTGCCGGCAGCGGACGATAGAATGCACGGCAGTGACTGCGAACCCAGCATGGCTTCCTTCCTTCCATTGCGTTCTGGTCCTCATCCGACGACGTGCATGGCGACGGCAACGGCCTCCATCTACGTCAGCGGCGGTGATTGGTGCAACGGTGGTGGCTGGACGCAGCTCCTCCAGCTCGCATCTCTAGCGGCAATTCGGGTCGTGGCCCGGACGTGCGACACCCGTCAAACCGTTCGCTCGGGTCTGGTAATTTTGTACACCGGGTCGGATGAGACAAGGTGCCAGCTGGGTTGGGTCGTAACACTTTTTAAGATTTTGAGGTAGTCTTGTTCCGAGTAAATCTCTCTTCAATCTCTGTTGCTGTCATAGAATTTATCTAGCTAAACCTCATCTAATGATTCCTCAAATTAGAGAGATCGATGAATTTTTGAAAATGACCTTAACCTAGGTGGCTTATTTAACATATATATGGATAATATGAACAAGCCGAAATATTTACAAGAACAAAAAAGGTGATTTAATTCATTCTTAGATACTTAATATTCTTCTTACATGCAAGTGGATATGTAAATTCCATGATAAATGCTTATGTGAGAGGGATTTAAAAATTTTAATTAATAAAGGCAAAAATTTTACATATGGGCGCATAAATGCATGCGTGCACATATAATCTAACTGTAAGGTATCAGGCTAAAGATAATGAAGGTGAAGCAGAGGTGAAGTGGAAAGAAGAGAAGATGGATCTGAACTGTGAGAAGTGTGAATTTTCTTTATCGTTTTACAAGTGAGACAACTGTATATATAGATGTAGGTGTAACTGATTAGCTAACTGAAAGGTAACTAACTGCTTCTAGAATCATCTAGTAACTAATTTTTTAACTGTCAGTTAGTTTATAAATTGCTTGTGTATTATTGCTAACATCAAACCCTACTGTTTTGTTTGCTAAAATCTTCTGAGATTCTGCTGGCTTGCAATCTTTCTGTGATTCTGAGCTTGGTTCTGAATTTATAAAAGATGAGGCTGGAGACAGATTTTGTGAAACTGTCAGCTATTTGGTCTTGAGAGAAAATGTGCATAATGTTGATTTTCTTTTGGGCAACATGGTCTCTTACAAAGTAAAGGTCAAGTTCAAAATGTTTGCTCTTGTTGTGGAGAACTGGGTTTGCAAGGGCCTATGCAAAATCAAAAAACCCAAAAAGAGGCTCTTGTTTGAGGGGAGTGTTAGAGATATAACCATTAATGTTACCTTCTCCCATCAGCTTAAGCTTTTGGGAAGAGTGATTTCATAACATGGTATCAGAGCTCTATGTCCAAAAGGTCAATAGTTCGATCCTTAGTGAACCCTAAAAGTGAAAAAATAGCATAAGGCAAATAAAAAAGAAAAGAATGCCTATGTAAAATCAAACAAACACAAAAAGATGCTCTTGTTTGAGAGGGAGTGTTAGAGATATAATCATTAATGTTACCTTCACCCATTTACTTTTTCAAACCTTGAAACCCACACCCTACTTTTCCTCTTCCCCATACACAATCACCTTTTCCTCTTCCCAACACCCTTCATAAATCCCACCAAAACCCCACCTACCCTACCCACTTCAAATTCAAACATTTTCCACCCATTCTCCCTCCCAATAGACGAACCCTAAACCCCCAACCCTATAAATACCGCCCATACCATCCTTCATACACACACCTTTCCCATACACTTCTCTCTCTCCTTATACCATTCATACACCTTCACTCTTCTTTCCCATTTTTCCCACTTGGCTGAAGCCTTCCATCCCTTCCCTCTTTATCATTCTCTCTATTCTTCCACTATTTTCTTTTTCTTTTGTTAGTTTTGCTCGAAGACAAACAAAATTCTTAAGTTTGGTGTTGAAAAAGCTCTGCTTTTTACATCTACTTTTCCTCCATGGCACCAAAGGTCGGCGAATCTTCAAGGAAAAAAAAGAGAAAGGCTCCCCGCTTCTACCTCAGAACCTTGGGAATCATGGAGATTCCTCACCAAGGTTCATCAAGACCACTTCTATGATGTGGTGAGGCACAAAATTAAAAGATGATATCCAACTATAAATAACCCCTCATACCACCTCTCCAACACACACCATTCATACACTACTGGCCCCACTTGGCCGAACCCACTATTTCCCTCCATCTCATCTTCTTCTTCTCTTTTCTTCATATTTTGTTCGAGGACGAGAGAAGTTTTTAAGTTTGGTGTTGGAAAATCCTTGCTTTTTTTTTTCCATTCCCACTTATGGCACCCAAAATCGGAGAATCCTCTAGAAAAAGGAAAGGAAAAGCAGTTGCTTCCACCTCCGAATCTTGGGAGATGGAGAGATTCATCACCAAAACCCATCAATACCACTTCTATGAAGTAGTGGCAAAGAAAACGGTGATCCCTGAGGTCTCCTTCAAACTAAAAAAAAATGAGTTATCCGTAATTCTATCGTCGTGTCTATTCTCTTCTCTGTTGCCGCGTCTCCCACCTTATCTACTTCTCTGTCCTCTAGCTCGCCATTGCGTCCCCCACTGCGTCATTTCGAAAGAAGTCACCATCTTGTCATTTAGACTTTTTGTATAAAATCTTGATGTTTTGTATAGAATAGATACTTACACCTCTATTCATAAGAAAATTAATAATTAGTTTGAACTATTAGATAGATGGGGAATGGGGTCTCCACGGAAAATGGAGCCCTATGGAGAATGGGGATGGGAAGCAATATTCCCCCATAGCGGAGAACGGGGACGGGGACGGGGACGGGAAGTAAATTTAGGGGTAGGGGATGGGGAGTAGGGAGACATCCCCCGCCCTAACAGCCTTTGGTCGATGGAACAATGTAGGCAAGGAAAGTCGACAAAATGGATCCGTAACCTCGGAAAAAGGATTGGCTCTGAGGGCTGGGCACGGGGGTCCCAGCCCCAAACCTGTTGGCTGTCGGTGGACTGCTCGAGCTGCTCTCGTGGCGAGAGCGGGTCGTCGCGTCCCGGTCGGGGGATGGATTGGGTGCACTCTGTTGAGGGCATTCGCACGTCTTGTGCGGATGAACAGAGCTAAAATTTTTACTACCTGTGCGTACGCACACCTCTATGTTAATCCTCATTCTTAAAAATTTTCAAGTATAAATTTATATCATCAATTGTTAGTCCCTTCAATACATTTTTCAAATCTTAAAAGGTTATTTTTTGGATTAATAATTTTCCCTATGTCACCAGCATACTTTTCAAATATGCAAAAAGCATTAGGTATCTTAACACATTTTTCAAATCTTAAAAGGTTATTTTTTGGATTAATAATTTGCCCTATATCACCAACATACTTTTCAAATATGCAGAAAGCATTAGATATTTTAACAGGTTTGCCATTAGCATCAGCAAAGAATGCATCTAAGAACTCAGCATTGGAAGGACAATCAGTAAGAGGCTCAAGTGAAAAAGCAGATTGTCCAAACCCAAATTCTCCAATGTCAAAATAGGATGTGTAGTACCAATCCTCAGTGGGATCTTGGTATGGAACAAAAAGCTCTAATATGAAGCCTTTGTATAGTACTTGCCGATATTTCTGCATTTCTAGGTGATACACTGAGGCCAGAGAAATTATTGGGCCAGCTCTAACGTCGAATCCAACATGAAATTCCCAGTTCACCCAACTGTGTTCATTCCAATAGTGTCAATGAACCAGGAAAGAGATTTTTATAATAAATGTTCATATTTTTATTGTAAGTTCTCAATAATTTGATTTTTTCTTTTAGAAAGTTCAATGATTTTTATTAGGTTTTTGCAAAAGTTTGGTGTATAACTTTTATATTTGCGGAAAGGATTTTCTAATTAATTGTTATAACATGATCTAGAAACTATGTTTTTAGTTAACATGACAACTCTTAATAGTGAAATTCTTTGTATTTTTTTGGAAAATACATCTTCCAAAAGGGAATTTAATCGAACGATCTGCAAGTTGAAGAGAGATTCTGGTAGGTTTTACCTTATCAATATGGAGCTTCTTCATTAGTGAAAGTGGCATGAGGTTGATGCTTGCTCCAAGATCGCACAATGCCCTCTGAATAGTAACATGTCCAATGGTGCAAGGAATTAGAAAGCTCTTCGGATCTTTCATCTTCTCTGGAAGGTTGATGCGTGAGCATCTTTCTTATCTTTTCTTAGTGAATTTGCATTTGAAATTCTTGAATTAAAGCAAGATTTTGGTGTTTTAGGCCACCATGAATGCTACTTTGAGTTGTTTTGCAATTTGAATTATTACAAATAGCATTCGGGTGAATTTGGTGGAGTTCAGAAAGAAGAAAATGAGTAAATTTCATGCAGTATGGTGGCGCCAAAATTTACCCAGCTCAAGTTTCGCGCCAGGACACAACAAAACTCCATATTTGTTACGGCCATGGTTGCGCTAAATGCCACATCCCAGTGTTTAATTTAGTTTTTAAACCAAACTTCACGCGGCCCAAGTTTGGTGTCAGTATACTGAAATTGAAGCCAAGGTTAAGATTTTGGGATGAGTGATTTCATAACACTAACATAAATATATATATTAATCTAAAATTTGTCATTTAATATATAAAAATATAATGATTAATCTAATTTAATTAAAAAATAAATTTATAATTGTTTTTTTCACTATTTACATTATGAAAATATTAAATAATAATTTTAATAATATTTATATAAGACCAACAATAGTATATTGAATTTATGTTTTTTAGTACAATATTTAAAATATTTACTTTTTCTTACTATAATAATAATAATTTTTCGAGAAAAGGACAAATCAATCCCTAACTTTTTGGTCTGCAGATATTTAAGTCCCTAAGAATTTAAAAATACATTTAAGTCACTGACTTCTTCAAAATTTGGACACATCAATCCTTAAGTCTAATTTATTCTATTTTAAAAACTTGCTCACGTGTACATCCGTATCAACCAGGTCAGTACAACAGAAGTCACGTTAAATTTTTCCATTGGGTCTGACAGATCCAAGTGAACACAAAGGATCGATATGTCTAGGTTTTAAAAAAGTCAGGGATTTAAATGCATTTTCAAATCTTTGAGGACTTAAATGTCGACGGATCAAAAAGTCAAAGACCTATTTGTTATTTTCTCTAATTTTTCGTACAATTAAAACTTTTGTATCTCATTTGAATTTAAATATAATATATCTAACTTCTATCTTTTTTTATTATCTTTAATTCAAAAATGCAATTTTTTCTTAAAAAAATACGTAAGTAGAATAAGATTATTGTAGGTTTTTAAGACATCAAAAATATTAATTATTGTATTTTTTGTTAAATTTAATTAATTAAAAAATAAATAAGTCACTAAAATTTATCTATAGAAATTATATTTTAAAATTTAAAATAAAAATAAATTTAAAATCTTTAATAATAGAGACAATTAATAAAATTAATAAGAACATTTATTATATATACTCATATATTAAATAAAAGAATTACAAATTTTTATGGCGGCACTCCAGCCTCTTGAATGTGGATCCGTTTCTGCTGAGAGGGATATTAATTGTTTAGGAATCTCTCGTTCAACAAGCTTATACAAAATACTATTAAGGCGAGTTTGGATAAATAATTTAAATAAGTTTTTTGAAAAAAAAGTTTAAAGTACGAAGATTTTTATTAATAACAGCTTATAAATAAGTTATTTTGTACTTAAATTTTTAGTTATAAAAGTACTTATTTTAAAGTTGTAGCGTTTGGATAAATAACTCAAAAAATATAATTTTTTTACAAAAAATGGATATTAAAACAACGATGATAACAAATACTTTTCAATATTGAATGTTGATTTTCTATAACCTAATCACTAAGATTACAACTGTTTAGACAATTAATTCTTTATTTGCTCTCTTATTAGTTCTATTTTTTAGGTAAAAAGTGGTTCTTCTACTTTATCTTTACCCATAACAGTGTTCTTGTACGTGGTAAATAGTAATAAAATTTTAATTCACAATAATCTTAATGGCAATGCCAAAGAAATTATTGTATAGTTAGTGTTTGCTGTTTTATTGTGTATGATATGGTAGAAAAAAATAAAAAATAAATGTAAAATGTGTGTCAATGTATATTTTGTTGCTATTTTTATTTTTTTTTACTTTTATTACAATTCCTTCCTCTTTTATTAGGGTCAAGAACTTGCTATAACTAACTATAAAAATAATAGCAGTTATATAAAAATAAAATCATATGAGAAAAAATAAAATTAAAACTGAGATTTTATACCACACATAATGTTAAATACAAATTTAATAATAAAAAATAGAGTGATAAAATAATAAAAAAATAGAAGGAATATATGCAATAGGTGATTCAAATGGAACATTGTTTTAAAATAGTGATAGAGAGTCAATATTTTCAGCAGATAAATCATTACGTGAAAATGATGGTGGAAGGTCAATGCTTATAGCAGATGGAACCTTGGGTGAGAATGATGGTGGGGGGCAGTATTTCCAGTATTTTTTATAGAGTCAATAATGAAAGTAGATTTTTTTTGTTTTGAGATCATTGTTTTTTACGAAAATGATAGAATGACTTATCGATGAGGAGAATTCATATATTTCTACTTCTCCAAAAAGCTATAAATTAACTTTTTGGGAAGTTAAAAGTTCTTTTCAAAATAGTACCAAATACGCATACTATGACTTTTCATAATTCAAAAGTCAGAAAAAGTAGCTTTTACTACTTTTCAAACGGGCTCTAAGTACTAACACCTTAATTTAAAAGCGAAACATTTAATTCGTAACATACATCAACCTTAAGGCTGCATTTGTTTCTGAAAACATGATAAAATAATATACTAAAAATAAGATTTAAAAGATAAAAATACAAAAATTTAGTATTTTTATATTTTGTTTGATAGTAAAATAGAATAAATTATAAAAATTTAATTTTTTTCATTTAAAAATTTTGAAAAAAAATAATAAAAACTATAATTATAAAAAATTAACAAGAATAATAAAAAAAATAAAAAAATAAATTGTGTCTCTTTTTAGTGTTTTTGTATCTTTCCTGTTAGGATAGACACAAAATATAATAATTCAGTGCCTTTAGACACAATGTTTCTAGACACAATATCTCTGTCCATATCTCATCTGTCAAACACAATTTTAATTTGTATCTCTGTGTCCCTATCTCAATGTGTCCCGTCTCTATAAACACACACAGCCTAAATTCACACTATTAAAAGAGCTGTTACACATTCAAGTCTTTTTGACAACCAAGTCCAATAAAGTTGGTCTAAACCAAACAAAAATCAGTTTCATTAGTGGAGCGTGAATACACGCTCCAACTACGTAAACATTTCCGCGTTTCTTTCCCCCTCCACCTTCTTCTTCTTCTTCTACTTTTTTGCGTTTTTCCTCCTCCTTCTTCGCATTCCTCTTCCTTCTTCTTCGTGTTTCTCTCTTCCTTCTTCTTCGCGATCCTTCGTCTTGATTTTATTTTTCTCAAGAGAGTAAATCAAGAAGAATTTTGAGAAAATAAAATAAGAACAATATGACGAAAAAAAGACGAAAAATACTACAACAATTTCGGCGGATAGTGGCGAAAATTTTGTGGCGGTTTTATAAAACCGCGGCACATATAGCGGTGGTTATTGGTTGGGGCTGCAATCAGGATCACATTTAGCGGCGGTTTTTCAAGAACCGCCGCTATATTTCAATCAGGCTTGCATTTAGCGGCGTCTTTTCGAAAACCGCCGCTATATATACTCTCGAGTGAGTTATTGTTTTACATTTTGCGGCGGTTTTGTTTAAATCGTCACAAAATGCGTATTACCACATATTGCAATGTTTTCTTTAGTAATAACCATCTGGGTATAATCTAGTTAAGTAAACACTACTATCTTAAGCTACATATGTTTAAATCATTGTTACTTAAACTCGTAACACTTTTTTTACATTCGTTTTACGTAAAAAAAAATTTACAAGTTAAATAAACTATATATATATATATATATTAACTCATGTGAATAAATTTACCAATAAGATTTTCTTGTTTACTTTATTGGTATTTAAATTTGCATTCAAATATGGATGTAAAAGAAGAAAATAAAATCATACTCTGAACTAATTAAAAATCAAATATTTTCTAAAAATAATAATTAAAAATATTTTCTACAGGTCATTAACAATATTTTAAATTATAATTTTTTATTTTAATAATTTGTTGAGCATTTATTAAAATAAAAAATTTAAATTTTTTTAATAACAATCTTAACTTGTATTCTTAGATATAAGAATTCATAATAATTAAATTCAAAATTAATTAATATTTTATCAAAATTAAATACTAAAGAGAATAAAAATATTTTTATATGAAAACCAATCAATTATCTGTATATTATCGTGGTTAATAGATTCAATAATGCTAACTGACTAACAAAATATAATATTTTTGGCAAATATTTCACTAATTTTAAATATTAAAGACTAAATTCTAAATCTTAATAAATATTTTTAGAAAATATTTGATTTTTAATAATTTATAAAAAAATATTTATAATAATTATTATTTTTATTTATGATTGAATATACTCTTTATTGAATTCATTATGGATATTATTAAATGTATTCTTTATTGTACTCTTTATATACGCTTGGATCATATATAAATAGATGTAAATTAATTCGATCTACTATGGTCCAAAATTAATTCGAAGTAGACCCATTCGAATTACTAGGGACGTCCTAGCGTGTATAATTCGAATCACCCTGATTCGAACTACCCTAAGACTACATGCAAGCATAATTCAAATTGGATAAATTCGAATTACAAGCATTACTACTAATTCGAATAGGACTAATTTGAATTAGTGTTGGTTTGTCTAATTCGAATGAGACTGATTCGAATTACATAAGAATGTGTTTTTGGGAAATCCTGGTAATGTTTTTTAATTTGGTAGAATTGTGTAATTTGGTCCTCCATTTGATTTAATTGTGCATTTTACCCAATATATAAGGTGCCTATAATAACTATGATCAGATATATAAAGTATACAACAAAAATCTGTGTGGCAATCAAATGTGTTCATATGATATATATAATTATTAGCACTATATACATCGAAGAGACATTTTTCTTGGTGGTAACATGACATTGTTAAAACTTTTACTTAATGATTGAGTCGGTTAGACCACCGGACAATCCGGTTCGATTTTAATAACTATGAACGGAAATACTAAAATTTAGCGGCGGTTTAGAACCGCCGCAAAACAAATGCTGTTTTCTTTTATTTGCTATTTAGCAGCGGTTTGAGGTTTCAAACCGCTGCAAAATTGATAGACGTTTAGCGGCGATTATTCCAACGGTTAACTAAAAGCACCGCATCCGTTTAGCCGCGCCCCATCTTCCGGCGTTTCATTAAACCGCCGTGAATATTTAGCGACGGTTCAAAACTGTCGCTAAACGGCTCCAGCAACCGTCGCTAAGTGTCGCTTTTGTTGTAGTAAGAAGAAGAAGACAAAACGAAGGATGATGAGGAGAAAAAATTCAAGTGAAATAACAGAACCAAATGAACTTAAATTAAACTAAAAAATGAACCAAAATTTCTTAAAAAATAAAAAATTTCGTCAATACTTATCAGCAACATCAAGTGAACCTCAGTTAATTTACAAACGAATCGAAATTAGTTTAGATTTGAATAGAAACTAACTAAACAATTACACATGAATAAGTTCATTTGCTATTTAGCGGCGGTTTCAAATCGCTGCAAAATTGAAAGACGTTTAGCGGTGATTATTCCAGCGGTTAACTAAAAGCGCCGCATCCGTTTAGCTGCGCCCCATCTTCCGGCGTTTCTTTAAACTGCCGTGAAATGTTTAGCGGCGGTTCAAAACTGTCGTTAAACGGCTCCAGCAACCGCCGCTAAGTGTCGCTTTTGTTGTAGTAAGAAGAAGAAGACAAAACGAAGGATGATGAGGAGAAAAAATTCAAGTGAAATAACAGAACCAAATGAACTTAAATTAAACTAAGAAATAAACCAAAATTTCTTAAAAAATAAAAAAATTGGTCAATACTTATCAGCAGCATCTAGTGAACCTCAGTTAATTTACAAATGAATCGAAATTAGTTTAGATTTGAATAAAAGCTAACTAAACAATTACACATGAATAAGTTCAGCAAATTCAAACGAAACTGATGAGTTTGGAAAACTCTTATTTAATTTTGATGATGAACAAACATTATTAAATATTTAATTACAAAATTATTAATTTGATCTTAATTCATATTTGCTTAATTAATAATTTTGTTGTGCAGATTTTGTGTTGGGCCGAAAATGAAATTCTGGTTTAAGCCCAATTATAAGCCTTGCTACATGCTTCTCATGCTATGAAGCTGAATTATTAATTGGGCCAGAATGAATGTTATTGATGCAAGCCCAAATGAATGCTTTTTTATGTGCTCAATGCTTGATCCAAAAATTTACCAGGAAAGCAAATGTTATAAGTGGGCCAAAATTCAATAGTATCATAAAGCCCAATTTGTTTTCTTTGCATGCCATGGTCCAAAAGAAAAATGAAATTGGGGCACAATGGTTAAAATAATAAAAACCCAAGACATTGAATCTTGGTTGCATGCTTCCAACGGACTTCACACTTTAACTTGTGAAGGAACTCAAATTTTATCAAGATAAGTTAATGCAGTCCTTGGAAAAATGAGAGAGAAAAGGTCAAAGTGATTTGATGGCAATTAATGGTAGCTTACACGCTACTACACAAAGCATGGAGAAGTGCACCTAATTTCTTTATTCATCATAACACTCATAGCTTTGCTTTTATTTTTTATTTCTTCTCTCTCTCTCTTTCTCTTCTCTTCGGTCATTAACCAGGAAACCATGGAAGTTACACTAAGCTACTCTCACCAAAAAGAAGGAGTTGCATGCATCAAGGCCATCAAGTTAATGATGGCAAGAAAAAGAAAACCAAAAGTATGTAGTGCTGAGATTGTCACCAAATATGGTAAGATTTGGTGAGGTAATCTCGGATCCTTCATACTCAAAAAGAAAGATGAAGATTCGGCCAGCCAGGCAGATTCTTGAAGCATGACTTGTCTTTGATTCTGCTCAACCACCATAGGAAGTAGCTAGAGTGGCGAAGTGATGGAAGAGGCAGAGATTAAAGCAGATGAAGTCATCATCATCATGAAGCATCAAGGACCAGAAATCCATCTTGGAGAGGAAGCCAAGGATGGAGTGCTCGGATTGATGTAGAATGATGATCAAGAAAGGACTAGAGGTAATTGCATGTTGGGTTTTGCATGGTTATCTCTTCTCTCTCTATGTGGCCGAACTGGTTCTGTTTCTTGAAGGAGGAAGAAGTTGGTTTGGGTGTTGGCTTCAAGTGTGGAGGCTTCCCTCTTCTTTAAAAAGAGAGAACAGCCACTGTTTGGAGCAAGGAGTAAGATTTGAGAGTGCAAGGCACAGAGTTCTCAGAGCTACCTGAGCTAACAGATTTCTCTTCTCCTTCAATGTATTCTGTTTTGTAATTTTTCTGTTTAATTTTGTCATGTCTTGAGTCTCATGGAAAAAGGCAAACAGTGAGGTTTGTATGAAAAAGCCATAGAGCGAAAAAAGGCAGAGAGTGCAAAATTAAAAGAAAAAGCCATAGATGTCTTAGAGTTCCTTTGTACATCTGTGTTGTGTTTCATGATTCTGTGGGAATCCCCTTGTAAGTTGGGTTAGCACTTTACAATTTGTAATCTGGATGATTATAGTGAAATTCCATCATTGTTGTGATGGAGACTGGATGTAGGCTGCACTGCACTTAGCAGCTGAATCAGGATATATCTGGGTGTAATCTTCTCTCTCTCTTCCTACCTCAATTCTATTTTTACTGTTCAGATGAAAAATAAAAAATGTCTCGTGTCAAGTGACGAGACAAAATGAAAATGTCTCGTGGCTAGGGACGAGCTAAAAACAGAAAAGTCTCCTCTAAGTCCAGGAAGTGTTAACAAGCAAAAAGGGGGCTAAGATTCAACCCCCCTTCTCTTAGCCACTGAAACCATCAGAAACAAAATCAAATAAACCTAAATTAACTAAGAAATTAATCGAAATTTTTAAGGAATAAAAAATTTGGTCATTACTTAACAATAGCATCAAGTGAACCTCAGTTAATTCACAAATGAACCGAAATTAGTTCAGATTTAAACAAGCAGTAAAAAAAACTTAATCATCAAGAAAAACACACAATATTGGTGTTGTTGGTGATAACGATAATGAAAGAGAAAGAAGAAGAAGAAAAATAAACCCTGCGTACCCGAATTTAGAAGAAGAACGGCGACACTAAACGTATGTGCTTGAATGTAGAGCTTTATTCATATAATACCATATTACAAAATTTTATTCATAAAAAATACCATGTAAACAATAGTATACAACTACATAAAATAATACTACTAAAGAGATAATACTTAAAGTTATCTTATATTATATAACATAACATTTATAATTTCATACCTATAGCATTCATAATTATATATTTATTACATCTAAAAATATATAATTATTATAACAATAATTAATAAATACTAAATAAAAGAAATTACATTTTTAAATTCTACATTCAAAGTAGACATTTTCTTTTTTAGTTGTTTGCATAATATTTATTTTATTCATAGAGTTATAAAAACTATTATCAGGTCATCTTTAAGGATAGACCTCTATAAGTGATAAATGTCCTGTAAATGGAGATATCTTGTAATTATAAAAGCCAGCTACACAAAAGATACTTTCCCATTCTTTTTTGGTTCTCTCTTTTCCGTGAAGAATAATATGCATGCTTATATTCATAAGAAATTTGAGTCGAGTAATTTCAGGCTCATCTTGTTCTTCATTTATCACAGCCTCCAAAATTATTATTTTACCTTTATTTTTATTCTTACTTGAAGCATTAACAGCATCTTTGCAGTTTCTCAATATTTTTATGCAATTATCGTCACTCCAATTATGTAAGACTAGCTACAAAAGAAAAAAAAGAAATGTAACATTACATATACTAATATTATTTTATTCTTTATTTATTAAATATATATAAAAATAATAAAATTAAAATTAGTTAACATAATAAATGACTTATAATTAAAGTTGTAAAAATCAAATCAGTTGTTAAACTAATAAAATTAAGAATTTAAAGATTTAAAGATTAATCGAAATTCAACCAGGACCGAATTGAATATATAATAGTAATATATTTATGTATAAAATATATTATTTAAAATTTTTTTGTATTTTATTATTTAAATCAATTAATCATTAATTAGGGCAAACACACCACTAATCCACTACTAATTAAATGGTTACCTTAAGTAGAATTGCATCAGCCTTAGGAATGGATTTAAACATGTCTCCACCAACAAAGCTCAAATTGTTGGATCCCTTCAAATTTTTCACAACCTGTGGAAGATCAAATACTATACATTTGAGTGCTGGAAATTTCTCACTGATAATTTGAGCTGTGGTTCCATTTCCACCACCAACATCTACAATTGTTTCCAACCCCTCAAAGGCCATGTGATGATCCTTTAGTGCCAACTTTATCATCTGAGAATCACTGGCCATAGCATCATTGAACAAGCTCAAGTTTGTAGGGTTCTTATCAAGAAACTCCCACAAAGGTTTTCCCAAGGTGATTTCGTATAGAGGGCGATTTTCGTCATAAAACCACTTGTTTAGATTATGCATGGAACTTGAAAGAGTTGGATCATCGAGAAACATTTCTACCACCGGAGATATAGAAGGGTTTTCAGTGCCTTTGATCAACAGCTCTGACGCTGCTGTGAGAGCAAATGCTTCCTTTTCTTCTTCTTCTTGGTTGCTATCATCGTCATCATGAATTGTCACCTTTGTTGTACAGATGTAAATACAATATTAACTCCATATGCATGGTATATGATATAGTTGCAATTATAACATTTTGTTAAGAAAACTAAGATAGATAGTGCCTTGTATATTAAAGAGAAAATCAACAAAAATATTCTCAATATTTGCGGATCGGATATCGGATATATCCGCATAATTAAACTTTCTCTTTTTAATTATATTTCTATGTAAAAAAACTCAATAAAAATATATTTTTTTATACTTTTAAATTTATTTATTCCTAAAATATTTTTAATCAAACTCTTTCTAAATAACAAAAATAAAATAATATAATATATGAATAATAATTACTAACTAAAACATACAAACAAGTAAATATAATACCAAACATATATATTTATTTATTTTTAATTATTATTGTGTGGATCTGCGGATCGGATACGCGGATGTAGAGCAGATATCCGTGATCCGATCCACAAAGGGTGCGGATCGGATCCCATCCGATCCGATCAATTTGCGGATCGGATCGTATCCGCAATTTTCGAATCGGATGCGGATACTTACCGCGGATCTGCAGATACGATCCGATTCATGGACACCCCTAGATAGAAGTGCCTTTCGATTTTTCTAACCATGAAAATATCTTTAGAATATTTTAAAATACAATAAAGATAATTAAAGTACATTTTTTTGATAAACAGCAAATGACTTTCATATTTGGTAAATTGTGTGCCTATTTGATATGAAATTTTATGAAAAAATTTGAATAATTATTTAAAAAGGTATAAAAATTTGAAACTAAAATTCGATTTATAGATTTTCTTTTTTATTTTTTAAAATATGTTTTTTTCAATTAACATAAAAAAACTACTTAATGTAAAATAATAAAAATTTTAAAATAAATTTTTTTATCTTTTTAATAATACTTACAAAAGATTACTACAAAACTTGATCTCTAAAATCTTTTAAGAATATATATATATCTAGCAGTTGAGTATTTTTTTTAAATATTTTGGAAATATTTATATTGTTATCAAATTTGAAGAATACTTTTTTTATCAACAATTTAATAGCTTTGAGAGCATATTTGGTGGTTTATATAGTGAAATATAAATATTTATAAAAGGACAAATAATTTTGAAGTATATGTGAGAATGGTAGATTCTTACTATATCAAAGAATCCATTATGTGCCATGTAGTGCATGAAAAGATCCGTGCTATCAACTTTAGCCGATGGAATTTTGAGAACTGAAACCAATTCTGAAAGAGTAATGGGCTTGCCATGGTTGTGGATTATGTTTGGTATGCGAAAGTCAACGATCCACTTGAGACACATGGAGTCTAGGATGCCATACATGTGCCTGTAGACAAGAGCTTGAGCTTTGAAGCTCTCACTTGCCGTGCGGCCATTGTTGTTTGAAGCCATAGCTCTTGTTACGAACAGTTTTTGTAAGTTAAAAACTTAAAATTTAATAAACAACGAACTCACCAAAAACAGAGAAAGCTAAGAGAGCTAACCTTTCCTTTCTTTCGCTTTTCACAATACTAAAACAACACACCTAGCACTCTTTATATAGGCATGGCTTGCTAATATAAAAAAAAAAAAGGAAACTATTAAACTTCACCTTATTGCTATAATATTTATGTACTCAGACAACAGTAGTAAAAAACCGTGGCTTTATATAATAAATTCGTTTCTATTACTTCAAATAATGCTGGCCAGCCATTGTCTATTCCAATATAGAATAGCGCGCCTTCGTAGCTAAGGTCACGGAAATTTAAAACCGCTGTCTTAATTAATATAATAGATAACCGTTTTTACAGCATTGTCTTAGTTAACGTTTGCTGGATGGATAGAGACAGAGACAGAGACAGAAAAACTGAGATTGAGAGACAAAAATTAAGACACAAAATTTGAAATAAATTTTAGTATTTTGTTTGGTGTAAAGTGGGAAACAAAAATTAAAACAAAAATAAAATTATAATTTGATTTGTACAAAGAATAAAATTGAAATTAATTAATTAAAATGAAGATATTTTAGATATAAAATGTTATTAAAGTTTTAGTCTCTATCTCTAAAAATTTTAGTTTCCTCTATCCCTACTTTTTAGAAATAGTGAAATACTGAAATTTTGAAGACAGAACAGAGACAGCAATTTTAATACTAATCTCTAAACCAACAAATATGATATTAAATCTCAGTCTCCCAATCTCTATTTCAATACCTCAAAACAAACACTATTTTAAGGAATAGATCTTACTTTGTCTGCCCTCGTGCAGTGGGTTTAGAAGATCATAAATAAGGAAATGGATATATATATATATATATATATATATATATTGAATAGCTTTCTACCATAAGGACTTGTATGGCGTTAATTAATTGATTGTAAACAAATTGTATATTTTTTTTGTTTATAGATGTTAACAATCATATGTAAAAAACTTTGCACATTTTGTGTGTTGGATTTTCAGAAAATAAAAACATTTTATAAGGAATTTTACTACGGTCAATTTTTATTTCAAATATATAGAAGAATGAGAGATTAAATGATAAATATTGTGAGCAAGAGATAGTATTAGTGTATTACCGTGGTCTAAACTGTAATATTTAAACATTGGCAGCTTCATTCTCGCACTGATCATCTAGAAGGTCAGAACCAATTTTTTTCCCGAAAAATAAACACAACATGCCATTTCTATATATATATATATATATATATATATATATATATATATTCTTTTAAAAAAACAGCATGCCAGGCCATTTCTATTTTTGTAAATTTGATTCTTGATAAATTTGATGTTAAAGAATTATATATTTTGTAGATTAATATAAAGGTGGATGGTAAGATAAAGTGGAGACCAAGAAACGTTTTCCGATAAATTGGTAAGATTAATATAATTGATTTTGTTTGGTTAACAAAGGGGCTAGAGGCCCAAATCAGTGCTACAAAAATTCTAAGCCCTGAGAATCTGGTTTATCTTTACCCATGAAGGAGGAAGCCTAGGGTGTACATGACATGGCTCGATCCAAAAATTCCATTTGGATTCGAATATTTTAGGAGTTAATTTAATTTGATGTGATTTTATCGAATTTATGGTCAAATAAATGTCTCAAAAATAAACCCTATTATTATTTAGAGTTAGGTCCGGATTAAGACGAACCCGACCTATGTACACTCTAAGTGGACTAAAAAAAGTATATATATTTTAAATTAATTTTAATACTATATTATATTAATTATAAGTTTATTATTTTGTTTTTAATTACACTTGTTGAATTAGAAAATAGATAAAAAAATTGTGAAATTAGAATTTATGGACAAATTCAAATTTAAATATGTATATCAACTTCTCGATAACAAGTATGTTTTTTTCTTTTATATAAATAAATGCATCATAATTTTTTGACATAAAGTTTATCAAGGTTTAGACCCAGTTTTAGTGTGACTCGAAAATAGTAAAATTTCACTAAATTTAAGATCGAGTAAAGGTATCAAAAATAGACCCGGTCATTATTTAATATTAAATTTGGATCAAAACGAACTCGACTTCACCCATCCCATGTACACCCTTAGGAAGAACATTCCAATATTGAATAACTAAACCCTGATCTATGCTCAAGTTGTTAGCCTCCCTATATAAGTGTGGGTGATACAAAAAATTTAGTCAGAGTGTGTTATATGTGTATACTAAAATTAGTCATTAAAATTGACTACTAGTATAAAATATATATTAAAATATAAATATATATTAAAAATAAATTAAACCACATATATATTTACACAAAATACATTAGTAACTGATTTTAGTATACGAATAATATTTTTGAATTCTAGTTTATGGATAGGAGATTCCGAATCCTATGATAAAGAACGGATCTGAATCTAGTTTCTCGTTCAAACTCGATAACAGCACTAGAATTGCACTCCATCCACACTTCCAAACTATTTATGTAGGTAATACTGATTTTCAAAGGGAAGAATTGATATGGGCATTTTCAGTTACGTTAATCCAAATCACAATTTGGACCCAAAACATATTTGTTAATTTGAATAGATCATTTTTTGGTTTAGGATAAGATTATTTTTGTCCATTGGTATTGTTTGGATTGAATTTGGGGCATATTTTGATATACTTTAATCGTTTAACCATGGAAAAAACTTGTAAGACCAAGAAAAAAAAAACTATGGAAAATACTTGAGGTAATGATGCATCATTTGATAATTTTTTAGTGAGTTATATTAATAAAAATGGTAGTTTCTCACTAATTTTTTCATGTTTTTATCAAGATACTTTGAGTATTTTGTTTTTATATATTTTGCAGAAAATTAGTGAAAATTTGTCCAATAACAAAGAAAAATTCAAAGAATTAAAGCTCAAATCACAAACTAAAGTTAAATTAGAGCCAAAAAAAAAAGAAAATTAGAGAAGGAAAAATAGAAGAAGAAGTCACAAACAAAAAGTGCAACGTGAAGGAGCCATGTTATACATTGCGCTTAACTCTAGGAACAACTTTAAGTCACTTTGCTTCAAAGACGTACAACATGGAGAAGTCATATTACACGTCTAAGTTCATTCTCATTTATGTATGCATTTATGTTTAACATGCACCATCCATGTTACACGTTAGGCCAAGAACCAGGAGCCTCCTAACACTCAGCCATTGCAGATGTGTAACGTACACGTAAATAATACACGCCTAAACAATTCAAGCCTCCCGAGCAAGTTAAATGTGGGGAGTCCATGTGCAACGTGAATCCCTTCCTCTCCATGTGGGTTCAAGCAAGTTAAATGTGGGGGAGGCACATTACATATTGAGCCAAAGGCCAGTGGCTCCCCCCATCTAAGATCGCACACGTTTAACGTGGATCAACCATGTTAAACGTTGGGCCAAAGGCCAACAAGTCCCCTTCCAGGTGTTGCCACACGTTTAACATGGACCATCTACGTTAAACGTTGAGCCAAAGGCCAACAAGTTCCCTCCTCCTTGAGCTCGCACATGTTTAAAATGGGGAAGTCATGTTACACATTGGGTCTCCCCCCTCTTCTCTCTCTTCGCAACGTTTAACATGGATGGTCCAAATTAAACGTTCCTTCATGCTATGTTACACGTCCAAGCTTGCTTCATCCACATCTAAACCTCTTCTTCACTCAAATTAAATGTGGACTATTTCACGTTGTATATGGGCTCATCCAAGTTCTGTGGGAGTGAAAAATCATGAATAAATAAAGATTTGTTAAAAGAGTGGGCCTCAATTAAAAGGAATGATCTTTGCTTTATAGAAGTTAATTAAGGAAAAGATATTAGTTGATTTTGTTTTAGTTAAGTTTGATTATTAGGTTTTGAATTAATTAGTTTTTAGAGGTATATTTAAGGGATTTTTAGAAACCCTGAAATCTTGCCTGTTACCTCGGCACACTTTTGAAACCCTGATTTGGTTTTTCTCTTTATGAGTAACTAATCTTCTCTATTAAAGTTAGGAGCTTTATTAATTTTTATGTATTAATATTATTGATTTTTTATTCTTGATTTATACATTGATGTCTTTTAAAAATTAAGTTTCGTTCTTCATCACAAATATTTGAATATATTAAAAAATAGTTTGAATCTAAATTTAATTCTAAAATCATCCTGAAAAGGTTATGTGTTAGAATTATGGTTAAAACTTATTCTCGTGATTCTCTAAGTTTTTAAACTAGTTTGATAAGTGGAAGTAAATCATCTAGAGTTAAGGCATGTGAATTGTGTGGTTTTGGATTTGTGCATGTGCTTAATCTCTTCTCTTAAATAATTGACTAAGGAATTAATGATTAATTAGGTTAAAGAAAAATTGAATTACTAAGGAATTGGAAGTTTGATTAATTGTGATTCACCATAAGAAATATTCTTGTATGATCAAAGTAGAAAGTGATGAAAAGCATTATTCTTGAAAGTTTTAATATCTCTGAAATCTTAACATTTTATTTCACATTACTTTCTACATTCACTCACGGTTGCTTTCAATTGCTTTGCTGTTTAGTGTTTAAATTATCTCAAATCAAAATTTTGATTGTCTGACTAGAATAATTACTTGATCATTGTTACTTAGTTTGTTAATTCTCGTAGGAACGATAACTCACTCATCGTGATATTACTTGATACAATTCGGTGTACTTGCCGATAGTTTGTGATCCGTTACCTTATAATTCGGTCTTTATTGTGCATTATGAGTTATAACTCGGCCTTATTTATCATTCATTTTTTGCTTGTAACTGACACCTTCATTACCGACTTAATGACTATCATTTCCATATTAATGACCAAACGGTCATAACATCAACTCTATTCATCAATTTTATGCCTATAAAATGAACCTTCTATATCTAATCTCAAGGACAAAACATGATAAGTTCTATTTCATATCTTACATTCTATATTCATATAATTATTACAAGGACACCACATGATAAATTCTATTTCATGTTTAACATTATATAATCATAAAATTCTTATACCTCTTAAACCCTTATTGACTTGAACGTCGAAGTGTCTTTTGCAGGTACTCGCTCTCCTTTTTTCTACAATGGCTGAGGTATAACTCATCCCTGCGAGAATCACAAGGATCATTGGGAGGACGAGCTATACCAAGAGCTAAAAGGCTATATCAAGCTATGGCAAGAGCTAAGAAGCTACACCAGAACAATTGACGTCGTCTGTGGAGACAAGTAAAATAATTCCTACTCCCCTCAAGTTCATAAAACTTGATTTACATTCAAATTTTTTGAACCAATTTCAACAATCTTGTTTAAGATTTTATTTAATACTTCTTATCAAATTTTAATTTATCGTAACTTTTTATAAAGTATGTACTTTATACATTCGAATTGCTTCACTTTTACGTATCATAATATTTCACATCTTATAATCGATCAATGAACCAATTCGAGAACAAACTCGACTTTCAATCAATTCGAGCACAAACTCACTTATCAATTTTGTTAACTTTTTCAAATTTCTCTACTTACACAAGTAAAATTATATATATTATTCACACATATTTTTGCATTTATATTTTGTGTAACTAATATTTACTGATTTATTAATTATATTCAAACCTCAATATATATTCTATACAATAATGACATATAAAAACCATGTCAATTGAATTTTTATTTCATTATGTGCTATATTCTTATTATTTAATGATTTTATTTATACAATTAAATGAAGGTAATGATGAGTTCAAATTTTAAAACTTTCATAAAAATTAATTGTATATCAATTATATATAACTATTATACTATTCGCTTTGTGTTATTAAATTTTATGTTACTATTTATTTAATGCAAAAAATTAAGCAAAAAATAATTACAAATATGCAATTTTGCTATTTTTACACAAAGAATATACTTCATAGCTAAATAAAATTTATTATATTATTAAATGATTAATCATTTTACTAGTTTATTAACAAGTTAATGCAGATTCTACGAAACAAAGTTATAATATTAATAAATAAAATTAGGTAATTCAATTTAGTATTTATGACATTTATATATATCGGTTTCTTCTCTACAATTATCAACTTTTAAGGTATATTTTTCTACTTTAAACTCTTTTACATTTACAATATATATTATTCAATATATGTTGCGATTTTACACATATTCATTTTCTCAATTTTATCTTACTCATGTCATATAACCTTCACTATAAATTATAAATATTCAATAACTAATTATTTTGAGCGATCAATTCATTAATAAGCTGTTGTGGGTCGGAAAAATTTTCAAGACAATTAACCATTATATTCTCAGATTATACAATCGATTCTTTCAATGGATATCTATTTCTGAACTTTTCAGTTCACATACAATCAAATGCTATATGCATGTCATGAAAAATTGTTCTCAAGCAAAAAAATATCCCCCACACAACTATCTTGATTAAATGACTATTACCACTCAATTATTTGTTGAATAAGTGCCGACATAATAACCCGACTAAATTTGGGGCTCACCGTATCATTATTCACTTATCTTTTAACCGAGTTATAACTCATTTTATTTTTCTAAGCTTAGCCTAGATCATATCCGTCACCTTATAACTCGGTCTTTACTGTGCATTATGAGTCATAACTCGACCTTAATTATCACTCATTATTTGCTTATAACCGACACTTTCATTATCGACTTAATGACTATCATTTCCATCTTAATGACCAAACAGTCATAACATCAACTCTATTCATCAATTTTATACCTATAAAAGGAACCTTTTATATCTAATCTCAAAGACAACACATAATGATAAATTCTATTTCATATTTTACATTCTATGTTCATAGAATTATTATAAAGACACCACATGATAAGTTTTATTTCATGTTTAGCATTTTATAATCATAAAATTCTTATACCTCTTAAATATTCACCCCCTTGTTCTCTCATTGCCAACATATACACTGGCACATGAGTTATACACTAGCCAACTTCAGCAAAAATAATTTGTAATTTTATAAAAATGCATCAGGCAACATTTTTATTTTTTAGTCATAAAAAGTAAAAAATTGGCTAGTATTTATTTATTAGCAAACTAGCATATTTGTTATTCAATTTATAAAATGGTTAAGATGAAAAGCAGGGTTCATTTTTTTTATATTAGATAAGAATTTGTGTAATTCTTTAATATTAGAAGTTACGGTATTTTATAAAATTTTGGGGCAATAGAATTCATAAAAAACGGATTGTCAGTACGGATTTTTTTTAATTATAAAGACAATATACAGATCATGTATTATAAATATAAAGACAGCATATTGTGAGTGCAATACATATTCTACGTATTGTGCTTGCACAACAATCTCAAAACGTTGCGAATTGTGCTTGGGTGAAATCCCATTTTTTTTTGTAACATCAACTTAAAATTCTATTCACCCTTTAATATTAAAATAAAAAATCCGAAAAGCACAGCTAAAAAAAGAGAAACAACAGTAGTATCGTAGCATGGATCACTTTCTTTATTCAAGTAATGAACTGTAGAATCACGTGGATTACAAAGGACAAAATAAAGCTTATTAATTTGATTTCAACATAAGCCAGCATGAAATAATTCATTAAACAGATGCATCACATGCTTATTAAGAACAAGCCCCACTTGAATCCCCCCACTCCCATCTTTACTCTCTGCCATGCTAATGGTGATTCCTCTGTCCACCGAAGTTATCTCTACCTTTTCAGGCTTCCCCCATCCAAAATCGATTCCATAAACACCAAACCTCGCTGATCCCGCTACTCCTATTGGTTTCTTCCCTTCTTTCACCATCATCGCCGCTCTAAAGAACATCGTCTCTATTCCATCAAGCGCTCCTTCCATAGTACCAACCGATCTTATCTTACTGTAAATCTTTTTCGCAACAATCACCAACGCGTTTTCTTTTCTGAAGTCCTCTGCTTTTATTGCATCAACGATATGTCCGGCAACACAGTTCCCAAAGTAGTTCTCGTGAACTGGAGGGTCCAATTTAGCCCTGCAATCCACAGTGAATCCAAGCATGAATTTATTTTCATTATTGTCACCCCTTTTTTTGGGTTCTTCATCAGTTGCTTTTACGATGCAAACAGAAACATAGGCACACGTGAGAAGAAAAGTCGACAACTTTGGTTGTTGCTTCGTAGAAGAAGAGATAACTACGACATCTTCATCATCCACCGTGGTGTCCCAATTGGACAACACCCTGTTCCTTATCTTCTCCAAATCTCCACGTGTTAACTCAAACGTGGATCTAACCCTGTCATCCACCAACGGAGGAAACGCACTTGACATGATCTTAAGGGTTCTTCCGTTGCTGCTATCGTTGTTGTTGGGGTCCAACTGGGACGATATTTGTTTCCAATTGTTTATGAACATCATGTCACGCCCATTTGGATCTTTAATGGCTTCCTTGTCAAAGATGGGAACCAATTCAGGAGCCAAACGTGGTGATTCTTCATTGGATAATTGACCTTCACGACATAGATAAGCCCAAGCCTTAACGAACATGATTGAAGATTTTCCATCGAGAACAGCATGGTGGGAACTGATCCCAATACTGAAGCCACTCTTTGGGAAGAGTGTGATCTGAAGAGAGATTACAGACGCATGAGAATCCGATGATTCCAAGTGGGGCACCAAAGAGCGAGAATCCAAAGCCTCAACGGGGGAATTCACCAAGAAATGGTTCAAGTCTTCACTAGACTCTGCTACAGTGAGTGAAACACCATCGCCAACGTTGTATTGGATTAACGGTTTGTTGGAATCAGAAGGCCAAACTATGGTACCTGCAAGAGGAAGGAAGTGTTGGAGGGTAAGAGAGAGAGAGTTTTTGAGCGTTGGAAGCACTTGGTGAAGGAGGGAATCGAGGGTTGAGTGTGGAGTGGGAAGGGAATAAAAGAAGATGCGTTCAACAGGGTGGAATCTTAGCCAAATGAGGTCGAAGAAAGTGAGTGGGAGAGATAATTGGGGAGAAGAATTAGGAGGAGGAATGAGGCATTTTTCATGGATTTTGATGGCACTAGTGTTGTTGTTTGCAGAAGAAGCCATGCGTAAAAAAAAATGAAGGAATGAGTGGAAAGAAAGATAGATACGAAGATATAGAATGGAAGACAAATAAATAATAACAGAGGGGAAAAAAAAAAGTGAATTTCAGGCGACCCTCTCTTGAATTGAATAAAGGATAAGTTATCTCTATGATATGTTTAAAATAAGAGTGAATTTTATTGTTGTTAATGAAGTTAATATAAAAATTGTGTAATTTACTAATTTTATAAGTACAAAATTTAAGTAATTTTATTATAATTAATTAATTTGATTGTCAAATTTTAAATTAAATAAAAAATTAATATTAATTATCTTGATGATGTAATTTATTTTAGTAAACAACTAGTAAATTTATTATAAAAAATAATTTATTTTTTATTTAAAAAATTAGATAAAATTTACCCAAAAAAGCTTATGGAGCTTATGAACTATTACGTATTAAGGTTCTATTATCTTATCAACAATATTTATATTTATGATTTTTTATGTTAAATATATATTAAAATTAATTATTTATATAAAATATATATTAAATTATAAAATATTTATTAAAAATAAATTAAATAATATATATTATATATAAATATATAATACTTTAATTTTAATGTATAAATAATATTTATTTAAAGATTGTTCAGAGTTGGGGGAAAGCAAAGAGTCTTAAACGTTTGTGCATATTCTTTTTGGTGCTGTAATCTAAATAAAGTCAAAAGAAGAAAAGAAAAAGCAACTAAGCTTCAATTTTTGTGCATATTTATTAATCTCTATTGAAAAGTAAAAGTTTTTAATTTTGAACAAAATTCAATGTATGAAAAATTGAAAACCGTATATTTTTTATCTAAATAATAAAAAAGAATACAAAACAAAACACTCATCTTAAATCAAATATAATGATTTGTTAGAGAATTTTATAAGATTCAAACTAAATAATATTATTGAAAGTATTCTTCATTTTATATTTAGTCATTTCATCTGTAACTTTATTTATTTTTTTACATATTTTAATAATAGTTCCTAATTTTTATTAGCCGAATCAATAACTTTAGATTTATACTCACTAAGAGAATTATGTAAAAAAATAAAAAATATCTAAATAATTCGTTTTACATATTACATCTCTCAATTCATAATTTCAAGCTAAAATAAGACTCTTACAAATCATAATAAAAAATTCACATCGGATAATAGATCAGGAAGGATAACTACCAGAACAACTAGCAATCCAACATCTATTAAAATAATTTCTAATAAGATAACCAAATTCAACAAAGCTTAAATCAGTAAACAAATTAGCATCACAATTAACTTTAAAGCTATTATCTACAAGAGGTTCTCAAGACAAACGATTTTTTGAAGGTACTAAAAGAAGTACACCTATTCATATATAACCCTAGATTTATGACCGTGTTTTTTATAAGAGCAACCACCTTTTGATATGTCCAATAATTTTTAACATTGAAAATGTAATTGCACCTATACCTCCACAACTACCACACTTCGACCCCTAAAAAAGCCTCCTTATCAGATATGACCTTCCGAAACTAAGCTTCCATAGAAAAGCCTTCATCTGAATCAATAACTCGAGGATCTAGCATCTTCCAAATAATTCTGGAATTACACAATCTCTAAAGCAATGTTCTACTGTCTTCGGAGTCGCAATGCATCTCTGGCACATAACCGAACTAGCTAGATATCGCCTGAAGCAGAAGACTTCTATTGGAAGAGTGTTATGAACCTCAAACCACATATTTAATTTGATCTTTTCTAAAAGATTCAAGTGTCAAAGTCAATTTTAGTTGCTATTTTCATTCCAATTCAATTTATTTTTTAACAACTAATGATAACCCTTTCTTTCACTATACCCTTTTGTCCTTGTAGACTACTAACTCTATCTCAATTTCATGTAAGTCAAAGTCGGATAGTACAAGCGGTGAATGAAATGCTTGACCTCAAGAGGAATTGTTGATGTAAGTCTCTCCACCATACCACCTCTCAAGATCCATCATGCCAGAAATTCGCCATTACAAAATCATACTTAGATATGTGAACATCAGGAATAAGATCACAAAGCTTTCCAAAGGAGTTCATTCATCATACTACACAGATTATTGCACATCCTCAACATTTCATCTAAACTCATCCTTGAGAGCATCAAATTTTGTGAATGAACTTTCAAATGGCTGAAGCGTTTAACTGTTGTTGCTACCAAAAAAAGTTAAATTTCGAAAATATTTATGTATTATAACCTGAACCCACAATTTGTCTATATTATTAAAGCAATTTCAAACCAATTTGCCAATAAGCGCCATGTTAGTTGAGTAGGTATCCCTAAGACCCAAACCACCCACTTTTTTAGGAGTTATAACAATGGAAAAGTATAAGTAACCAATAATAATATCTTACTTAACCGACAACCCTTTCCCATTAATTTGGCCTCTCCATAAAAAGTGTCTTATTAAAATTTAATCTTTTTACAAGCATACTTCGAAAGAAGGTAAGCTGCATGTTGTAAACCGGAATTGAAGTTATTTCTGATTTAACCAAACAAAATTTTCTTACCTTATTTAACAAACACTCCTTTCAACTAACAAATTTTTTCTGAATCTTTTCAATAATATCCGGAGACATTTTTTTAGAAGACCTTTCATGTCCAATATTCATCTTTAAATATTTTTTCAAGTCATGACAAAATCAAATAGTATAAACTCTCAAAAACATCTCTTTTCTTTTTCTTTTAAATATTTTTTGAACTCTAAGACCAACTCCAATAGGTGAGTTCTTATTTACTTTTTCTGACAAAATGTTGTTCCACCCGTTGGAGAAACAGCAAAATGAGTTCCCTCACGTAATTCAAGGGAGAGGAATCCCTGCTTAGAGGGACTCATGGATAGCCAATGGTAACTTGCCACAAGTTACCTTTTAAATAAATAATTATATAAAATTATAATTAAATAATTAAATTATAATAAATAATTATATTAAATAATTAAATAATATTCAATTTAATAATAATTATAATAATTAATTAAATTAAATAATTATATTTTTATTTAATTAATAATTTATATTAATTATTTAAATAATAAGTAATTAAGTAATTAAATTATAATTAATTTATTAATAATTATAATAATTAATTAGATAGATTAAATAATTAAATTTTTATTTAATTAATAATTTATATTAATTATTTATATCATAATTAATATTAAATATTATTTATATTTATATTATTATATTAAATTAGCTGTTGTAGAATTAGCCGTTAGAAACTAGTCGTTACTATGTTACCATTATAATTAATAAATTAATATTTTGTTACTCTATATATACCACTTAGATACACTTCTATTCTCACACTCTCTACTACTCTTCTTCATCTTCTTCCAAGTTTACGAAATCAAAGTTCTGCTACTATTATTATTTGTTCGAAAAAATGGATCCAAACCAACTCAACTCTTTCTTCAATTACTTACAAAACTTTTCTCAAATTCCAAATACCCAACAATCTCAAACCTCAAACTCTCAAGTTCTAAATCAAAACTTCACACTACTAAATACATTTCAAAATCTGAATCCACAAAATCTTTCTAATTTCAATTTTCAAGCTCCTTATAATAATCAATTTCCTATATTCCAACCGTAAAATTAAAATTCACAAACACCCCATTTTCTATTTTCATCCATATTTAATCCCTCTATCGGAAATGTTACTCTAACTTCCTTGCCGTTTCCAACTCAATTCAGTGCATCAAGATATAACTCATCTGGCGTTTGTGGCTCTTCTAACCCATCCTTTTAGACTCCTATACAATCTAGTCCAAATTCGCAATATTCAGATTTTGCCAACCCTCGTAGATTAGATGCTATCGACCTTAATGATGATGATATTGAAGATCGAAGACAAGATAGTATTCAACACTGGCATTGGAAAGATGATGAGATGTTGATCAGTGGATGGTTAAATGTTTCAACTGACCCTGTTGTTGGTACCAATCAAAAGAAAAAAATATTTTGGAGTCGAATTCATAGCTACTGTGTAGAATTTTGCTCCGACATGACAAGGGAGTAGTTGCATGTAAGAAACGATGGTATAAGATCAACAAGGATGTTGCATAATTTGCTGGTTGCTACGATCAAGCTAGTCGAAATATAAGCAGTGGTTCGAACGTTGATGATATAAAGGAGTTGGCTTATAAAATTTATTCCACAAATTATGGTAAAAAATTCACTTTTGAGAGGCATTGGAACATGCTTCGGTTGGAGCAAAAATGGAGAAGTCAACTACCTACACAGAGTGGTGGCACAAAGAGAACCAAGGTTAGTGCAACTGGAGCATACTCATACTCATCAAACCCAGAAACACCGTCGGCTGACGAGCCCGGTGTGGACTCTACCATTCGCCCACAAGAATCAAAGAAGAGCAAGCGAAAAAGGTAAGAAAAAAGCACAAGTGTCTGAAGATTTTAGCGAAGGAAAATCATCGATTGTTAAAAAATTATCTCTCATGGAAGATATTAAGAATGTTAGAGAAAATAAACTAATGGATAGGGAAAAAGAAAGAGAAGAGGAGAAAGAACATAGAGCAAAGATTATGGCTATCAAAGAGAAGGAGTTACAAATTCAAGCGGCAATGAAAGAACAAGAATTACAAGCTCAAGCGGTAATGAAAGAAAAAGAATTACAAACTCAAAGGTATATTAAAGAAATGGAGATAAAAGAAAAAGAAAGGGAAATGGAAAGGATGGCCAAGGAAAGGGAAAGGGAGATGGATATGCAAATACTTAATGCTGACACGTCTACAATGAGTGAAAAACGACGAGCTCTTCATGAGATTGCATGTGAGAAAATAATCGCCAAGTGGTTTACTTAATGGTTTCTTGTATTCGTAGAGTTATGTAGTATGTTATTATTTTTATTGCGTATTACTGGTATGTGATGTAGTTTGTTTTATTTATTTCTGATGTAAGTTTTTAAATTAGTCAATATTATTGTGCCGTTATTGTTCATGAAAGTGACCGTTGCAAATACTAGCCGTTAAGTAGCCGTTGCAAAACTAGCCGTTGCAAAACTAGTCGTTAACTAGCTGTTAAGGTACTTATTGCAGACACACTTATAAATATCAACTATCAATAACTCCGCAACTCCACTTCAACTCTTGTTTCTCACCTTGAAAGAGAACTAAAAATTACATTTGTAGATATGTCTAGAAATTTTGATGATATGTTTAATGAGGCTTTGTATGACAAAAGAAGACGGCAAGATAACACACTCATATATAATTGGATCGATGAGTATTTACTCAAAGATTCAGAAGAAGAAGATATCGATAGAAGCTCTATCCCAATTACTCGTAGATGGATCAACAGAGATCGAGAAGCAGGACATGATCGCCTTTTCCAATATTACTTTGCAGATGAACCAGTGTCTAATGCTGACATTTTTCGTCGGAGATTTTGAATGAGAAGACATGTGTTCCTTTGGATAGTAGACGCTCTCTCAAACGTCTATCCATATTTCCAACAGAGAGTTGATGCAATTGGAAGAAGAGGCTTGTTGCCACTCCAAAAATGTACCGCTGTGATACGGATGTTAGCATATGGCATAGCAGCTGATGCTGTTGATGATTATGTGCGCATAGGCGAGAGCACTACAATATGAATGCTTGGAAAAATTTGTTGAAGGTGTCATTTCGGTGTTCGAGGATGAATACTTGCGAAAACCCAATCCAAATGACGTACAATGCCTGCTACAAATGGCGGAGGGTCGTGGCTTCCCTGGTATGTTGGGTAGCATTGACTGCATGCATTGGTAATGGAAAATTTATCCAAAGGCGTGGAAAGATATGTACATGAGTGGTTATCGTGGGGTTGCAACCATAGTACTTGAGGTTGTAGCATCTTCAGACCTTTGGATATGGTATTCATTCTTTGGAGTTTTTGGTTCAAATAATGATATCAACGTGTTAGATCGTTCTCCAGTGTTTGATGATATTCTAAATGACCGTGCTCTGGAAGTAAATTATACTATTAATGGTAATAATTATACAATGGGATACTATTTAGCAGATGGTATTTATCTTGAATGGGCCACATTTGTCAAATTAATCTCAAAACCACAAGTAAAGAAATGCAAGTTATTTGTACAATACCAAGAAGGGCAAAGAAAAGATGTAGAACGAGCATTCGGAGTGTTGCAAGCACGCTTTGTAATTATACGTGGTCCAGCTCGTTTTTGGGAAAGAAGAAGCTTGCCAATATAATGAGAGCTTGTATTATATTGCATAATATGATTGTTGAGGATGAAAGAGACACTTATGAAGAAGATTTTGCACCATACCATTAATTTCTCCAAAGAAATACGCAACTTCAAAATAGGTAGCAACAAAGACAATTGAAAGAGGACTTGATTGAACACATATGGCAATTTCACAATGTTTGTCATCAACTATAGAGTTTAATTATGTTTTTCTTTGTATTAAGTAATTTTACAAATTAGTGTAATCCCGAATTATATATTGTGTATTATTGTTATATATGAATTTATTTAATATTAATATCTTTTAATAGTGAATTATTTTAAAAATTAAATATTTAAATTACATTATTAAAAAAATTTAATTACATTAATTTCAAGTATTTTAATTAATTAATTAAGTGGAACCACAATAGGGACTAAAGTCAGTTCCTCCTAATGGAGAAGAGAGATATGCTTTGAGTTCTTATTTATTATTTATGACGCAAAAATTAATGTGGAGTTACTTTTTATGACAGGTGAATTATAAATAAAAACTGAGATGAATTTTTTATTGGAGATGGTCTAAGTCTTAAATTTACTAAAATTTACTTTCAATTCTATGTTTTAAAAAATAATTCCATAATCCGCATAATTTTTTCTATCTGAACTTTTATAGCTTTATAGAAAAGCATAAAAACAATATTTTAATGTAATGAAGTAATTTTAAGGTTATTTTTTTTACTATATTTTTGTTTGGTTTGGAATTATTTAAATTAAATCATCGGCTGTCAGATTTTTTATTGGGCTTTCTATTCGGTGGAATGAGTACTGAGGAGGTATGAAAATGTCTCTCTTTTTATTTAAAGTATTTTAGAGTTCAATAAAAAGTTAATTTTATTTAATCAATGACAAATTCTTAAATAAAGTTTTAATTTGTGATAAATTAATTATTGACCTGTTGAATTGGGAGATACTAAGAATAACAAAAAAAGTTAAATTTTTTAACCAATATCAATTAATTTTAAAAATTATTTTTATTTTAACTTCTAAAATCTAAATTTTAAATATTAAATTCTAAACCATATAAAATATAAAAATTACAAGAATAATATTGTAATTAAAAATAAAAATTAATTAATATTAAGTAATTAAAATTAATCATTAATGTTTTTATAGTTATTCAGAATTTTATTTGTGCAAGAATTGTTCAGAATGGCAATCTTAAACGGCAAATCCATCCCTTAGTCTCTGCATGCCTTAGACTCTAAATTCGTAATGGAACCTCTAACTTGCAAAACCAAAGCTTGACATGCTTTCTTATGAATCGCTACAAATATAGTTTACCTCTCTTGTAAATATATTCGCTACAAGAAAAGAGAGCTATTTTAACATGATTTTTTTTAACGGTCATAATTAAGTGTAAAAATTAATATATATTTTTGACAAATATCACAAATGTCAAATTTTCTATGTTTTTTTAATGAATAATTTGATTGTAAAAAATTACTCCTCAATTTTGACACTTATTTATTTTCAACTTATTCCATTATTCTTTTTTTTTTCGTTGAGCTCCGTCAATTTTGGCATCACACTACTCTCAATTTAGGATCATATTACTCATTCTTCATCTTCAAAATCTCAGTTTATTCTTCAGTTTCAATATCTCATCTCATTCTTTGTTAAAAATTTTTGTAGAAAATTTTTTATAGTCAATAAGTGTCAAAATGAATAGTATTTTTGACGATTAATAAGTATCACAAAAAATATATTCTCAAATTATTCTAACAAATTATTTTTGACGGCCAATATTTATTAAAATAAGATTTTAAACTTTTTTTACAATTACTTATATGTCAAAAATACTATTTTTGACAAAACTTTTATTAACATATTTTTACAGTTAAAATAGTGTCAAAATTTATTTTTTTGACGAATTTTAATTTTTTTTTACACATAATAATCCTAAAAAATAGTCTATTGTTGTAGTGATTTTAAAAAACAATTATATGTGACTAAAAAAATTTAGAGAAACATAAAAGGGTTGGAAAATTTTATTTATTTATTATCAGTAGTTAATGAATAATGTTTAAAACTATAAATTAAAAATATATTATTAAATGATTAAACTAAAAAAATTATATTAATAATTAAAAATACTGATAAAAAAATAAATTTAACTGATTTTTTATTTTTTATTTTTAGTTAATTTTATCTAATAAAAATATTTATATTAAATTCTAAATTTTAAATTTTAATAATATAAAAATAAAATATTAACTAAAATATTATTATATTAATTAATATTAACACAAATTATTAGTCTTCTAACATTACTTAATTTTAAATATTCACCATCCAATGAATTATACTTAATTACCGTCATCATAATAGTTAATTAGACTAATCAGTAATCTCCATGTTATTATCACCTTTTCTTTAGTCAAAGTTAAAAAAAAAAAAAATCTTGTTTGACTAGTGCATACGTGTGTCTTGTCCGGCAAACTTTCCACCATGACTACTAAATCAGCCATATCTAAAGTTAAAATTAAAAACAATAAAAATAAATTTAATAGTTAAAGCATATTAAAAGAAGTTTTTGACATTTGTATATTGAGATTAATAGATTTGTTCACATTGTTAGATTCAAATCATGGCCGGAAAAAACTTTCTATATTCTCTATTTAAAAATATGAAAATTTGTTTATAATTAAATTTGATAAAAAAAAAGACTTAATTATTTTTACAATAAAAATTTGGAAACTCGCTATTAACAGACACCCGTGATATACATAGCGAAATGCCGAAATCCTAAATCCTAAATTAAAATGATTGTATCATCGTGATAGAAGTTAGAGGACTAACTTAGATTTATTAATTAGTCTTTTTCAAACCTTATTTATTTATTTAAGACAAGAAGTGTTTTTTATATTTTTCTAATTATTATTACATGAATATGACAACCAAAAAGCAAAATTCCATTCTCCGGCAAAGTGGAAAACATATCTAGAAAACTATAGAAGCCGTGTCAACTATGGATTTGGCAACAAATTTAGGCCCTTGTTTTCTTTGAATAAATCGTCATCTGTGATGTAAACAAGGCAACGCCAAGACAACAACAAAAACGCATTTCGCTACCATGCATACTTCTCTAATCTTAAGTTTTAAAAATTAAAATTATAATATCAAAGCTCAATTCCACTTAACTTTCTCAAACACATACATGAAAAGTATCAACTACCGGTATACGAAAAATTAACAATTAAAATAATTATTTATTTTTATGTATATATTAACTCTAATTTGTATGTAGTTTATTTGACTGATGAGAAGTTAATTCATTTATCTAATTTTTTTAGGATTATATTATCTGTATATTAAAATCAGCCACTAAAATTAACTACTAATATAAAATATATATTAGAATATAAATATATATTAAAAATAAATTAAATTACACGTATATTTATATAAAAATATATTAATAATTAATTTTAATAGCTAATTTTAGAGTACAAATAATATTTTTATTTTTTATGTATATATATTAACTCTAATTTGCATGTAGTTTAATATACTTATGTATAAATTTATATATAATTTAATTTATTTTTAATATATATTTATATTTTAATAAATATTTTATACGAATAGAATTGATCTTAATAATGAATGATTTTAATACGAGGAAGTATAGAGAAATAATGAAGTATACAAGGCAACTACTCCTATGAAGATGCCAAAAACATCTTTTTATGATGATCTTTGTTTAAAAAGTGTAACTTATTTGTTTAGCAACACTTTAAATAAAGATAACACTTTTACTTTAAATAAAATCAAACCCTACAATCTATCATCTAATGGTCAAAATGAAATATCTTCATATGATGACAATCATAAAATCTTCATTGGAGTAGCCACCTATATACAATGTGTATAATGGAGGTTTAGAGATGTTCGATTGAGTAGGATATCAAATATTTATTATCATTGGTACCTGAATGGTTATTCTAGAATCTGGATAGTATGGGTGTATTGTGTTTGAAAAATTAATAATATTTTACTCTAAATATTCATTTTTTAACTCATATTAAACCAAATAAATAGCTCATTATACACATCGTACAAATACTCGTTGTCTCCGCAAAATTCCTTTAATATATAGCTACTTAATAATTGTGACGTGACAATAGTCCATATAATAATGAACTTTCTCATCACATTCTCATCACATTATTCTACAAAAAGAGATCCATTACAACCGCCATTGCAGGCCGCCCAACCATACCATACGTTTTCCTCTGTTTCTCAAATTTCCACCACCACCATCATCATCATCCATGGCTTCTTCTAACAACAACATCTCCATCAAAATCATTGACAAATGCAGAGTTTCTCCACCACCAGCGCCATCAACCGATGTTACTGTTTCTCTACCTCTCACTTTCTTTGACTTGTTCTGGGTTCGCTTCCACCCCGTTGAGCGTGTCTTCTTCTACAAACTTCACTCTCCTCCATCTTTCTTCATCGAACATGTGCTTCCCAAGCTCAAAACCTCGCTCTCTCTTACCCTCCAACACTTCCTCCCTCTTGCTGGAAACCTACTTTGGCCTTCTCATTCAGATAAACCAATTCTTCAATACAATCCTGGTGATGGTGTTTCACTTCTCATAGCAGAATCCGATGAAGATTTCCACCATCTTTTGAGCTATAACTCACCGCGTGAAGCTTCTGAAACTCGATGCTTTGTACCAGAACTGGAAACACTGGAATCTCGTGCTGCTCTTATGTCTCTTCAGATCACTCTGTTCCCGAACAGTGGATTCAGCATCGGAATCAGCACCCACCATGCTGCTCTCGATGGGAAATCTTCCACCATGTTCATCAAAGCATGGGCTTCCATATGTCAAAGCCTTGAAGAAGAACAGGAAGAATCACCCACTTTGGTTCGTGAATTCGAGCCTTTCTTTGATAGAGAAGTTATCAAAGATCCAAAGGATGTTGGGCTCTTGTTATTGAACCATTGGTCGGATGTCATGTCCAAAATGTTCCCTGATGAGAACAACATCAAGAAAAGCTTGAAGATTCTACCGTTCGAACCCAAGGTGAAGGACTCGGTTCGTGCAACGTTCAAGCTCACGCGTTCAGATTTGGAGAAGGTGAAGAAAAAGGTGTTGTCCAATTGGAACAGCAACGTTAATAATGGTGATGATGAAGAATCTACAAACACACCACCTAGTACTCTTTCTACTTTTGTTCTAACATGCAGCTATGTCTTGGTTTGTATCGCCAAGGCGATTAATGGAGTTTTTAAGGAGAGACAAAAATTCGGGTTCGCTTTCACTGGTGATTGTAGGAAGAGGTTAGAACCTCCAATACCTGAAAATTATTGCAGTAACTGTGTGTGGGGTAATTTTGTGGATGCAAAACCAGAGGACTATGTTAAAGAAAATGGAGTGGTTCTTGTCGCTAAGGGAATTTACAAGACGACAAAAATGTTGGGTATTGAAGGTTTTCGTGGTGTAGAAGCATCAGCTTTTGATAAGTACATGAATATGGCTAAAGAAGGAGTTGAAATTCTTGGTATTGCTGGTTCTAATAGATTTGGTGTTTATGGTATTGATTTTGGTTGGGGAAAACCTAAAAAAGTTGAGATAGCTTCGATTGATAGAGGTCTAACGATGGGTTTGGCTGAGAATAGTGACGGCAATGAAGGTGGGGTTGAGGTTGGTCTTGTTCTTAACAAGCAGGTGATGGATCTGTTTAGGACTTTGTTTCGTGAAGGACTTGAAGATGATTAATTGTTTGATTAGTGATTATTATCGGACTTAATTAATCAACTAAATTAGGTCCTGATGATAATGAGTTTGAGCCAGGCCAGCAGTATTTTATTGTTGTTCTTTTTTTAAAAGAATAAGAAATGAGTAAAAGATTTGTCTTGGAATTTCCAATATTTTTTATTCAGTTCATGCTTTCATGCCTGAGACGACAACGTATCAACCTATCATATACAATGTATCATGTAGGTGTGACTTTCTAAGATTTGTTTGACTTGTTTGTAACCATTATCATAAGCAGCACATTGCACAGTACGGATTGAATGACATGATCCGTGTCGAGATTTTGTATATAGATTTTACCCCAATAAATTAAAATTATTTAATTTGATTTATATGAATACTATATAGTATTATTTTATAGAAGCCACTCCGATAAAGATATTTAAAACGTCTTTTTTTAAATATATTTTTTTATTAATTAAAATTTAATATATATGATCGATTAAATTATATTACTTTTATCAAAATTAGATTAGATAAATTGATTTGGCCGAAAAATCGATAAATCAAACCTTAAATCGATCTAAATTAATATTCTTTTTTACAAAAAAAATAACTACAATAACCTTATTATAGAAAATGACTAAAATATTTTTATTATATATTTTTTACTTTTAAAAATCCTAATTTCTAACCCTATAATAGTACAGAGAAAAGAAAAGAATTAAAATTTAAGATTCTCAATATAATAATAATAATAATAATAATAATAATAATAATAATAATAATTTAATCATTCTTTATAATACGGATATTGTAATTATTTTTTATAAAAAATATTAATTAAGATCAATTCAAAATATAATTTATTAATTTTTTAGCTAAATCAATTTATCTTATTGAATTTTAATAAAAATAACATAATTTAATGAATTATATATATTAAATTTTAATTATTTAAAAATATCTTTAAAAAAAACGTTTTAAGTATTTTTATCTAAGTGACTCTCTTATTTTATTTGTTATATATTCAAATATATATATATTATTAAAAACATTATTTATACGTTAAAATTAATCTATATGTATTTATGTACAACATATGTATAATATTATTTATTTTTAATATATATCCTATATTACAATGTGTATTTTAGTATCTAATTTTAGTATACATTTATCATAGTTAATATTTTATAATAATAATTTATGAATTTGATTTTTATGTACTGTTAGTGTAAAATTACACGTGTATTTAATTACGTAATGACATATTAGTAAAAATAATCACCTTTTATATTGATTGCGTAAATGATTATAAAAAATGAATATAATTATACAATTGTATAAAATATTTTATAATATTAGTACATCAAAATTAAATTCATAATTAATTAATATCTATTTTTAATAAATAATAATCATTTAAAAATTGACGAATTCCATCCATGACCCAAAGAATTTTGATTATGAAGATAAAAATATACTAAAATAAATTTTGTTAAATATTGATATATTTATATTTTGAAAACTAAAATCATATATATAAGTATCCAAAAAAATTAGATCTATGTATAAAAACTAAAAAGTATATTAATTTAAAATAATAAAAAATTAATTAAAATATTTTTTCTCTTTATTTTAAAATAATTAAATAAAATTTAATTTTGATATATTATTAATTTAAAAAATATTAATTAATAGATAAATAACATTCTTTCTTATCTTAATTAATTTTTGAAAAAAAATTAATAATTTTACTTTTGTTTAGAAAATTCAGTTTTAACTTAATAATTAATTACTTGGTTAGTTTTATAAATATATGATTAATATTTATTTAATGTTAAATTTGTTTAATTATTTATTTATTTATTTTTAATTTTGATATTTATAATAAGATAAATATTGTTTCATGTTAAATTTAATACAACAACAACAACAAAGCCTTGTCCTACTAGATAGGGTCGGCTACATGAATCAAACGATATTATTGAGCTCTATCATGTATTATGTCAAGAGAGAGATTATTTACATGTAGATCTTATTTGACCACCTCATAGATGGTCTTCTTAGGTCTTCCTCTGCCTTTCACCCCTTGTCCATCTTTCATCTCATCCACATTTTTGACTGGGTACTCTGTTAGTCTTCTTCTCACATGTCCAAACCACTTGAGATACAATTCTACCATCTTTTTCACAATAGGTGTTACTCCAACTCTCTCTCTCTTATATCTCCGTTCCTTATTCTATCCAATCGCATATGACCACTCACCCATCTTAACAGTCAACATCTTTATCTCTGCCACACTTAGCTTATGTTTGTGCTCTCGTTAGACCGCCCAACACTCTGTACCATAAAATATAGTCGGTCTGATAGTAATGCAATAGAATTTACCTTTAAGTTTTAAAGGCACTTTTTTGTCACATATAAACCAGGCGCACTCCGCCATTTTGACCAACCTGCTTAGATCCTATGATTTACATCCTATTAAATCTCTCCATTATCCTGTATGATGCATCCAAGATAATTAAAACTTTAATTTTTCATATGCTGTTTTCTCCAATCTTCACTTCTATATTAGGGTTTTTCCTTCGCAAGCCGAACTTACATTCCATATATTTCATCTTGCTACGGCTTATGCACAGACCATACACTTTTAGAATTTCTCTCCATAAATCCAACTTCTTATTTAGGTCTTTTCTTGACTCTCCCAAAAAGGACGATATCATCGGCAAAAAGTATGCACCATAACATAGGCTCTTGGATATGCTTTGTGTGTACGTCCAAGACTAATGTGAAAACGTACGGACTTAAGGATGATCCTTGGTGTAATCCTATACTAATAAAAAATTCCACTATCACACCATCTTGAGTCTTCACACTAGTTGTAGTCCCATTATACATGTCTTTAGTTGCACGAATATATGTGATCCTCACTTTCTTCTTTTCTAAAACCTTCCATAAGACCTCCCTTGGCACCCTGTCGTACACTTTTTCCAAATCAATAAACACCATATGAAGATCCCTTTTATTACTACAATACCTCTCTATCATCTTTCTTAACAGGTATATCACTTCAGTAGTGGATCTGTCTGGCATAAAACCAAATTGGTTCTCTGTTATTTGTATCTTTTGTCTCAGCCTCTATTCTATTACCCTTTTCCATAACTTCATGGTATGACTTATGAGCTTGATCCCTCTATAGTTTTTGCAACTTTATATATCCCTCTTATTCTTGTAGATAGGTACCAAAGTGTTCTTTTTTCACTTATCTGAGATCTTCTTTGATCTTAAAATCTCATTAAAAAGCTTGATTAATCAACTGATATTTTTCTATCGAAAGCCCTTTCAAACTTCAATCGGGATATTATTGGGTCTTACTGCCCTACCATTTTTCATCTGCTTTAGAGTCTCTTTTACCTCGAAGCCTCGAATCCTTCGATAATAATCAAAGTTTTGATATTCTTCCCTCATGCATAACCGACTAAGACTCGAAAGAGTCTTCTATCCTTCATTAAATAACTTGTAGAAGTATCTCTTTCACATTTCATTGATCTTCTCCTCTTGAGCCAACACCTCTCTGTCTTTATCCTTTATGCACTCAACCTGATCCAAGTCTCTCGTTCTTCTTTCACGGCTCTTTGCGATTTTATATATACCTTTTTCTCCTTCTTTCGTGTCTAAAGACTAGTAGAGACTCTCATATGCTCTTATTCTTACTTTACTTACAATCACTTTTGTCTATTTCTTAGCCACCTTATATTTTTTCTAATTATCTGTATTGCGGCACAAATACCACTCTTTAAAGTACTCCCTTTTACCTTTATCTTTTCTTGTACACTCGCATTCCACCACCAGGACTCCCTGTCTCTTAGTTCTATCCCTCTAAATTCACCAAAACTTTAGTTTATTGTTCTTCTAATAACTTGTGTCATCTCCCTCCACATCTCCTCCGCACTTCCATTCCCATCCCACTTTACTTCTTCTCCTATCTGTCTTAGGAAGTTTCTTTATTTCTCACCTTTTATCCGCCACCACCTCGTTATTGGGTTCTTCGTATGATGTCTTTTTCTCAATTTTTGCTCAACGTGAAAATCTATGACGAGCATCCTATGTTGTGTTGTTAAACTTTCTCCAGAAATAATTTTATAATTAATGCAAAAAAAATTTTTGACTCTCCTCAACAAGAAGAAGTCGAGTTGAGAGCTTGTCATGCTACTCTTATAGGTTATAAGATATTTGTCTATCTTTTTAAAACATGTATTAGGGATGAAAAATTCAAAGGTTGAGAAAAAGTCCAAAATAGTTTTATCCTTGGTATTGACCATCCCGAAACCATGGCTTCCGTGGATACTTCCATACCTAGTCACTTCTGTAAATCTCATCCTAAAAAAATCTTATCTTCAAAAGGTATATATGTCTTGGACCAAATTCTCTAGATACTCTCAAAACATTATCTTGTGTTACTCGTTCGAACCCATTTGCAGTGTATAGGCGCTAATCACATGAAAAGTACCTTATTCCACCACAAGTTTGATAGAGATGATCTGATCTTCCACACTCTTGACATCCACTACGTCCTTCTTCCACTGCTTATTCACGACAATACCTACTTCATTCCTATTATTCACATTTCCTGTATACCAAAGTTTGAACCCGGAAGTATCTAACTCCCTAGCCTTCGCACCAATCTATTTTGTTTCTTGTAAGCACATAATGTTAATCTTACTCCTTGTCATGGTATACACTACCTCCATGAATTTTCATATAAATATTTTTATTAAAAAATATTTTTTTAAATAATATTTTTATTTTTGTAATAAAAAATTATCAAACCTTTTAACAGGCTTTAAGTCAGGCCAAACTGAATAACAAGTCAAATTTAGTACTTTAAAAAATGTATATATAAGATTACATGTCAGACTCAAACCAATTAACTACATGACAGGTCAGGTCTATTAAGAACAAAACCTAGCCTAACCTGACCTGACATGTTTCTACCCCTGCTAGAAAGACCATTCATGAGGTGGTCAAACAAGATCTATATGTAAACGGTCTTTCTATAGACATAATACATGATAGAGCTCAATAACATGTTTAATCCATATAGTCGATTACAGTTAATAGGACAAAGACTTTGTTATTGTTGTTTTAAACCATTAAAAAAGAGAAAAGCTCTACATCCATGTAAAAATTACATGGATGGTATCCAAGTAACTTTCAATCCACGCCCTACACCCCCATTTGTTTTACACGCGCCTCTTATAACCTATATAACGAATCAGTGTTCATGGTTCGGGTTCAAGATTTAGGGTTTAGCATTCAGGGTTCAGAGTTCAGGGTTCAGGGTTTAGGACTTATGGTGTAGGATTTAGGGTTTATGTTTTAGGGTTTTAGGGATTTAGGGTTTATGGGTTCAGGGTTCAGTGTTCAAGATTATGGTTTTAGTGTTTATGGTTTAGGGTTTAAGGTTCAGTGTTTAGGGGTTCATAATTTTTTGGTAAACAGGAGAGCGATTTGGATTACTCTTATGAAACGAATCAAACTAAGAAAGTTTGGATTATTCAATTTTGAATCGAATTAAATGGAATGCAATTGCTAATTTTAATTAAATTAAATGGACAGAGGTATACTGAATTGAATTGATAATATGTAAATTGTAGGCAGAGTTATTTGAATTTGATTTTATATAATAGATTATGTTTTGTTCACTCAGTACTATACAATTGTATTGTTTTCGGTTCACCATGAGTACTATATTCGGTTCACCATGAATATTGTGTTCGATTCACCATGAGTACTGTATTCGGTTCATTCTGCAAAAAGTTATTTGAATTTGATTTTATATAATAGATTATATTTAGTTCACTTAATACTATACAGTTATATTGTTTTCGGTTCACCATAACTAAGATTTCGATTTACCATGAGTACTGTGTTCGGTTCATTCTGCACTATTCAAAATTCTTCTTCTTCACCTTCTACTGCTTCTTCACCAGAGAGAGAAGGAAGAAAAGACAAAAAAAATATAGCAGCAATAACAACAAAAGAATGACGATAAGGAGAAAACACGTGAAGAAGAAGGAACGCGAAAAAGGAGGAGAAGGAGGAACGCGAAGAAGAAGGCGAAGAAGAAGAAGACGCTCCGTGCGTAAACGAGCGTGAGAAGAAGAAGAAGAAGAAGAAGAAGAAGAAGAAGAAGAAGAAGAAGAAGAAGAAGAAGAAGTGTTGGGCGAGTTCGTGTGTATTGGACACGTGTATTTCACGTTTCATTTAATGGTATTGGATTTTTTTAGTATTGGGCCAACTTAGTTATATAGTTATATGGATGTGTAGCATTCCCAATTAAAAAAATCTCAGTCATATTCGAAACATTAAATCACGAACTTATTTATTTTATTTAATAATTATTTAATATATAATAAAAAATAATTTAAGAAAAAAATACATAGAATTCACTTTTAAAATTATGTCAAATGATTTCTAGTTGTGTACACCTGTGAGCCATATAATATTTTAATATTTTATACTTTACCTCGTGCTGAGAACTCCACAATTTTTGGACAGTGAACACCATACTCTTTTCTACAAAAAGAGATCCATTAGAACCGCCATTGCAGGCCGCCCAAATATACCACACATTTTTCTCTGTTTCTCAAATTTCAACCACCATCATCATCATCATCCATGGCTTCTTCTGACAACAACATCTCCATCAAAATCCTTGACAAATGCACGGTTTCTCCACCGCCAACACCATCAACCGATGTTACTGTTTCTCTGCCTCTCACTTTCTTTGACATGTTATGGGTCCGCTTCCACCCCGTTGAGCGTGTCTTCTTCTACAAGCTTCACTCTCCTCCATCTTTCTTCATCGAACATGTGCTTCCCAAGCTCAAAACCTCGCTCTCTCTTACCCTCCAACACTTCCTCCCTCTTGCTGGAAACCTACTTTGGCCTTCTCATTCAGATAAACCAATCCTTCAATACAATCCTGGTGATGGTGTTTCACTTCTCATAGCAGAATCCTATGCAGATTTCAACCATCTTTTGGGCTATAACTCACCGCGTGAAGCTTCTGAAACTCGATGCTTCGTACCAGAACTGGAAACACTGGAATCTCGTGCTGCTCTTATGTCTCTTCAGATCACTCTGTTCCCGAACAGTGGATTCAGCATCGGAATCAGCACCCACCATGCTGCTCTCGATGGGAAATCTTCCACCATGTTCATCAAAGCATGGGCTTCCATATGTCAAAGCCTAGAAGAAGAACAGAAAGAATCACGGATTTTGGTTCGCGAATTCGAGCCTTTCTTTGATAGAGAAGTTATCAAAGATCCAAAGGATGTTGGACTCTTGTTATTGAACCATTGGTCGGATGTCATGTCCAAAATGTTCCCTGATGAGAACAACATCAAGAAAAGCTTGAAGATTCTACCGTTCGAACCCAAGGTGAAGGACTCGGTTCGTGCAACGTTCAAGCTCACGCGTTCAGATTTGGAGAAGGTGAAGAAAAAGGTGTTGTCCAATTGGAACAGCAACGTTAATAATGGTGATGATGAAGAATCTACAAACACACCACCTAGTACTCTTTCTACTTTTGTTCTAACATGCAGCTATGTCTTGGTTTGTATCGCTAAGGCGATTAATGGCATTTTTAAGGAGAGAAAGAAATTCGGGTTCGCTTTCACTGGTGATTGTAGGAACAGGTTAGAGCCTCCAATACCTGAAAACTATTGCGGTAACTGTCTGTGGGCCTATGTTGTGGACGCAAAACCAGAGGACTTTGTTAAAGAAAACGGAGTGGTTCTTGTCGCTAAGGGAATTTACAAGACGACAAAAATGTTGGGTATTGAAGGTTTTCGTGGTGTAGAAGCATCAGCATTTGATAAATACATGAATATGGCTAAAGAAGGAGTTGAAATGATTGGTACTGCTGGTTCTAATAGGTTTGGTGTTTATGGTATTGATTTTGGTTGGGGAAAACCTGAAAAAGTTGAGATAGCTTCGATTGATAGAGGTCTAACGATGGGTTTGGCTGAGAATAGTGATGGCAATGAAGGTGGGGTTGAGGTTGGTCTTGTTCTTAATAAGCAGGTGATGGATCTGTTTAGGACTTTGTTTCGTGAAGGACTTGAAGATGATTAATTGTTTGATTAGTGATTATTATCAGACTTAATTAGTCAATCAATTAGATTAGGTCCTGCTGATAATGAGTTTGTGGCAGCAGTATTTTGTTGTTGTTCTTTTTTTAAAAGAATAAGAAATGAGTATAGATATCTCTTGGGGATTTCCAATATCTTTTATTCAGTTAGGTAGCGTTTGTTTTCAGGTACTGAGACAGAGACTGAGAGACTAAGACTCAATATTGTGTTTGTTAGTTCAGAGACTGGTACTAAAATTTCTGTCTCTGTCTCCAAAATTTCAGTATTTCAGTACCTCCAAAAAGTAGGGACACAGGGGACTGAAATTTTTAGAGATGGAAACTGAAACTTTAATAACATTTTATACCTTAAATATTTTCATTTCAATTAATTAATTCCAATTTTACTCTTTGTGCAAATTAAATTAGAGTTTCATTCTTGTTTCAATTCCTGTCTCCCATTTTGCACCAAACAGAATACTGAAATTTGTTTCAATCCCTGTCTCTCAGTCTCTATCTCTCAGTCTCAGTCTTTCTGTCTCTGTCTCTCCACCAAACGCTACCTTAATGCTTTCATGCCTGAGACAACGTATCAGCCTATCATATACAATGTATCATGTATGCGTGACTTTCTAAGTTTCGTTTGTCTTGTTTATAATCATTATCTTAAGGGCCATCTAGTGTACAAATGTGTCTGTACAAATTTTTGTTTTTTGTGGATGAAAAAGTGTGTCATTAAAAATGTTGCTTAAAGAGAAAGTGTTACTCTTAATCGTTAATTTGGTTCTGATACCAATTTTTTAAAGTCGTCTTTTTTTTTAATTTCTTTTTCGAAATTTCTATTAACTCTTCGAATGATTTGCCAATTCATAATAAAAAGTATTGACCGTATTACTAGTATTTATAATTCTGATTTTTCAATCTTGTTTTAGTTTATAATATTCTTTTTGCATGGATTATTGTATATAAAATCTTTTATCTGTTTGTCTTTTTCTTTAATATAATTTCTTAAATTCTCAAAAATTTCTTTTGTTTCTACACTTTCTGTTGTTTCTAAATATCTTTTTAATTTTTCAACTTCATTTTCCATTTTTTCTTTTAACAGCTTTAATTCTTTTAAGTCATAATATGATTTTCCAGGCATTTATAAATTTTTTAAATTTAACTCCAACTTGTTTATATTTATTCTTATTTCTATCCTTTTTTATTATAAGGTCATCAATTTCGATCCGAAGATTATTTAATTTCCTTTTATACTCCTTTATTTTACTTTTTAATTTTTTCACCCTTTTCCTATTTATTTTATTTTCTGGTCTTTCAATTTTTGTATGCTTCATTATTTATCTTAGAATTTCTGCAAATTCTATTATCGATTCATCACTATTTTCTAGAGATTCTATTAATTTTTCTAGTTCTTCGACTTCTCTTTTTAACTTGTCATAAATTATTTTTAGAGCTTCAAATGCTCTTTGATTTATTTCAGAAAACTGTAAATAATTCAACCGATTTTCTCTTTCAAAGAGCTCTTGTTTCTTGTCTTGATAAGTTACATATATTTTTTCTTTATTTATTGTCATAATTTAATGTTTAGGGTTTCATTTAATTTTTCGACCTTTTTTGTTAATTCTTTTATTTCAGAATTTTCTTCTTTAATCTTTAACTTGGATAAACTTAAAGGGCTATTAATTTTAGATTTTCTTATTTGAAAATTCGATGAAACTAATTTTTCTGATGGTTCTTTTAATAATAGAACTGGGTTTTCAATAGCTTTATATTTTGGTATTTCTGTTTTTACAATTTTCTAAAATTATTCATCAACATAAATTCTTTCTCTGTTTTTAAATATTATACTATGATGGCTATTTGTTAAAGCATAATTTATTGCATATGTAATTGAAAAAGGTTCATCGTCTTGTTCCATTAGATTCTTTCTATGAAATTTATAAGCCAAACTTATAGATCTTCCAAGGTTTTCAGTTGATAAAGGTATAGCATATCCAAGATGGGCATTGAATTTAACATTTACGTTTGCCAAGTTTCGATGAACAATTCCAATTATTTGATCTATTGGGTCATCAGTAATTCTTTTATCACAGATTGCTAAGCTTATTGGTGAATTAATTCCTTTCATATATGTAGATTTGATTAAGACTTGTATAGTACTAATATGAATCCATCCAATTTTAGATCTTTTTTGTTGATCCTTAATTTTTCCAATCTGTTTACTCAATTCTTCATCATTTATCAAAGCTATTTCAAGTTCTCCATTGGCGGATTTTATCTTTATAGGGGCTTCAAGTTGAATTTTTTCATAGTATATTATATTTTTTCTATTAAAAACTTCTTTTAAAAGATTTTGTTTATTGAAATTTTCATTTGATTTGAGATTTAATTCTGTTTTTAGAACAGCCTGTTTTTCATTATCTAATAAAGCAGTTAATCTATAATAATCAGATATTTCTGTTAATTCTAAGCTTTCTAGATAATTCATAACTAAGAAATTAGGATAAAGGCGTACCTTTCTGGAGAAAAACTTCCTTTATTTAGTATATTTTACATAAGATGTTTTTATCTCCAGAGGGAAGATTGTAGATACTAACTCCAGAGGAGAGTTTAGAATTGGTTTTTCCTAAGGGAATTCTTCTTCAAACTATAGAATCGCCTCGGCAGCTTCCTCCTTGCTCTCCTAGCATATGAGTACTCTTAGCCTCCTGCTTTCTATCGTTTGATGATTTCTACAATTGCCTAAGCAACCTATTTATAATGGTTAGGTCTGATGGACAATTCCCATCCTTACCCTTCTTATGACGTCATTGCTTACGTCATTGTTTATTATCTTGCACTAGCTACATTGTTGGTGCTCTATGACCTAAGCGCTTACGTCACTATGCAATAATGTTGAGAGATGCTTCAGATGTGCTGTCCTCCTCTTTCATTATGTGGCCTTCAGATGCGTTGTCTCCTTCCTTTATCATGTGGGTTGATTCCGTTTCATTATTGCTTTCTTCAGATAACTCTGAGACACATAGTTGGCACTTGTGGTCTTCTCTGTCTTTTATCAAATAGCAGAGATTCCTCTTTATCCCTTCGGGGAGCTTTTCTAAGAGTCCAGATAAGTTGTAGAATGTTGATTCAAATTCCACTAAGAGTCTCATCTCTCTTTCTTGAATTTCATTCCTTTTACTGGACACAAGCAAAGTATTTCTGCTTTTATAATTGATTCTTGTGTGAGATTCCCTTGTTATCTTTTGAGTTCTTTCGAAGACCCTTGCTAGTGTGCTGGCTAGTCTTCCTTCATGACTGTAGATTGTTAAATCTTGAACTTAATCAATTGGTTGAAAATTTCCTGGGAAGACGGACATGAAGATTACTTGATGTGCTGGAATCAAGCATTCTTCTTCTTCATTAAAAATAGGTTGACTATTCGTAAATTTTAGGGATATATCCCTTGGATTTACGTTGTCAATCATATTTTTAAATCTCTTTACTGCATCAATGAATCCTGCAGGAAACTCACTAATAATTTTCAAATCATTAAAAATTAAAATTGTATCAATTAATCCATACTGGAAAAACTGATAGGTGTCAGATGGGGAAGCATCTGGAAATATAACCAGCTTTGTTAGCTGTTCTTTGGCAATAGGATAATATCCCAAGATTGCCCTTTTTTTTTCAATCCAATTTAGGACTATGTTAAGGGTTTCTCTGAGATTTGATCTACAGACCCTTTTCTTTGCCTTGATTTCAGCCCTTGTAGGAATGTTTCTTATTATTCCTGTTCTCTGGGTTTGAATTGGAGCTTTATCTGCTCTTTTTAGGGTTTGCTCTGGATGAAGAGCTTCATATTCCCTGAAAGATTCCTTTGCTTCTTCCAGTGTTAAAAACCCTCCTTTATGAATTATCCTTGATTGATGTGTAAATGGTGCTGCTCTTTCCCAGGCATCATATACTCCTTTCATGGGGCCATTATAAATTACATAATATTTTTTCTCTTGGGTGAATTTTTTGATAATTTCAGCAATTGTTTTATTTTCTGGAATTTTTTCTTCACCTGATTTGTCCACCACGCTTAGCTGGCTGAACTCTGATGGTTTTGGTTGTTGTGTTGATTTCATTGCTTCGATGGCCTTCTTGAGGGATTGGATCTGTGTCCTTATTTGCTGACAATGTTTGCATTTTTCAAGTTCTTGTTCGTATTTCTGAATTTCTTGATCTAATGCGTTGTAGACGAACTCCATTCTCTTATTAATGTATCTGCAATAACATTTTTGTCACCCTCAATATATTCAATTTTTATTGGATATTGTAACAAAAATAATTGCCATCTTATCAATCGTCCATGATTATAATCAACTTTTAAATTATATCGTATGAAACCTGTTAGATAACTTGAATCTGTCCTTAATGTAAATTCTCTGGGTAGTAAATCAATTTTCCATTGCTTAAGAGATTTAGTTGCTGCTAGAGTTTCCTTTTCATGAGTGGTATATCTCCGTTCTGTTGGAGTAAAAGTCCCTGAAATATACCTGCAAAGTAATTCCTTTGGGGAATATTTAGAATCTAGTGATTCTTTTTCTTGTTCCAAACTTTTTATAGCTTTCTTAACTTTTAGACATCCTGACCAGGTTATGTCTGAAGCATATGTTTCTACTATTAAGTTGTCATTTTCTTCTGGAATATAAAGTTCTGGAAGTTTTTCACATAATTCTTTAATCCTTTGAATTTGCATACTGTCTTTTTCATCCCATTTCCATTCTTTTTTAGTACTTATTTTTGGAAATAAGCTTTTAATGTATTCTGTTATATTCTTTAAAAATCTTTGATCAGAAATATAATTTATACATCCTAAAAATCTTTGTAATTGTTTTCTATCTTCTATTTTATTAGGAAATAAATTTACCTTTTCTAGGACATTTGGCTGAAGTTTTAGCTTTTCTTGAGTGGATAGAATTAATCCAAGAAACTCTATTTCTTGTTTTGCTATTCTTGCTTTCTTTTTGCTAATAACTAGTCCTTTTTCTTTACATCTTTCTAAAACTATTAATAATTTTTGAAGATGATCTTCTTTATCCTGTTTTGTAAAAATTAGTATATCATCAATGTACACTAAAACAAATTCATTTAACTCTTTTAGATTTTCTTCCACAAATCTTTGATAAATACCTGGAGCTTGTTTTAATTCGAATGGTAATACATTCCATTCATAGAGTAACACACTTGTTGATTCTTTTGTTGGGCAAGTAAAAGCAGTTAATTTTTTTGTTTCTTCGTCTAAACGAAGTTGCCAATATCCTGATTTTGCATCAAGAGATGAAAACTAAGTTGCTCCTTTTATCTTTTCTAAAATAGAATCTTTTCTTGGAAGTTTATGAGCATCACCAATAGTTGCTTCATTCATCTTCTTATAGTTAATAACCATTCTTCGTTTTCCCCTTTTAATTTCATTATTGTTTTCGACATAAAAGGCTGGAGCCGCATGAGGACTTTTACTTAATCTTATAATTCCTTTTTCCAAAAGATCCCTACATTCTAAAGAGAACTCTTCTCTATCTCTTGCGCAATAAGGAATTTTATTTGGAACATTTATCTCTTTTGTAGGATCTTTTAATTTAATGCTTACTAATTCGTTATTTGTATTTTTAATATCTAAAGGATTTTCAGCACAAATTTCATCCAAAAGTTCCTCTATCTTTATTTCAAGATTATTTTTTGGAATGTTTATCTGAAAGTATAAATTTAAATAACATGTTTCTAATATAGAAAATATTTTAAATTTTAAGATCTTATTTATAGTAGTAGTTGGTATTTTTATACGTTTTGATTTTTGATTTATTGAAGAATCGTGTGGAGCTTTTAAAACTATATATGTTAATTCTTGAATGGATGGATGATATAGTTTTAAAAAGTTATTTCCTATGATAAAATCCATTCCAGAATCATATATATAGATGGAACAATGAACCTATAATTTTGAATAAAAATTTCAGTCATCTCTGCTTTTTGGTCAATTTTATGTATTGATTTGTCAGCTATTCTAACTCTTAATGGTTTCTTTAATTTTTTCCAATTAAGTTTTATATTTGAACTAGCAAAGCCTTGTGTTGCTCTAGAATCTATAAAAGCATTTATAAATTTTTCTGTTATTTTTATAGTAATAAATGTGGCATTATTACTCAGTCTCTGAGTCTGTTTCTGAGACATATTCAAAAATATAGTCTAGGTTATCATCAGATTCCTCTAAAGGTTCCATGAAACAAGACTTAGCAATTTCTATTTGTTTAGTAAGATATTTTTTATCCTTCTTTTTCGGACATTCATTTGCATAATGTCCTTCTTCTTGGCAATACCAACACTTACAGTTTTCTTTTTTATTTGGGCAATAGTCACTTTTTTGCCTTTTGTTTTTATTGTTATTTCTTGTTCTAAAATACCTCTTTTTTCTCCAGTTTGGATAGTATTTTTTTTTTAAATTGATATTTTCTTTTTCTCTGAAAATTTTTATTAAGCCCATATTTTTGGGGTATCTCTTCATTATCCTGACAGCAAATTCTAATTATATTTGCAAATCTTTTTTGAGTTGCTTCTTGCATACAACGTTCTTTTATTTCCTCTCTTATTGCAGCGGTTGCTCCACCAAAATTATTTTCAATTGTCCCTCTATTTATTTCTCTTATAAATCTTCCCATTATAAATTCATTAGCAGGATATGGAAGTTTTGTTATATACATACTAAGATAATGATTTTTATCTTCTTCTTTTTAATTTGTAATAATGTATTCTATATTCACATATATAAGATTCCACATTACATAGATCATATATCTGGATATTAGCTAAATGGTTTTTTGCTTCTTGATATTCTTTATTATAGACTTCTTGTCTATGATCTATAATATTTTTTCCAAAAAATTCTTTATATAGAATCATCATTATATATAATATCTTATCATAAGCTGTTGTTTTTGTTGCTAAATCTTCTATTATTTGGTTTTCTATTGATGTCATATAATCTCTTATAGTTCCTTTAGTATGAAATCCTATGTAATTCCAAATATCTCTTCCAGACAAATCACTAAGCTTTGGATTAGTAAAAGCTTCTAATAAAAAGGAATTCAACCAATTTTCGAAAATTTCTTTTTCATTCTTTTTACAGTCTAAATCAAGCATTCTTTCTCCTTCCATTTCCTGGATTTTAGGAACGTATTTTGATGGTATTTTTGTATATTTTGAATCTTTATTTATAAACCCTTTTTTAAAAGCATAATTATCAAAACCTGTTTCCCATTTATATTGAGATTGGTTATCTTTAGATGTTCCAGCTTCATTTTTTACTTGTATTGGAATTGCTGGTTCTTCGTCACTTGAATAATCTAGGATGTGTTCTTCATTTTCTATATTTTCAAAATTTACTAATTCTTCTTCTATTTGAAATCCTTGTTCCATAATATTATTTTCTTGAGCCATTTTTAATTGTTTAAAAAGCATTTTAATTTCTTCTAATTTTTCTTCAATATTCATAATTTTAGTGGTGGTTTTACTTTTAGATCTGTTATGTTGATTATATTTTGAAATTTTTCTTCTTTGGGATTCTCTTTTTCTTTATTTCTTTGAAATTTTATGGATACTAATATTTCTTCAAGCATATCTACTATAGAATTTAATTGTGGGTTAAAAGTATGATAAAGATGTGGGGAATCATTTCCATGGTAACATTTCTTAGAAATTCCGTGTGAAAAATAAGTTTTTTCAGGTTTTTGAAGTCCTTCAATAAAACTTATAGTAAAATAAATATTTTGAGAAAAATCATTTTGTATTGATTTTAAGAATTCGGTGTCATTACAGTTAACATTAGTTAAAATCATTAATTTTTGATCTATTAATTTTGATAACTTGATTATTTCTTCTCTTAAATCTTCTAATTTACTTTTTTTCATTAGGTGACGCTTTTTTTTGTGAAAAGTTATAATTTAAAGTGTGACTTTAAAAAGTGTGGTGTAAACAAATCTTTAAATCTGTACCAATTTTTGCTCTGTATACTAAAATTCACCTTATCATAAACAGCACATTGCATAGTAAGGATTAAATGACATGATCTATGTGGAGATTATATATATAGAATTTTCTCCAATAAATTAAAATTATTTATTTTTTTTGGTGCCTAGAGATAAATAATAATAAAAAAGCCTAAACGGCTAATAACAAATCACTCTTTATAATATCCTAAAGTTCATCATGATGTGATGCAGATTTTACACCACAAATTATCGATAAATGTATTGAATTATATCAAATAATACTATAATAAATGAGTTATTGTTTTTACGAGAATTAATGGATTAAATAAATAATAATCGACTAATTATTATAGTTAGATAAATAAAATTGAGAATTTTAAATATCAACTAGCTAGCATAAAAGTCAGTAAGTTAGAAAAAACAAACCGTAAATATATGAAGAAATTAATATCAGAAGAGAGTTAAGGTTTTAGAGATATTTAAAATTTTGGATTAATAATTATTGCCAACTATTTTGATGATGTAAAGATTTAATTCATGACAAATCTTAAATGATTGAATTCTAATTCCTTGACAATTCAATCTCTTCTAATCCAATCAACCGTCAATTTCTTTATCAATCAATTGTGTTAAAAGATTTAGTTCAAATTCTGATTTATAAGCCACACAATTTCTAAAAATCCAGAAATAATCCGATTATATGTCACGTATCATATTAAATCCAGATAATTAAATAATCGTGAGAAAAGGGTTTCAAACTTTAACTCGAGTGATTTGACTTTTTTAAGATTCAAAGGAATTCAATTTAGATTAGTGTTATTTTCCAATATACTCTAATCCATATAATGAAGAACGAAATCAATTCTTAAACAGAAATCAATGCATTAATCAAGAGTAGAAGAACAATTAATATTAATCTATTAAAACAAACAGAGCTTTTAATCTTAATAACAATGGAGATTTAGTGGCTCATGATTCATAGAAAATTTTAAAATGTGAGAACGTGTGTAAAACTAAAATGCACAGAAGTGGAGAAAAAATCAGCCTACATGACAAATATTTTCTCTTTTATATCTAATTTTAATTAATACTATAACTTAAATTAAAACCTAATAATATCTTTTTTATTTGCTAATTTGATTTAAAAATCAAATAATAACTTCCATTGCTGATTGAGTAAGAACGTGGGAACCACGGCCAAGTCTGCTGCCGACACTAAACGCCGATGATGTAGCGTTTAGCGTCACTCATCAAGAAGACCTTGCACGTGAATCCAAGAGATCGGGCTAAACGCCGAATTGTGGCGTTTAGCGCCACTTTGGCTGAATAGAATGAGAGCTTTTGAGGTTCCGATGTTAAACGTTGGTAATGTGTCATTTAGCACCACTTTAGCAGAAGTAAATAGTGAGCTTTTTCTTTAAGAATTTTTTTACGCCTTTCGCCCGATTACTGCTTATAAATAACATAACTTAACAACGATTCAAAGTAATATCTAATAGAGTGTAAATAATTTAAATCTTTTAAAAAATCAATAAATTACCATATAAATCATATAAAAAAAATTATAAATGATGCATGCATGGAGATAGTCATTCCACATATTCCTAATGATAATTCGCTGCAATTTTCGCCATTAAATCAGTAGCATGGTTTGCTAACTTTTGAAATAAAGTGATGTCAACACTCCAATCAAGATGCAAGTAGTCCTCAATTCTTTTAATTAGATCCTAATCACTTTTAAGATGGCCATTTTTTTGTTTTAAAATGCCTAAAAAGTATTTAATAAGCAATTAGTTTCAATAATAATATCTTTAAAATTACATTTTTAAGCCAAAAATTATTCTATTTAAAGAAGGGTTAGAACTTTTTTATTATCTTTTTTAAATACATAAACTCATCTACATTAATTATGTTAAATGTCATAAAAGGTTACGAAAATCGAATCGATCAATGAACCGATGAGGCAATTGGTTTACTGGTTCAATGATTCGACCGGAATTCAATTGAGGTTCAATTTTAATTATTAAAAAATTAATATATAATTTTAAATATTTAAGTTCAATAATTTTTAAGTCAAAAAATTTTAATATAAAAATAATTTTTGAATTATACCTCAACATGAGACTAAAAGGTATTATACCTCAAAATTTGACATTAGTAACTTTCTAAAAAAATTTATTAATAAGGTTTGGTTAACTAATATATATTAGTTAAACATAGACAAAATTACAACTGCACAATTATAAGAACTCATAATACTGAACCAAAAATTAGAAAGATAAACACAGTAGATACAATTTGTTCTTAATGCATAATATAATATTTTTCTACAATTAAACTAGAAGCACTAATACTGGGTAGGTTAAAATGCTCAATAAAAATATTAACAGGGATAATATATTCATATTAATTAACACAAAGTCTCTCTATTATTTAGATATAAATGGTACCAATGAAAACAAAAAATAGGTAAATCAATACAGGAACATACATATCCGCAAATGCCATAATTGATTGAATTGGGTGAGAAATTTGCTATGGCTTAAGAAGCTGGTCCGAATCCAAAATTCTGAAATCCAAATTATAAATTACATACAAAATTCAAAATCTAGAATCCAACCTTTAGAATGATTAATTCATATAATTCAGAATTTAAATCAAGAATACAGAATAATTAATTTATATAATTAACTCTTTGTGATTGCTCCATCTTCAATGTACAACAAAAAAAAAACTACAATCAGCAAAATAATCAACAAACTCCACCATAAAACTAAAATCAGCAAACTCCACAATAAAATCAGGAAACTTCACAACAAAATTATGAACAAATTAACTCAGTAAAATTCACGGTAAAACTAAAATTAGCAAGCTCCACAATAAAATCAACAAACTCCACAGAAAATTATGAACAAAATTAATTCAGCAAACTAATCAACTATTATCACAGAAAATTATGAACAAAATTAACTATTATCAGAGGGAGCTCAAACAGGGGAGAAAAGAGACACAGCGACGAAGAGGAAGGGGAGTGCTTACCGGCGACAAAAAGGAAGGGAAGTGACGGCGGTGACAGAAGAGACGGCGACACCGGCGAATACAGAGAAAGAGCTCGAATAGAGGAGAGGAGATGCGGTGGCTGTGGGGCTTGCGGAGCTGTGGTGGCTGCGGGGCTGCAGGGATGCGGTGGTTGTGGAGGTTGCGGTGGTTGTGGGTTCCAGGGCTGGGGGGATACGCCGCTAGGATTATTTTCTTTGTCTTTCTTTGAATTTTCAGAGAGAAGAGATGAGTGGGACTGGGCATCGGGTAGTTATTTAGGATTTTTTTTAAAGGGGTCAAAACGGCACTGTTTTGAAAAGAGTCACTAAACCAAAAAACCTCTAAAAAATCGATCGATTCTACCAGTTTAACGGTTAACTATCGGTTCGATTAGTTTTTTAACGGATCTTTTACCAGATAATTTTTGAAGTCGACCGAATCGTCTTAATGATCGGTTCTTGATTAACTCAGTTAAACTGACCTATCCGGTTCGATTTTTAGAACTATGCATAAAAAATTTTTATGCATGTATAGAGCCTTTTGATCATGACTATGGTCTAATTAAGTAAAGTTATAGGGTACCTATAAATTAAACACTTGCATAAATGCATATTACATATCACATTTGTCACTTCAAGTATTTTTAAACATAATTGTCGATAGGCAAAATCATGTTATACATTATCAACTAACAAAATTAGATAAGGAGACTCATCTACTTCTTCACTATATATACTTATTAATAGAGGCTTTGAAAAGTTGAGGATGTAATATATTATCAAGCAACCTTCTAAAAAAAAGTGTTTCCATCAATCAACCCAAAAAATCTTAAAATGAAACACTGGACGTCGCTGATGAAAGAAATTAAGAAAGTTATCATTTGTTACCTTCCTCAACATGATTTTAATACTTTTCACAAAGTGATCTGAATAACAATTTTAATTTCAAAATTTTATACAGTTACAAGAATGTTACTCGAAAAATACTTCTACAGAAAATACCACCTCAAAAGATGCCGACTCAAAATATAAAGAAAAAATTGCAAAACACTCAACGTTAATTTTTTGCTCAATTCACATAGACATATTCTCAAAAGTCTTCAACTATTTATCAACAACTATAACGAATTAAAAAAAATCAACATTGGAACACCTCAGTCCTTTGAAAGTAATATTTAAAAAGAGTTCCGGATCAAACTCTTGACCTTTTGGATTTAAAGCTCTAATATTATATCATGATATCACTCATTTCAAAAGTTTTAACTGATGAAAAAAGATAATACTAATAATTATATCTCTAATACTCCCTAAACCTCTATTGTATACAGTGTACAAATATTTCATTGGCTCCTCATACTTTCTCTTTAAAAAAGCCAACAAATATTGCAAGTCAAAGAAACATCTAAGGAGTTTTCTAATGAAAACAAATCAGAATGTAAGAATATTATTCATCATATTTTTTACTTGACAAGACTGTTGACTCTTCATATATTTACAATATTATATTTTATTTGATAAATTATATGAAAATATTGCATGATATTCTAAGTTTATAATTTTGAGAGAATATAAATATTAAACACTCTATTAGTAAATTACTCTAACTTAAAAAAATTTATGATCAAAATTTTCATGTTTATGCTAGACAATTTTTTTTATATTTTTAAATATCTATTTTTTAGTTATAAATGAGTATTGTTCACAATTTTTAATTTGTTTTGTCTACTTACGTTGTCATTAAAAATACATGTACAAATGAAGATATGATATTTTAAGTTACAAGTAGAAAAATCTTTGTCATGAAGCCCCTGTAATTAATTTTAAAAGTAACAATCCAATATATACAAGGGTTGAGATAGGTTACATGAGAAAAACAGACTAATATTCAGAAGCAAAAAATAACAAAAGATGCAGTTTGAGAAAATTTTGTACCTTCAAAAATTGTATGAGACTTATGATTATACACTAAAACTGAAATTTTATTGTTGCTGAATAATTTTAATATGATCTAAAACATTATCAAAAAAGAGTAGAATTTTTCTTAAAGGTGTTAGGCCAAAAAGATGAACTCAAAAAGAACACTCTAAGAGTTGAGTTTTTCTTAGCTTTTAGTGGAAACTACATTAGTAGAAATAGATTAGTTAAACTTAAAGTGTAGATAGTGCCATCTAATTAAAAAGAAATTAAATTAGATATCCCTTCACTAATGTTACATGTTATGAGTACTTTTTTAGGTAAATATCTTTTTGCCACGGACATCTAGAATAATGTGAGAACTTTAACTTAACTTGTGGAATCAACTTTCTCCTTACACCTATTTTTAATTAAAAAGATTTGACATGATGGGAACATCAAAAAATACTTTCTGCCAACTATTCTATTTAGTAACAAATATTAAAATAAAAGCGAGTTGTCACGGCCTTGGACACATTCCAACGCTACCGTGCCGGCACTCGGACTTACTCAACCTTTTGAGCTAAGATCAAGTCAGCTTAACCCTCAATACTTAGTAAGAAAGCTAAGAACACAAGAGAACACAAGAGAAAGGAAGCTTTGGTGGAAAGAACACTTTATTACTCAAGTGTTGGTTACAAATGATTCACACACACATAACTCTAACTTTCACCCCTATTTATAGCCATCCACCTCCTCAATGGATGGTTAAGATTAAATCTAATCAACGGTCTAGATTGATCATCTAGAACCTTCTTTATAAATATCTATCCTACCACTACTTTCTAAATACTTCTAGATTGTTCCATACAACTTTTCATACTTTTATATCAATCCATACTCTTCTAGAATATTCTATGATCTTCTAGAGTCTTCTAGAACCTTCTAGAGTATGTCGGGACCTTCTAGGACATTCTAAAACGTTCCAGAACCATCTAGAGTATTCTCAAACACTCCAAAAAACTATATAAACACTGTTAAATCTAACCTTCTAAAATTTACCGTGACATTCTCCCCCACCTAATGCGCAGACGTCCTCGTCGTGTTCTGCTTATGATAGCGCCGTTGGTGTTCTTGGAATTGCCACAAATCTTCACGAGTTTCCCAGCTAGCTTCGGTTATCGGGAGTCCTTTCCACTTGATCAAGTATTGGATACTTGGTGGTACCCCTCTTCGTCGCATGATGCGATTAGCTAAGATCTCTTCAATTTCTTTATCAAAGGATCTAATCACCACGGGCGGAGCACGACTGGAGTCACCTCTACTTGGTTCGTCTTGGTCTTCATGATATGGTTTAAGCATACTCACATAGAAGACCGAGTGGATCTTCATAGAGGGAGGAAGTTATACTTTGTAAGCAACCTCCCCAATACGTCCAATGATCTCAAATGGTCCTTCGTATTTGCGGATTAAACCCTTATGAACCTTGCGAAAGGCTTTGAATTGTTGTGGAAGAAGTTTAATCATTACCTTATCTCCCACTTGATAGCTTGTATACCTCCTCTTCTTATCTGCCCATTTCTTCATCCTCTTTGCAGCTTTGTCGAGGTAAGAACGAGTAACATCTGCTTGTTCTTCCTATGACTTAATCATATGATAAGCTCCAAGGCTCTTCCCTGAGTAAGAGGAAGAAAGAGAGTGAGGTGTAAGTGGTTGTTGTTCAGTCACAATCTCGAATGGGCTCTTCCCTGTAGACTCACTCCTTTGCAAATTATATGAGAACTGAGCAATGTCGATGAGTTTTGTCCAATCCTTCTGATTAGCGCTTACAAAATGCCTTAAGTAACACTCGAGTAAGGCATTCACTCTCTCAGTCTGCCCATCGGTTTGAGGATGGAAGCTTGTTGAAAAATGAAGCTCCGACCCAAGGAGTTTGAACAACTCTGTCCATAGTCGTCCTGTGAAACGTGGATCTCGATCACTAATGATGCTCTTAGGTAATCCCAATATTTCACCATATTCTTGAAGAATAGTCGTGCTGCCTCCTCTGCAGTGCAGTCTATAGGAGCAGGTATAAAGGTAGCATACTTCGAAAATCGATCAACTACCACAAGAATAGATCCAAATCCCTCAGACTTCGGTAAGGCAGAGATGAAATCTAGAGAGACACTTTTCCACGGTCGCTCTGATGGAGGCAGAGGTTTCAACAACCCGCTTGGTGTCTTGTTTTCAATATTATCTTGTTGGCAAACAAGACAACTCTTCACATAGCTCTCCATTTCATCTCTCATTTGAGGCCAATAATAAGAAGATTCAACGAGTGCTAAGGTCCTTCGCTGACCTTGGTGACCAGCCCACTTGGTATCGTGGCATTCTCTTACCAACTTCCTTCTCAGATTTTCCCATTTAGGAACGTATAGTCTTCTCTTTTTTGTGTAGAAAAGGTCGTTTTCTAACCAAAATCTTTTGGTCTTACCTTCTCTAGCCAACTCCACCAACTTCTTGGATAATGGATCGTTATGCAACCCTTCCTTGATGGTATGCACAATATCTCCTTCAACCATTGAAATGGCCGCCAACTCAACTTTGCGACTCAGCGCATCTGCTACCACATTAGTCTTGCCTGACTTGTATTCAATCTTGTGGTCCACCTTCCTCCTAGGTGGTACTTGTTTTGGCAACTCGGGAGGCATCACATCCTTATTTTCTTCAAGGACTTCCTTGATTTTAGGGGGAACAACTTCTCCTTTGGACGTTGACTCCTCTTGTAGCAAAGACATCATCTTCCCCTTCTTGAAATCTTTCTTGAGTTGCATGGTCGAGAGCATCGGGATTTCTCCAACTTTGGAGATTGTAGGGACCATGCATGGAAACCTTTTCTCCATGACGCATACTATGTTGTAGTATGGCATATGTATTATATCTGCCTTCCTTTGCAAATCGAGTCCGATGACTATTTTAAAATCGTCCATGGGTGCTACTGAGAAATCCACAAGGCCCTTCCAAGAACCAAGAGTCATCTCAACCTCTTTTGCTACTCCCTTAAGGGGTTCACCCTTGGTATTCACGGGTTTGAACCAACCATTCTTTTCGGTGATCTTCAACCCAAGCCTCTTTGCTTCATCAGGCGTAATGAAGTTGTGTGTAGCACCAGTGTCGATCATAGCCATGACGGGTTTTTCATTGATAAAGTCCTTGACATACATCAAGCCTTTCTTTTCTACGGTGCTTGCCTCTTTGCCCTTCACAGCATTTATGTGTTGGATAGATCCAGCACACTCAGTTACTTGAGTTTGAGCTTTTCGTTCCTCGGCGATAGATGCCAAAGTTCCAAACTTGGGACAATCCTTCATTTGGTGTGGTCCCTTGCACATGAAGCATCCTCCTTTGGGCACGAAAGCCTTCTTCTTTTCTTCGTACTCTTTCTTTGAAGAGTATTTTCCTTCCTTCTTGGCTAAGAAACTCTTCCCTTTGTCTCCCCCACCTTTAGTAGAACTAGGTTTAGAGGAAGACTTGGGTTTAGAGTCTCTCCTATAATACTCAATGAGTGATTCGGCCACCACGATGACCTCATCAACATCCTTAACATTCCTTCTTTGTAGTTCTTGCTTTGGCCAAGGTTAGAGTCCATCAATGAAGAAGAACAATGCATCATCTGATGCTAAGTTAGGGATTTGAAGTGTGAGAGTAGTGAACTCCTTTACGTAGTTGCTAATCGTACTCTTGTGCTTCAACTCCCTCAACTTCTTTCTTGCTTCATAAACCACATTCTCGGGGAAGAACTGTCTTTTCAACTCTCTTTTGAAATCTTCCCATGTGGCTATGTTGCAAGTACCCTTTTCTATATCTACGCACTTTCTCCTCCACCACAAAGTAGCATTATCAGAAAGGTAGAGAGCTACAGTGCGTACCTTTATTGCTTCTTCGACCACCCCTTGGCCTTCAAAGTATCTCTCCATTTTCCATAGGAAGTTTTCCACCTCTCGAGCGTCCCTCACGCCCTTGAACTCCTTTGACTTTGGGAGATCAATCTTTGTCGTCTCCCTTATAATGGTTGGACGAGATTTTGCCTCCTCGAACCAAACTCGAACTTCCTCAAATAGCTTTAAGGAATTTTCAAGCTTCTCTTCGATTTGGAGCATGCTTTCTTTGAAAGCATCTAGTTCTCCTAACACGTGAGCCTCGAGGATCTCCTTATCATGTTCTATCCTTTGGAAACGCTCATTCATAGAGGATAGAACATTCTCCAACATAGAAACTCTCTCTTCTAAGAAGTTAGAGTCCTTATCTCTAGGCTCACTTGAAGAACGGATCTTCCTGCCTCCCCATTGAGAAGGAATAGCATCCCTTCCCCTTTGAGACTCAACATGCTCCATGGTTGCACTAGAAGCCATACCTTCAAACCACTTGTGCTTCCTCTCGAACCTTGCTCTGATGCCAAATTGTCACAGCCTTGGACACACTCCAACGCTACCGTGCCGGCACTAAGACTTACTCAACCTCTTGAGCTAAGACCAAGTCAGCCTAACCCTCAATACTTAGCAAGAAAGCTAAGAACACAAGAGAACACAAGAGAAAAAGCTTTGGTGGAAAGAACACTTTATTACTCCAATGTTGGTTACAAATGATTCACACACACATAACTCTAACTTTCACCTCCTATTTATAGCCATCCACCTCCTCAATGGATGGTTAGGATTAAATCTAATCAACGGTCTAGATTGATCATCTAGAACCTTCTTTATAAATATCTATCCTACCACTACTTTCTAAATACTTCTAGATTGTTCCATACAACTCTTCATACTTTTATATCAATCCACACTCTTCTAGAATATTCTATGGTCTTTTAGAGTCTTCTAGAACCTTCTAGAGTATGTCGGGATCTTCTAGGACATTCTAGAACGTTCCAGAACCATCTATAGTATTCTCAAACACTCCAAAAAATTATATAAATACTGTTAAATTTAACCTTCTAAAATTTACCGTGATAGAATAGACTAAATATCACATTGTAATAATTGAACAATGTATTCTCCCTGATCTCTCAACACTATAAAAGAATCTCAATTTACTTCTCTTGTGGGGACTTTTTTTTATCTTTCTAAAACTTGAGAATTCGTATCCATCTTTTTTTTTAATTCTTCTCATTGTTATTTATTTTATTTCATTAATTTCAAACAAAAATTCATAAAAATAATATTTGGGTGTTTTATTAAACGAATTATAACAAAAAATATTAAAAATTATCAAAATTTATTATTTATTATTATTATTTTTAGTTATTAATCTAATTTTTAATTTAATAATTTAATAATATATTTTAATTTATATTTTTAAATATTAATGACTAATTAATGACAAAATATAATAATAATTTAGCATTTCTCTTTATGTTGATAGTTTATTTAATATATAGTTTTAATAAATATTAATCGTTTAAAGGGTCGCTCTAGTGTAAAATACAACTTCATACAATATATAGATGTACCTTCTTTTTATATATGATGCTGACACGTGTTGTTTTCAATTTACAGGATCAAGCATGTCTTCAAGAGATTACTGACGTTCATGGGAGGCTAATTGAACCGAACTGGTGGCGTGAAATCTAATGGAGTTTGATTGTGCTGAGACCCGTTGGTAGGAGCTTGTTGAATTGGACTTTTCTGAGCGCGGAAAAAAAATTAGAGAAAAGACAGTATTAACTTGGGTCTTCGTTCCACCCTTCACCTCCCTTCACCATATTGTATTTATTAATCTTTAAGAGTAATTGTTTAAAAGTGCCACTCGTGTATGTATTGATTGTGAAAGATCCATACTCTAAATGATTTATCAATGTGAAAGATACAAGTATTTTCTTTCCACAACGTGCCAAAGTTACGTTAATTTAATTAAAAAAAATTATTCTCTTTTTTTAAGAAATATTAAAATATTTTTTTCTATTTATAAAATGTACATTCTTTTAAAAATGTTTAAAATTTTTTTCTTTAATCTATTTTAATTTTTTTGTATTAACTAATGTTAACTTTATTCAATTTTTTTTTAAAAAAATTGTTTTCAACAAAAAACTCTTTAACAAAAATTTTATTTTTTTGTCATTAAATTTTACTTACTAAAATACTCTTTAATAATTTTTTTTATTGATTAAATTATATTTTTATCAAAATATTTTTTAAAAAATTAATAATTAAATTATTTTTTCTAAAATATTTTTTGATAATTTTTTTATTATTAAATTGTGATTTTACCAAAATTTTTATTATCAATTATTTTATATTTTATTATTAATTTTCTGATATCAATATATATTATTTTAATTATTTTCTGATATCAATATATATTAATTGTTATACATATTAACAGTGGTATGATTTTTTTATTTAATATTAAAATATATATATTGATATTAGAAAAATAATAATAAAATATAAAAATAATTGTTAACAAAAATTTTGGTAAAATCACAATTTAATAATTAAAAAATTATTGAAGGGTTACGATTTTGTGGATTAGGGTTACGATTTTTGTTTTTTGGGTCTTCCAAGTTTGGAGTTTAAGGCTCATGGTTCATGTTTCTTGGCTCAAGTTCAAAGGTTCAGCTTTTACGTTTTTGTGTTTATGGTTATAATATTATGGATTAGTGTGACGATTTAGTTTTAACACAACGAATTAACAACTTGTTTGTATTATTCATGAATCTTATCTTCATTTTGTCTCGTCTTTGTTTCTTTCACTATTTCATAACTTCCACTCAAAATATACTGAAGACCAATTGTTTTCTTATTTACATTCTGCGTATCAACAATTCTATTTTCACATCAAAGACATACCCACATGCACTCTAACCAAAGTAACTTTTTTTTGCCTTCTTTTAACTAAAAGTAAAACTTAAAAAAAAATAAGACACCAAAATACAACACATTGGACTAAAAATTTTACATTCAGTAATTATAGTGCCAACTAATGATGGATATCAAAAAATTTAGATTCCGAAACAAAAAGTAATATATAAAAATATTAAAATAATTTATATCTTTAAATCCTAAATTCCAAATCCTAATCTCTATTTTCTAAATTTTGAATTATAAAATTTAAACCTTAAATTCTAAAATATATTACCTTCAAAAAAAATTTTCTATTACAATTTTTTGACAATATAAACTGGTCATACTTTTATTATTAATACAATAATATCTAATCACATATTAAATATTGGTTAAATCACATTTATTATATTAAATTAATAATATTTTTTGTCTCATATATATAGTCTATTTGGATCATAAGCTCTTCAATTATATATTCTTCATAAAGCATATTGTTTTCTGCCCATAAAATCGAATACATCACTCAAGACCTTCAGTTGATTACTTTTTTGTCTTGGGCCTATTCATTGCAAAGACAAAGACATACAATGATCCAATTATATATTTGGATATTGTCCAAAAAAATAAAAATAAAAATCAAACAGAGCCATCCACCATTTCTGTGTAGAAAGTTCGGCTCTGTGGTGGGTTCTACACAAACCTTAACTTTCTCTACATAATTCTACACTGCTTCCACTATCATAGATTATAGACACGTGTTATTATTGTCTTCTTTAAATAGAAATATCTGTAAATCTTTATACACTTGCATCTGTACATTATAATTTTTCTCGTTTAAAAGATGTCAAATGATTTCTACTTGTGTGGACAACTGGACACCGGTGAGCCATATAATATTTTAATATTTTATACTTTGCCTCGTGCTAAGAACTCTACAATTCCGAACAGTGAACCCGATACTCTTCTTCTTAAAATAACCAATTTTTATATATTTTAATTTTTTACATAATTAATGTATTTAAACAATTCTAAGAGTTAGTGAATTAGAAAAAATGAAAAGTGACAATTATATTAAAAAATAGTGAGTATTTAAAAATATATATACTTTTCTTACAAATATTTTAAATTATAACTATATATATTAGGAAAATTAAATGGTGTGAATTACTTAAAACATCCACTGATCCACACCCATGGATAAGATAGGTGGGAATTCCGTAGTTTAACTTGACGTTTAGTGGTGGATTATAAGAGCACTTTTAACGGGTCAAAAATTGAAGTCTCTTTTTAACAGGGAAAATATATTTATAATCTCTAAGCACAAGGTATATTTTAAAATTATAAAAAATTATAGGGGTGAATTTATAATATTAATTTAATTAATTAAAAAACTGAAGAAGATAAGTACTCGGATATTGTGCACATGTTGATGCCAGCTATCTCCCGTTTCCATAGCCGTCGTCTTCTCCATCTTCAAGCACTGCCTTGAGAACATCCCTTTTCACTTTGTCATTGCTGGTTTCTCCTCCACCTCATTCCACAACACCACCCACTTCTCCTTCTTTTTGGAATCATTCAGAATTTTGTGATCATTTGGGTTTGTAGCACGTAACACACTGTGATCATCTTCATTGTGCAAAAAAAGGGGAGAAAATTGCAAGCTTTGATCCGATGAAGATGAGCACCAACCATGGTTTTAGAGAGAAATGGTGATCAAAGTTTGACACTTTTTGAGTAAATTTACAACTCTATGAATGAGAAAAGATCAAATTCTAACTCCTGTGACTGAAATTGAGATCGAAACAAAAAAGTTCAGAGAGAGAGAAAGAAGGAAGAAGTGAAGTTACAACAAAAACAAGCAGTGTGTTTCAATTTGTGTGTCTTTAATTTCTTGCATTTACTGTATTTAAATGAATTGAGATTCAAACTTTGGAATGGTAGCAAGAAATAACTATGGAGCAACGACCAAGCAGATTTCTCATTTAAGATGAAAAGATTGTTGATATTTCCGGAAGCGGATCACCTGCAGCGTCCAGTGGAATTGTGGTTCTGATGATATCGATTACTACATTTTTATAAAAGCTGAGAAAAAGACCAAGTAATCTTAACGAAATTTACAAATACATTTAATTTTGGGTCAAAATTAACATTTTTAACAATTATTGTACGGCAAGTAAACAACCATTCCAACCCTTCATTTGAAATCTTGTTGGATAGTCTTTTAAGGTCATGAATATACTTTCATGACACCAAAGACATTCCCTTCTAACAGATATAGAGACTAACTATTGAAAAAGGATAAAAAGAAAAATTGAAGTCCTCTTTTCAGATGCAGAGACTAACTATTGACAAAAAAAAAAAAAAAAAAAATTTCTGCACACTACTCAAGAGGTAAGGGGTACGAGTAAGTACCTCTAAACAGGGACTTTCTCTCTCTAATAATAATTTGTCATATTATAAGTTATTATAAAAATAAATATTTATATAAAATTATAATTAATTTATTAATAATTATATTAATTATTTAAATAATAATTAATTAAATAATTTAATTATCTATTGAAAAAATTAAATAACTTAATCATGTTTGATTTATTATTAATTATAATAATTAATTATATTAAATAGTTACATCTTTATTTAATTAATAATTTATATTAATTATTTATATTATTATATTAAATTATAATTAATTAAATTTTTATATAAAAAATAAATTTAATTTTTACACCTTATAAAATAATTTAACTATGTTTTTTTATATTAAATAATTTTATAAATTAGTATAATTTTGAATTATATATTGTGTATTATTTTTATATATAATTTTTTTAAATATTTATTTTTAACAGTGAATTATTTTTTAATTTATAAATTTAAAAAATATTATTATAAAAATAGTAATTATATAAATTTTAATTATTTTAATTAATTAATTAAGTGGGACTATAATAGGAATTAAAATTAGTTTCTCATAATAAAAAAGAGAGAAATTTTTAAATTTTTATTTACTATTTATGATACAAAAAATTGATATAAAATTATTTTTTATAACAAATGAATCATAAATAAGGATCGAGATGAATTCTCTATTAGAAATAGTCTAATATTATATGGGTCAGGTTCAATTCCACAAACAAATTAAACCGTCCGATACCACCAGTAGGAATTCTAAATCTTTTGTCGTGTATAACATAGAGTGAAAGAATTTTAATTATATGATTTAATTATTTTATTAATTTTTATAATTTTATTAAATTTTTAGTTAAGATATATTTTTTAATTAAGTTTTTATATTTTTCAATTTTATAATTAAGTATTTTCTCATATAAAAAATATTTAAACTAATAAGATATTTTTTAAATATATTCCATAAAAAAATTATTTAATTATAAATACTTATAATTTACAAAAAATATTTAATCAATTTTAATATTTTTTATACTAAAAAAATTAATTATAAAATTAAAAATAATATAAAAATTTAACTAAAAAATATAAAAATTTAATTATAAATTTGACAAATTATAAAAATAAAAAAATAATTAAACCTAATTATATATATATAATAGTATTAAAAAATATTAATATTCTAAAATATTAATATTTAAATATTACATCACACATCACACATGTAAAAATTTTATCTATTTCTTAATTATTGCCAAAATTTAAATTCGAATACAACATACAGCATATAAAAAAAAAGTAACATATTTGATTACTCAACCAAACCAAAGTCCTAGTTGCGGTGTTCCTTTAAATATGACATTGAAGATTGATTTCCAAAAGCATTACTCTTTTATGAAATTTTTGGTTTGTTAGTGGCTATCATGTTGTGAATAAAAAAAAAAAAAACACACTGTACTCGAACTGAAATTGACAAATTGTTTTTTCTCACCATCATTGGAGTTGCAAGGGTGATTATTCTCATATATTACAACTGACACAATATGTAAAATATAATTATTGTTATTAAAAATTGACAATTTAAACTTTAAAATTTGAATGTGTATGATTAACTTTAAAATATTTGATAATTTAAATTTTTGATAAGATATAAATTAATAAAATTCAAATGACAATAGTTTGAGATGTGTTATTGGATTAAAAAATAAATTCAACTTGTACCATGCAAATCCAATCGTTTGATTAAAATTGAATTTATTTGAAAAATAAAAATTAAGTCGATAAAACAAAATAATAAAAAATTAGATTATTTTTATTCTTTAAATCCATCCAAATTATACTACAAACATGATTTTTAATGATATGGTGTTCTGGCATTATAAACGAGATATATGCAAACATAATTTTTCATCCGTCTTGTTTGTAAATAATATATAAACAAAAAATTATGTTGTTCACAAAATAAATTAATATATTAATAATACTATATTATTTTTTGAAAAAATCTTTTAATTTTAATTCTTATAAAAAATTCCAATTTTTGTTTAATATTTTTATAAAAATACTTAAATTGACACAAACTATATTTTTGCCATAAAATTGCTTGAGGATACATTGGACCACTCATATTTTTGCCACATTGCCACTAAATTGTTTGAGGATACTTTGGTACTTTTACATAACTACAAGAAATAAATTTCTATTCAGAATATATATATATTTTGGTGGCTACTCCAATGAAGATTTAATGATTATCATCATGTGAAGATACATCATTTTGACCATTGGATGATAGATTGTAGGGCTTGATTTGATTTGAAGTAAAAGTGTTACTTTTATTTAAAATGTTGCTAAATAAATAAGTTACACTTTTTGAACAAGGATCATCATGAGAAGATGTTTTTGCCATCTTCATGGGAGTAGTTGCCATATATTTTTTTTATCAAAATCAATCCTGAATGTCTTATTCAAAGGAAAGTTGCCTTAGACACAAAAGTCCCAAATGAAAGGCTGGCATAGAAACCAATCCAATTGCCCAGCTCCATCAGTGCCCACATTTTGTGTTAGTCCATTAGAAAAACAAAAATAAAACAAGTCCCTCATTAAGAATTAATTGACTCTCATTATTTTGGTATTCTTCAACTAATAAATTTGTGCAATTTAAAATAACTTTTGTTATTAAATTTATATTCTGTGTTATTCATCTAAAATTTATGTGTTTTTTTTTTTTTACTAAAATTTATGCACCTTATAAGTATCTACATATGGTTGCTTGATCTGAAAGCAACAAGCATAACAGCAAGAAGCCATGAAAACTGTACAATTGTTCAAGGTATCTCCCTCTTCATTGGGATCACAAAATTCTTTACCTTCTTCAACTTCTCTTCCTCTAACCTTCTTTGACATACTATGGCTACGGTTGCCACCAGTTCAGCGAGTTTTCTTCTATGAATTCCCTAACCAACCCTCACTCTTCTATGATACCATTCTTCCCAAACTCAAACACTCTCTTTCTCTTGCACTTACTTACTATTTCCCTCTTGCTGGAATCCTCAATTGGCCTCATGATTCCAACAAGCCCATCATCACCTACAACGTTGGTGACACTCTCTCACTTATTGTAGCTGAATCTGATGCTGATTTCAACCATCTTTCAGGATCTGACCTTTGTGAAGCCTCAGAGGTTCACCATCTTGTTCCTGAATTGACCATTTCCGATGATCAAGCCTCTGTCTTGGCTTTACAAGTTACCCTTTTTCCAAACCATGGATTCTCCATTGGAATCACATCACACCATGCTGTTCTTGATGGAAAAACCTCAACATCCTTCATTAAATCTTGGGCTTATCTCTGCAACAAGTTAGGAGATTCATCATCATCACCTTGTGATTTGCCTCCTGAATTGAGTCCTTTCTTGGACAGAGAAATTGTGGAAGATCCCAAAGGAGTTGAAGCAAAATATCTGAGTGATTGGTTAAAGCAAGGTGGACCCAACAACAGAAGCCTCAAGGTTTGGAATCTTCAAGGTCCACAAGATTCAATAAGGGGTTTGTTCTATTTATCTAGATGAAACATTGAAAGCCTCAGAAAATTAGTGGTGTCAAAGAAGAAAGAGACTATGAATGATCTTCACCTGTCAAGTTTTGTGATATCTCTTGCATATGCTATTGTTTGCAAAGCTAAAGCTGAGAAAGTTAACACCAATAGAGTCTTTGTGGGTTTGAACGTTGATTGCAGATCAAGATTGGATCCTCCTCTTCCTCCAACTTACTTTGGAAACTGTATTGGTGGAAGATTAGCGGTTGCTGAAACAAAAGGATTGTTGGGCGAAGATGGAATAGTTGTTGCCGTTCAATCACTGAGTAATGCATTGGAGACTTTGAAGGATGGTGTGCTGAGTGGTGCAGAGAATTGGTCATCACTTTTGCATGATGGTTTGCATGATGGTAAGTTTATGAGTGCCGCTGGGACACCAAGGTTTGAGGTTTATGGCAATGATTTTGGGTGGGGAAAGCCAAAGAAGGTGGAGATGGTGTCTATTGATAGAACTGGTGCATTTTGTTTCTCAGATAGCAGCAATGGTGATGGTGTTGAGATTGGTTTGGTGTCCAACAAAGAATCCATGGATACCTTTGCTTCTCTCTTTCTCCAAGGACTTGCATAATTTTAAATGTTTTACTGTTGTCTTCAATTCTTTCTTCTATTTATCTTCTTCATGCAATAAAATTTGTAATATGTTATTTATTTGCACCGATTATCTAAAATATTGAATAAAAAAAAAGTAAGTTTTAATTCACTATATACCCATAATATTTCATACAACTATGCTATGTATACCTTAAAATTAGCTATTAGTATAAAATGTATAAAAATATAAATACGTACGTGTTAAAAATAAATTAAACGACATATATATTTATATATATATATATTAATAGTTAATTTTAATAATTAATTTTAATATATAAATAATATTTTTATTTTTTCATGATAAATTATGGAAGCTAAAGTGATGTTGTTAGGTTCCGTTCAATAAAATTTTAACTCCTCGTTAGTAGTTTATTAAAATTAGTTTTTGAAAGATAACACTTTAAAAATTGTGGATTTATATTTACTAAATTAAATAGTTTTTTTTAGTAAATATAAATAATAATATTTGTATTTAATAAAATATTTTTTGAAATTTGAAATAATCATAATAGATATATGTGGAAAAGTTTTATTAGTCATATATAATTAATAATTAATTAAAATTAAATTACATTGAAATATTTATTAAGATATAATAATTATATTAGACATTTAAATTTTAATATATTAATTTTAAAAAGTACAGTTTTAAATGCTTTGAAAAGTATTTATAACTTGAATACTTCTCAAAACTACAAATCTGGCTCTCTTGGATACATGCAGCCCCCTCACAATATCTGGCTATTAGTTGAGTTCCTCCAATTATTAATACCAAGTGAGTGACGTACGAACTCTTGAGTTAAATTTCAATTTGGCACTTAAAATTTAGTCCGATAATTAAAATGATCTCCATAATTTTGTTGGCCTCAATTAGAATTCCTAAATTTATAATCGTGGCTTCAACTTACCCTGCGATCATTCTCTGTAATGGTGGACACTACTTAAACCACAGCGCATTGGTTTCGGGCCCAAACCTTTTGGAAACTACGTCGTTTTAGTTTTTTATGGGTTAAAACTCTCTTTTTTTTTCACGACAATTATAAGTTGTCAAACATCAAGAAAACCCTTACACTACATGGTTTCTAAAGGGTTTGTGTGCGAAACCAATGCACCGTCGTTTAAATAGTGTCCACTATATCATGCAATTGCGCTAGATTAGCATTTCGGTGACAGAGATGATTGTAGGGACAAGCTGAGCCACAATTATAAATTTGGGGGGTTCTAATTAAGACCAACGAAATTGTGGATCATTCTAAATATCAAGCCAAATTTTAGGAGCCAAATTGAGATTTAACTCTACGACTCTCTTATTGCAAAATTTTTTAGTTGATGTATTATTCTATATTCTTTTTGTTACGGCTTCATCAACAATTCAACATAGAAACTTTCGAACTAAATAGTATTTCTACAAAAAACTAATATGTCATCTACCTCTTAAAGAAAGATACAATATCCAATTCACTTTTACTCGGCCAATATCTTGAATCTTGAGGTTTGTGTGCACGCGGGACCAATATTAATAATGGGGTCTACAACTCACCGGTATATATAAGTGTATAGTAATATTCTTCGGACAGGCTTAAAAAGAGCGAAACAATATATACATTCGAACCCAAAATTTTTGATACAAGGTATAGATTTTGGCATTTTAGGTATCCTTTTTTATAAAAATTAAATTTATGGGTTTTATAATATCTGCTATTCTCTATATTTTATAGAAATAGGAAGAAGTTTGATATATATTTTTTATTTTATTTTTAAATATTCTTCATCGTGCACTTGGAGAATACAATGTTATTTTGCAGTTATTATTTGGAGTTATTAATTTTGACAAATTAGCAGTAGTCATATTTGATGGTTTCTTATCTGCTATGTTAGTTTTCTCATTTCCAAGAGTTATAAATAATATTATATGTATATTAAAAATTAATTAGTAATTAATTATTATATATTCATATATATATATATATTTATTCAGATATATATGTTATATAAATAATATTTAATTTAATGTCTGATTTTTAATATAACATTTTTTAAAATTATTTCAATGATTTCTGGTTACGTGGTCATCAGTCATCACCAGTTAGCCATATAACATTTTATATTATTTTATACTTTGCCTCGTGTGGAGCTCCAGAATTCTAAACAATAAACACCATATTCCTTTCTTTAAAAAATAACTAAATAAGGAATGTTTTTACATATTTTTATTTATTAAATACTTGATGTATTTAAATCATTATAAAAATTAATTAATTAAAAAAAATGAAAAGTGACAATTATGTAAAAAAATAATGAGTATTTAAAATTTGAAGTATACACTTTTTTTGTCTGTCATCACAAATATTTAGCTTAAAATTTCAAATAAGTTATAATCACATATAATATATAAATAATGTTAAAAAAACAAAAAAATAAATAAAATTTATCTTATTTAATATTTATTAATTATTATATAATAATTAATAAATATTAAATAAAATAAATTATGATTATTTTTGATTGATTTTTTTTTGTTATCAAACAGTTTCGAATATATGGAGCTTAATCCACTGATTAGGACAGTGCGTCAATAGTCCTTATATCTCACATGCATGGATCCTGCTGAGAAAATACGGGGCACACATTGACTTTTAGTTTACTCCAATTATTAATGCCAATTGTTGAGTGACCCTACCCTCTATTATTTTTGTTTTATTATTATCAACTTTTTGTGCGTGTTTTTTTTTCTTTTGTCTTTTTTTTTGTGCGTGCTATATCAAGATATAAAAATTTCCGAAGTAATATTAGTAGAAAAACTAATATCATCCTGATCTCAAAGAGATCACGAGGGTTCAAAACTTCTTGAATTTAAATAGAAACAAATGTCCCTAATCTTTGCCTATTGTCCACAAATCATCATCATCATCATCATTAGACAATAGCATAAGTGCCTTGATGGATAGCTAGGACCAATATTAAAAACAAGAACAAGAAAATAAAAATAGAAGATCAAGGGACAGTAAAAGAAAAGAGTCCAAAACTTAAATAAAAAAGAAAAACAGAAAGTCATCAGAAGTTCAGAACTATTATTATAATAAGATAAATGTTATCGTGCTTAAAAAATAATATCTATTTATAAAAAAATTAAAAATTAATATTTAATTTAAAAATATAAAAATAAATAATTTAAAAAAATAAAATTTACTAAAAAAATAAATAAAATAAAATATATACACTAACTCATAAATACCATAAAATTAGCGTAGCGTTATAATAAAGCGACATAAATTTTGGTACAGTAGCATTTGATAAGTTAAAGTTGCCATTAAATGTCTACTCATCACTATTCTACTTTGCTCAATCATGTACCGACTTTTTTAGTTTGCCATTATCTGTTAAATTTATTACCTTACCATTTGTTTTAATTATTCATAGAGATGTCACTTTGTCGTCATAGTTACATCTAATTTTTTCTTTCAACGTTGACTCAGAGACACAATCGGTTGGCGTCTACAAAAAAGAAGACACTAAAGCTCACTAAGTGAGAGCTTCTATTGCGTTATCACTAATTTCAGCATCTTCTTATAAGTACTTGGTTCTATGTCGTGATATTAAACTACTTTTTATATGATAATAAGTGTACAAATTAATTGAAAAGGATGACAATTCGATAATAAATTTACAAAATAGTGGCAGATTGGTAAAAACATCATAATGTACCTATTTGGGTAATCAATTTCTTCATTGAAGTATGCTTTTGATTCTTTGGACGACCTAAAAATCTAAGGGTAAATCACAATAATAAATTAAGAAGAACAAAATTTTACACAAATCTGCCAAATTAAAATTTGCTTCGTGAATCACCAATGCACATTTATATGTAGTTCGAACTAACTTGATTCGAACTTCATTTCTACATAATTCGAAACAAATATGTTCAAATTATACACAAACACACGCACACACTAATTCGAACCAAATAGGTTCGAATTACACACATAGTAATTTCTATGCTGTTAAAAAATTAATAATTTATTAAAAAATTTTATTAAAAAAATTAATAATTTAAAAATTAAAAAAATATATATTTTATTTCATACATTACAAAAAAGCTAACAAAATATTTAATTACGAGACTTTTTTAAAATATTTGTGATCTATCAATTCGAATTCCATACAATACTTTTTGTCCATTTTTTAATAGCTCATTAATATTTTTTAATAAATTAATTTAAATTATACTATAAAAAATATTTTATCCTATACAAAACAATTTAAAAAAAATAGCTTAAAAAATGTTAGGAGTACTATAAAAATTTGTAATGTTCTAATAACTTAGGTAAATACATGCATGTACTCAAATTTTAAATAAAATACTCTTCATAGTCAATAATAATTTAGAAATGAAAAAAATATTTTATTCCATATAAAATAATTAAAAAATATATTTTATTCTAATACAAAAAAATTTTAAAAAATGACTTAAAAAATGTTATGAGTACTATAAAAATTTGTAATATTCTAGTGATTTAGGTAAATATATGATAAAAATATTTTTTTTAAGATCTAAATTATTATTGACTATGTAGAGTATTTCTATAATGACCTAAGTCAACCACATATTACAAATTTTTATAGTACTCCTAAATGATATGGTGATTCGAATCACCATATATTGCAAATTCGTAAAAATTTGTAATATCCTAATGACTTAGAAATCTTTTTTGACAAACAAATATATCCAATTTTGATTAAAATAAAATCTAAAAAAACACAAGTATAGCAACATCCAAACGTTAATCCAAGTTGATATCCCAAACAAGAATTCATGATAAAAAAATGACTAATCAGGAACAACCAAACTTGTGAATAGGAACAAAACATTTCAGCTACTCATTTTTGTGTTATACACACATTTATGATTTATCATTACTCAGCTCAAAGAAGAAGACCGTTGGCAAAGATGGAAGCAAATGCTTCCATTGAAGGTTTACTGGACACAAAACCAACCTCAAGACCATCACCATCTCTGCTATCTGAGAGAGAAATTGCACCAGTTCTGTCAATAGACACCATTTCCACTTTCTTTGGTCTTCCCCATCCAAAATCACTTCCATAAACCTCAAACCTTGGTGTGCCAGCAGCACCAGTAAGCTTCATTTCTTCATCACTGTGCAGCCCATCAAGCAAAAGTGATGACCAAGTCTCAGCTTCATTCAGAACCCCATCCTTCAGTGTCTCCAAAGCAGAACTCAGTGATTCCACAGCCACAACTACTCCACCATCTTCGTCCAAGAATTCTCTTGTTTCAGCAACTGCAATTCTTGCACCGATGCAGTTTCCAAAGTATGTTGGAGGAAGAGGTGGATCTAATCGGTTCCTGCAATCAACATTTATAGCCATACCAACTTTCTTGCTCTTAGTTTCTTCAGCTTTCGTCTTGCAAACCCAAGCATATGCAAGAGATACAACAAAACTTGACAAGTGAAGATTGCTATTCCCTTTCTGTCTTGAACCTACAAAGTTCTTGAGCTTCTCAATGTTTGATCTAGACAATTTGAACAAACCCCTTACTGAATCTTGTGGAACTTGAAGATTCCACACCTTGAGGCTTCTGTTGTTGGGTCCACCTTGCTTTAACCAATCACTCAGATACTTTGCTTCAACTCCTTTAGGATCTCCCACAATTTCTCTGTCAAAGAAAGGACTCAATTCAGGAGCCAATTCACAAGGTGATGATGATGAATCTCCTAGCTTGTTGCAGAGATAAGCCCAAGATTTGATAAAGGATGTTGAGGTTTTTCCATCAAGAACAGCATGGTGTGATGTGACTCCAATGGAGAATCCATGGTTTGGAAAAAGTGTAACTTGTAAGGCCAAGACAGTGGCTTCATCATCTGAAATGGACAATTCAGGAACAAGATGGTGAACCTCTGAGGCTTCACAAAGGTCAGGTCCTGAAAGATGGTTGAAATCAGCATCAGATTCAGCTAAAATAAGTGAGAGAGTGTCACCAAAGTTGTAGATGATGATGGGTTTGTTGGAATCATGAGGCCAGGTGAGGATTCCAGCAAGAGGGAAATAGTAAGCAAGTGCAAGAGAAAGAGAGTGTTTGAGTTTAGGAAGAAGGGTATCATAGAAGAGTGAAGGTTGGTGAGGGAATTCATAGAAGAAAACTCGCTGAACTGGTGGTAACCTTAGCCATAATATGTCAAAGAAGGTTAGAGGAAGAGAAGTTGAAGATGAATGTAACAAGTTTTGTGGTCCCAATGAAGAGGGTGATGCCTTGAAGACTTGCCGAGTTTTCATGGCGAAAGGGGGAAGAAACAGAGGTAGGTGATGTGAATACAAAAACCTCAATTTAAGGAGTAAAAGTTGCCTAAACACGTTTGTGACGACATATGTTTCAGTTTCACGCCACAACCATAAAATGGTTTTCTTCTAACTGAACGTCCACGATATAATACCTATTAAATCCTTACCTACTTCCTCTGTAATATTGGAGTCTTCTAGCGAAGTTATCTCTAATTTTAGATACTTAATTTCTTGTTTCCTTAACCAAATTGTTGTGTGGCAAAGATCATAGGTGACAAAAATATTTCCTTATGGTATTGTTGCTTCCTCTAGTATGTTGGACAAGCTAGTTTGTTGACCGAATTTTTTATAAAATAATTATGATAAGTCTTATTCTTTCTTCTTTTCTCTACCATTTTATTTTCCTTCTAACTTTGTAAATTACCTTGTTTGAAGTTATAAACTATTTATAGAATTTACCTCTTTCATAATAACTACTTTTAAGTTTTATAAATGGCAAATTTCTTTATTAAAACAGAAGCTACAAAGTTAAGACACATAAGAGAAATTTGTAACTGAGAGTGTTATCCTTTATTGGTCTTAGTAGATATCTTTCACAACTCTCTAAAGGCCTCGTCTTTCGTATTCCCATGGTTAATAACTTGAGATTTTTTGAGGAGTTACATCTTGCAAATGATGAATTCAAAGAGCAAATACTTGTATCCTTGTTTCACAAAGTGGTCTCTGGGCGAGTTACCCGTAATCGTCCTTAACTTTTAAAATTTTCTAATATTATCCCTCACATTTAGCTCCGACACCCATAGTTGTCCTGCGACTCTTTCCAGCGCACAGTCAGCGAACAGAATAATGATCTGGCACCTCCCATACCATGTTGGAGCCAGCAACGGCTAGCTGACCTGACAAATCTTAATTTTCTACCCAATGTGATCCTAGTCCCATTAAAACCCTACAAGCTAAGAATGATTATTATATGTAGTATCTCTTCTTCCCTTCTCCTTCGTCCCATAGTTGTGGTCCACCATTGTGATTTAACGGAGATTCCATTGATGTTCTGAAGCAATGTTTGGAGATGAAGGGCAAGCCAGTGATTATTCAGTTAAGCATAAATGCCCTTTATCTCAATCTACTCATTCCATTCATATAATATATAATGCTAAAAATACAAGAAAATTTTTTTTGGACAAATGATAAATATTCATGAGTGAATTTCAACCTTAATTTTCAAACATGCAATCCAGTGCTAAATTGATAACAGGAACAGAAGAATAATTAATACATGGTTCTTCCTCCTACCAAGTGGGTGATTAAACTTGCAATTGAATCCAAATTTGCAAGTTCCAGTTTTAAGATAGAAAGCACAATCTTCAACATCAGGCCTCAGTAGATATTACTGTTGTACTCTACCACTGCTTCTATCTTTCTTCTTCTCCACTCCTTCATCACCTTCAACTTCAACTTCATCATCACCATTACCATCACCATCAACATCAAAATCTCCACTTACCTTATCAACCTCACTCTCTTTCACATTCTCATTCCAGCCATAACCCTCATCATCATCCCATCCATCATTATCATCACTCCCTTGTGCTTCACTTGTTTTCGGGGCACAACCACCTTCACCACCCAATTCCTCACTACCATATTCTCCAGTACCAGCTACAAAGTCAGAATCTTTCTTCTCATTTTCAGCTACTCTTTCATCCTCATCCTTCAAATCCAACTTCTTGTGAAACTCTGCACCAAGTTCATCACGAGTTTCATCCTGCAACCCCAAATTTTCAGTGAGATCTAGCTTTGACAAGTTGATTTTATTATGTGAAAAGCACTTTTGCACATGTCAATAGAATCTCCGTTAAATCACAATGTTGGACCACAATTATGGGAGGAAGGAGAAGGAAAGAAGAGATACTACATATAATAATCATTCTTAGTTTTCCGGGTTTTAATGGGACCAGGACCACATTGGATAGAAAATTAAAATTTACCACTTCAGCTAGCCGTTGCATGGCATGGGAGGTGTCAGATCATTATTCCGTTTGTTGACTGTGCATCGGAAAGGGTCGCAGGACAACTATGGATTTCGGAGCTGAATGTGAGGGATACTATTAGATAATTTTGAAAGTCAAAGACTATTATAGATAACTCGCCCAATCTCAGAGACCACTTTGAAATTTTAGTATCGACAGTTTCACCAAACTAGACTTATCTGAAAATAGGTTTGCAGGAATGATGTTCAGATCTTAAGTATTTAAAGGTATATATAATGTGTGAAACTAAACAACAATAACATTTCCATTACGTGAAATATGGCCCAATATCTTTCATAGTTTCATGTCAATAAAACGCGTTGATCAACTTCATTCATCTCAATCTGTTCACTGCACTATTTGGACTACTTAATTAACATCTATTATTACTCTTGCTCCTGTTCTTCGAGGATCAAGTGTGTACCTTTGAAATAACTAATTTTTAAATTTATTATTTAAAAATTATCTAAATATATAAATTTAATTGAATAATCGTATAATTCTTAGTCAAAATTATACTCTAATCTTTATTCAGTCGTGCACCAACTGATGCTGTTTTTTATTACTATTTCTTGCTTACTTAAACTTAACATTGATCAATTTGTATTATTTTGTTTTAGTAGTGTTAAAGCGCGTTGATCAATTCAACACCATTCTTCATGTCTTTAATTTTGGATTAGTCTTTGACATATAAGGGGGTAGCTTAAGCTTAATGGCTTAATATATGACTGACCTTTGCTCTTGTAAATAAGTATTCCCCTTTTATGTATACACGCACGCTTCCATATAAAACAAACTCATATAATGTTTACCTTCACTGCTACACGCACCTAAACATTCCTCCAACAATATATGTTTGCTTTTGACTCTCTTACATAATGCAACCTCCATAAATTAGCCAGACTAGTAAAGCTTTTTTGAATTCTGATTTTTTATTCCATTCATTAGGCTGCATTTGGTTAGTGTATTTGAGATACATAGACACATATACAAATCCACAAAGATACATAGACATAAAAATACACAAATTTTATAATGTGTTTGATAATAATGTACAAGACACATATGTATAAACCAAATGTCAATTTTACCCTGTGTGTCTTATGTATTATGTCTTATGTATTGCTAATTTAAAAAATAATTAGAGATAAAAAGGTCAAATTTTGTGTTCTATGCATTGTGTCTCATCTAAATCTGTATCTCAGCAAACAAACAATAGACATGTATCACTGTCCATGTCTCAACAAACAAACATATCATTTAAAGCACTCAAACTGAAGTTATAGCAATAAGCCAGCGGAACTATCTCTAATTATTATTTTTTATTTCATAATAAACATTAAGTAGTTTAAATCTGTTTATTTTAAAAGAAATTAACAATAAATAATTCGTTCTTGGTGTGGAGGGCTTCGTAGTGTGATATGGTGAGAGTTATAAGTTGACTTGTTTAGTCAATAGTTGGTGAGTCATGAGTATAGACAAAGTTGAGTGATTGGAAGCTAGCATTTGTCACAGACTTGGCAAGTTATGTATTGTTATGTATGTCCCGTTCCACATGAATATATATACATTATCTTTGGTTTGAATTAGTCTCTGTTGAATTCTCTGTCGTCATTATTTGTTTTTTTGTGATTATAACCTACGCTTTGATCGGTCTAATTTCTATCAGTTGCTTATTAATTCATAATGTCCTGAGCTTCTTGAATCTTGACCAAACATATCATATGATACAACAACTTGTGATATTCTCTGCTTCCAGTCATGACAATGAATTCGAATTCGAGGAGCTTTGGTGTAGTTTATGTGGTGTTGATGGTGCAGGTACTTGCATGGACGAGGAGTGCAGTGGTGGTGGCAAGTGTGAAGTGCATTGAGAGTGAAAGGCAAACTCTGCTTTCTCTGAAACGTGGCTTCAATGTGACCGATGATGATGATGATTGGCTTTCTTCATGGGGAGATGGGGAGCAGCAGAAGGAGTGTTGCAACTGGGAAGGCGTCAAGTGCAGCAATGTAACAGGCCATGTTCTCATGCTTCATCTTCATGGTGATTACACTCTTGGCTCCATAAGTCCATCACTGAGTGAGTTACATCATTTGAAGTATTTGGACCTTAGTGGTAATCGTTTTACTCACACCCCATCCCTCCCTCCTTTTATTGGCTCTTTAACCTTTTTGACACACCTCAATCTCTCTCGTTGTTATTTCGGTGGAAACATACCCCCTCAATTGGGAAATCTACTCTTCCTCGAGTATCTTGATCTTGGAGGGAATGATTTTTATCCTCTGCAACAAATCCCTTCTCAGTTCTCAAATCTCTCCCATTTAGTGTACCTTGATCTTAGTTTCAATAATTTGGTTGGAGGATTCCCTCTTCAACTCACAAATTTGTCATCCTTGACATATTTGGATCTTAGTCTTAATAAATTCAATGGAACACTGCCTCCTCAGCTTGGAAATCTCTTATCCTTAGAACATCTTGATCTAAGTGGAAATGCATTCACTGGAACCATTCCTCATCATTTCAGAAACCTTTCTTGTTTACAATTTCTTGACCTCAGTCCCTCTGGCAATGAAAACATGTTATTGAGTTCTGACTTACAATGGCTATCTCAACTTTCAACCCTGAGGTATCTTTGGCTTCCTTGGGTGAATCTCAGTAGTGCCAGCAATTGGCAACAACAAGTGAGTAGCCTTTCTCATCTTCAATATTTAAACTTGGGTCGTTGCAATCTTGTTGATTCCGTGTCCACTTCATCACTTGTATCCCCTGCTAATTTCTCCACTTCTCTGTCTTTTGTGGATATCTCTTACAACTCTTTAAGGGATGCATCCTTCATATTTCCATGGTTAATGAATTCCACTAGTAGCCTTGTTATTCTCAGAATGAATGATAATGGCTTATCAGGAACCATACCAGGAACATTTGGGAACTTGAGCCTCCTTGAGGAGTTAAATCTTGAAAATAATCGGCTCAAAGGGCAGATACCTGTATCCTTGTTTCATAGTTGCAATTTGGCAAAACTAGACCTATCCAGGAACAAGTTTACAGGGGAATTTCATGAATTTATTCAAGTAATTTCTCGTTGTGCTCACAAACCCTTAGAAATCTTGGATTTGGGATGGAATGAAATTACGGGGATGGTGCCTGACCTCTCTCAGCTTCAATCTTTGCAAGTGTTACGACTTGGTAACAACAGATTAAATGGAAGCATACATGAAGGTATTGGACAACTATCCAACTTAACTGAGTTAAGCCTTGGAAATAACTTATTGCATGGTTTGATATCTGAAGCTCACCTTTCAAGACTTTCCAATCTTGACTCTTTGGATTTGTCTCATAATGCATTGATTTTCAATGTTAGCGTCGAATGGGTTCCCCCTTTTAATATAAGCGAGGCTAACTTGGCTTCTTGCAATTTGGGACCTAACTTTCCAAAATGGCTTCAGACCCAAATGCAGATTTGGCAATTGGATATTTCACAAGCTCAAATATCTACTCCAGTTCCTAATTGGTTTTGGGAACAGTCTTTCCCGAGATGGAGTTTGAATCTTTCTCACAATCATATTAGAGGAAAAATTGAAGGCAACCATCACAGAGGAAATATTGAATTTCAAACCATTGACTTGAGCTCCAATTTATTTGAAGGTCCAATTCCAGCGTTCCTTTCAACTGCTTCAGAAGTTTTTTTGTCCGATAATAGATTTTCAACTGCAAATCCTCTTTTATGTGCAAACTCGTCCAAATCCACAAGATTTATGGATTTGTCAAACAACAATCTTAGAGGAGAACTTCCAGATTGTTGGATGGGTTTTGAATCATTGGTCGTCCTGGATTTGTCTGATAATCATTTTTATGGAAACATGCCAAAGTCTCTGGGATCAATAAGAAATATCAAGTCAATACATTTAGGAGGGAATAATTTTTCAGGAGAGATACCATCATCCTTGAATAATTGTACACAACTGCAAGTTTTTGATGCTGCACATAATAAGTTGTCAGGAACAATACCAACCTGGATTGGGGATAATATTTCAAAGCTACTTGTACTTAGCTTACATTCCAATAACTTTCATGGAAACATTCCATTTAGCATGTGCAATCTCGATGAAATCCGTGTCTTGGACCTCTCTGTCAATATTCTGTCTGGCAGTATACCTAAATGCATAAGTAATCTTTCTGCTATGGCCACTCAAGCAAATTCTGATTACTATCATTATGAATTTGACAGTAGTGTTTATTCCCGTAGTTATGCTGTTCGTGGAGTTTCCGGAGTTTATAATGATAGCGCATCACTGACATGGAAAGGGAAAATGTCAAAATATGAAAGCACCCTGGGATTGTTGAGAAGTATTGATTTCTCCAGCAACAGGTTAACAGGGGAAATACCAGTTGAGATGATGAGTCTTATTGGCTTGGTTTCTTTAAATCTTTCAAGAAACTTGTTTAGTGGACACATTCCTCCAGCTATTGGACAGCTGAAATCAATAGATTTTCTTGATCTATCCAGAAATCATTTGTCAGGAACAATTCCTTCACAACTTGCTCAAATAGACCGTCTCAGTGTTCTTGACTTGTCATACAATGATTTATCTGGAGAAATCCCACTTGGCACACAACTTCAAACTAGGGATGCCTCTGCTTATGCAGGAAATCCAAAACTTTGTGGTGCTCCTCTCAACAATACTTGTCCCATACATAGTCACCAGATCAGTGAACATGATGCTGATGGTGATGATGAACAATTTGTAACCGAGGGATTCTACATTGCTATGGCTGTTGGATTTGTTATGGCATTTTGGGGAGTTTGCTTCTCATTGATTTTGAAGAAATCTTGGAGATATGCCTATTTCAAGTTATTGAGTGATGTCTATGACAAGCTCTATGTATTTGTAGCAATTAAGGTGGCCAAATTAAAAAGGATCAGATCTCAAGTATGAAGGTACGTACCGTTTCTATTTCTTCTAGTTCATATTTTTATTGAGATACTACTTCCATTCAATTATATATTTGTTATATTGATAATATCGGTATATCAACAAAACTAATATCTGCTCTACTTTTTAGGACATTATGTAAATGAAACAAGATATTGTACTACTAAATTGTTAACTGTACGTTTTTTATAGTGGAAACTTCAAATTGAACACACCAAACAATTTATTATTGCTTTTTAATGGTTAGAAGCTTAGTTGATTAGTTCCTAGATAAAGACAGTAGCTTACTTAGTTTCTTTGAATATGTGATACCTGTTGACATTAGTGTGATGCAAGGGAGGTTTCTATGGTTATCCATTTGGAGTGAGATAAGTGCATAATTAAGTAAGGTTGTTGAACATAAGTATCATGTATGCTAAGGATTTCCATTTGTTATAGATTTGTTGGTGCGGTTTGATGAAATTCGGAGAGGATGCTTTATCATATTACTCTGTTTATACTTTCTGATTTTTTGAATTGGATATTTATATATGTATCATTACTGCTCTCACTTTTTAGTTTTTATACATGCAGACTTTTTATTATATATTTTGGCTTTATATATACATATACTTTCTTACACATACAACTCCAATCATGTGAAGTTGTTCTTATGTTAATAATATATGTATGTATGTATGTGTATGGGATATGATTTGCATTTTATGTTAAATATATATTTCTGCAATTCTGCTATTTGACACTATGTATTTTGAATATTACCTAATATGTAACTTTGTTATATCTTTCAGGCAAAAGAGAGTACACAGTATCTTGTGTTGAAAATTAAAAGAGCTTTGTTTGTGATACAGCCAGAATCTTCATGCATGTGTATTCATTTGTTAGTGATGCTGTTAATGTAATAAGTGTTATGTTTGCATCTTTTAGCCCTGTTTAGGTTTTCTGCCGTAGCTGCAGAGTGGAGTGTGGAAGAGGATGCTTTTTCATATTTCACCTATATGCATAATATTTGTTATATGGGTAATGGGTGTGATTGTGAAACTTTGCCTTGTTTTATTGCTGTAATTTATTTCCAAGGACGATATTAAGTGTTAGTTATTACTTATTATGGAAGTGCTTGTGGATTTGTGGTAGTTCAGTTTTTGTTCAGTTCCTGCTTAACAAATCTATTAGGCTGAGTTGATGTTTATTTTTTGGGTTTTGCTACGTGTACATTAAAATTAGCTACCAAAGTCAGTCACCAGTATAAAATACATGTTCAAATATAAATACACATTAAAAATAAATTAAACCACACATGTATTTATACATAAATACATTAGTGGCTGATTTTAGTGGTTGATTTTGATGTAAAAATAGTATTTTCCTTATTTTTTACAATGGCTATATTGTCATCTCATCACTACTAATAATGGGCTAGTTTACTTAAAACTTGAATATTTAAAAGTAAATATATCAAGTACTAGTCTTCGAAAAATTTTAGAAAGTCCAATATATTTTGCAATTTAAATTAGATCTTACTTGATAAGATTAATAGTACAAAATATTTAATTTAATTTTTCAATTAACTATTTAACTATCTAAATAAATTTTGAAAAGTAATTATTTACTTATTTTTGTTGATATAGTGATAATATATAATTCCCTGTATCTATAGTTATTTAAATTGTAATAAAAAAACATATTTTAGGGTTTTATCATGAATCTATGATTTTACATGACGTATTACCTACCTCTTTCTTTTTAGGTATGGATTGAAGATTTGTTTTTATTTCAGAAAAAGACATGCTGGATCATGCATCTTCTATAATATTTAGAAGAATTAAAAGTGACTAATTGATTCACACTGGATATCTATGCCGTCGATCATCGATCGATACTAACTATATTAATTCATATAGTTATACTAAAACATGTTTATGGTTAACTAATTGACGGATTTGAAGAATAGTCGAAGCCATACCCAATCTAAAAAATATGTTATCCAAACGCATTTCAAGTAATTGTAGCAAAATCTGACCAATTTCTTTATCTCTGCTTTCTATTTCTTTATCTCTGCATGAATCCTATGTTTGCAACAATAAGAACAGAATTTTCTTAATTCTAATCGATTGGGCTATATTGACAAATAAATTAATAAAAATTTCTTTTAAATAATCTATTTTCTTATCCATAACTAGACTGCAATTAGGTTATGCAGCGCAAGTTTGTTATTAAATAAGTAGTTGTAAATTACAATTGTATTTACAATTTCACGCTCTTATTTCTTGAACTAGTTAAAGTGATTTTTGAAATTTGTAAACTTATTCACAGAAAAAATACCATTGTTAACACTAATATAAAATCTTATAAAATGTATGATAAAAGATCACACTTTGCCTTAAATTAAGAAGATCCAATCCCCACATTGTTATCTCAAAAATAAAGGGAGATAAACCATCACACCCATGTAGAGCAAGTTCTCTCATACAATGGTGCGACAAATATATAAGAAAAAGAAAAACTATTTTCATATAAAATTACTATTTTCTTCTTTCAAAGAAAAGCTTTCAAAAAGCATTGGTGTCCTCTAACATTTCAAGAAACATAATGGGAGGAGATAAATTTTAGCTATAGGACAACTGAAATTGATAAATTTTCTTGATATATCTAAAAACTCTTTTTTTTTTTTTTGTGGAAGGACTCTTCACAACTTCTCATGATTTTTCTTTTTATGTTTTTATGTATTTTTTCCACTAAAAAGTTAAACTATCCTCGTAGTGGTTTTCACTTCTCAATGTATTATTTCTTCCAAATGGACGGAACTAATCATATTAAAATATTGAACTATGCTAAGTGTTGTTCAAACATGTCTGTGAACACTGAATATTTAGATTTGTCAAATAATCTAATCACAGGACAGCTCCCAGAATGTTGGATGAATTTCCAATCTCCAGGCTTCCTAGATTTGTCCAATAACAATTATTTTGATGGAAGCTTACCAAGATCTATGGGAACTTGAGGCAAATTCAGTCATTACATCTAGGTGAAAACAATTTTTCTGGAGAGATACCATTTTCCTTTGTTAGTTGCACAGAGCTAAGACTTTTTGATGCTGCAAAGAATAATTTAACTGGGTCATTCCCTAGCTGGAATGAAAATAGTCTTTCAAATCTGCTTATACTTAGCTTGCATTCCAATCAATTTCATGGGAGCATGCCTCTAAGAATATGTAATCTTGATGAGCTTCATTTGTTGGACCTCTCTTCGAATAATCTTTCAGGGAATATGCCTAAATGCATAAGCAATCTTTCTGTAATGGCAAGTCAAACAAGTTTAAATGTTGTAGATTCTATGCTTATGATACATATTATGATGATTTTGATGACATTACCAGCTTTGGAGTTCATGCTGATAGTGATTCACTTATATGGAAAGGAAAAATGTCAAAATACAGACATACATTAGGACTACTGAGAAGTATTGATTTCTCAAGTAACTGGTTAAATGGCGAGATTCCAAATGAAATGATGAGTCTTGTTGGTTTAGTTTCTTTGAACATTTCAAGAAACAAGTTAGTTGATGAAATTCCTCAGGGTATTGGACAATTGAAATCGTTGGATTTTCTTGATCTATCTAAAAAGCAATTGTTTGGAAGGATTCCTTCACAACTTTCTCAGCTAGATTGTCTCAGTGTTCTTGATCTATCATATAATGATTTGTCAGGCCAAATTCCACTTGGTACCCAATTTCAAACTAGAGATGCATCTGCTTATATAGGAAATTCAAAACTTTGTGGTGCTCCTCTCAACAAAACTTGTCTCATTCCTAGTCATCATGAAGTTGATGGAAATGATGATCACGAAGAACAATTTTTTATTGTGGAGTTTTACATTACTTTGGCAATTGGATTTATTATGCGGTTTTGGGGAGGTTGCTGCTCATTGATTTTGAAGAAATCTTGGCGATATGCTTATTTCAAGTTCTTTAATGATCTATATGACAACCTTTATGTATTTGCTGTGATTAAGATGGCTAAATCTAAATTAAAAAGAATCAGATCTTAAGTATACAGGTATGTAACCCTTCCATTTTTATGTATTAGTATCTGTGGAACAAGTTATATGATTCTCTTAATTAGTGTAAACATAATATGTCCATCCAGATCCAGGCACCATATATTTTGAGATTATTCATTATCAGATAAGATGTAGGTTGAACAAATATGCATTGTTTTAGAAGTTATTAGTAGCATTGTTCTTTTGGTTCTTGAGAATTATGATAGTGTAGATTCAGTTAGGTTTAATGTTGGTCGTTCATAAAATTGTAATAACAATGTGAAGTTGTTCTTATGTTATGCAGAAAGATGATGTATATGGGATATGGTTTGCATTGTATGTTACTTAAATATGTTCTGCTTTTTGCCACTTGTTTATATTTTGAATATTACCTAAGATGTAACTTCTTCATATATTTCAGGTTAAAAAGTACACAGTATCATCTGATGTAAATGATAATAAGTGTTGTGTTTGCATACTTTAGGCCTGTTTAGGTTGTCTATTGTAGCTGCAGGGTGGAGTGTGGAAGAGGATTCTTTTTCACATTTCACTCTATATTGCTTACTTTATATAGGTGTGAAAATTGGCCTTGTTTTGTTGCTGTAATTTATTTTCAGGGGATGATTTAGGTGTTGTTATGAAAGTGCTTAAGGTAGTTGTGTTTTCTGTTAAGTTACTGCCGATACAATCCATTGGTCTAAAACACTGAGTGAAGATGTATCATGTAATTTGTCATGTTAGTGTACTTAAAAGTTGAAAACTTAAAAAAAAATAATCAATAACCTTGGAACAAATTTAAACAGGTCAAGAGATTTGTTATTTACATAACTCCTATTAGATAATACTACATAACTAGTATAATTTATTATTTTTAGCCAACAATTAACCTATTTAAAAATGTAAACTAAAAATATGAAATTAAGTTGTTAGGCTAAAATTGTTGGATTGGGCTGTTAGCTAAAATTGCTAGCTAATATAAACTAAAATTGTTGATTCTTAAATTTTTTTTCATAACTATTTAAGTATATCTTGAAAAATAATTATTTACTTATATTTGTTACATAACAATTATGCACAATTGAATGTATGCATATAATTTGTTTATATTGACAAATAAATTAAATAAATATTTTTAAAAAGTCAAAAAAATTATTCTCTTATTCTTGGTTTTAAATTGTGGGCTGCATGCATAATGCAGTGACAATGATTGCATAAGTAGTTGCAAATTGCAATTGTATTCTTCATAATTGCAATGAGATATATGTTTACATTGATTATTAATCTCAACATAAACACAAAATATCTAAAGAGAACTTTATAATAACAACAATGATAATAAATTAATTAACCTTCGAGCTACAAACAAATAAATAATCTCAACAATGTATGTTGAGCAATTCTATTATTAATCACGATGAAGCCATATAAATATCCGTTAAAGATTAATTTATTGGGAGAAAGAAATTTTAAATCGGGTTTGATTAGAGTGCTCTACAAGTATATGGAGATTGTTTAAAGAGAATATATGAAAAAATTTGAAAATTTTTTATGTATAAAATATTTTAAAATTAATACTTATTTTATATTTTTTATAAAACTAGTTTTTGTATTTATGATATCTTTAATTAATACTTTTAGGATATTTGTTTACGATAACCTTTAAAATATTATGCTGTCATAGTTAAACTGTACTGTTAGAATTACAAGGATAATATTTTTTGGAGTAGATTATCTCTAATGAAAAAAAAAATTGAATGTTGTCTAGTATTTAATCTAATTTTTCATTATTTTTTTTATTTAATTTTGGTTCCACTTAAAAAATTAAAAGTAAAAAATTACACTTTATTCTTTCAAATAATTTTTTTAGTGAAGAGGATCTATTTTCAATATTTTTTCCAATTTTTTTTAGAAAACTTACACAAAGGTGTAGCGTTGACTATGGAATTAGAGAAGATGAGAAGACTTCAGCTTATTGACTTGAACAAAATTAAATAAGTGCACCATCACAGTAAAAACTGATTATGTATAAATGAGAAAATTGACAATAAATTCGGAGAGATGAATGTGGTCACATGGCGGTAACATGGTAGAATTATATAATAATATAAATATATTAGGTGTATATTAAAATTAATTATTAAAATTAATTATCATGTTAAAATATATTATATATAAAAAAATATTAAAAAATTAATAAATTTTGTGATTCGTAATTATTAATTAATTATTATTAATATTTTTAATAGTGTGAAATTATATATAATAATATAAAATTATTAATTTTTTTTGTTGATTAAATTTTAGCCAAATTTTAATATAAATATACATTAAAAATACAGTAAACCACATATGTGTTTAGTGACTAATGTACAAATGGCATCTTTTAATATTTAATACATATAAATAAAATTGTGGTCACATGTATCGCAAAAGAGATTTAGTGCTTGTTTGGACGTAATTATTTTGATAAAAAAAGATCTTTTTCTATTGAAAAAAGATCTTTTTTTATTTTTTAGTGTGTTTGGCAAATTTCTAGTAGTAAAAGTAAAAGTATTAGAAAAATCAGAAAAACATCTTTTTTGAGAAGCTGTAATTTACATCTTTTTTTAAAAGATCTTTTTTTCTTAAAAAAAAAAGATATTTTTTATATAATAAATAAACAAAAAAGTACTTTTATATTGTTATACCCAAACATAATTGATAAATAAAAAGATCTTTTTACATGACATACCCAAACATAAAATTACTTTTACTTTTTCATAAGATCTTTTAAAAAAAGATAACTCGAAAAAAGATCTTTTCTTAGAAGCTCACCCAAACAAACCCTTATTCTCTTAATTTATTCTTATATAGCTAATAAGTCATCACCTTCGAGTCCTTTAGTATAAAAACTGTTTGGTGTGTGATAACTTTTTATGAAAAACCTTCAAACATATATTGAAATTAAATTAAAAAGGAGTTGTTCTTGTTTCAATTTAAGACGTCCCTTTTCCTAAGCATGCTTGACAGTAAAAGTAAGAATAAATACCCAAATAAATTTTTATATAATTTTGCACATAAAACTAATTTATATAATATTTACTTCACTTCTACGGTCCCCCAGCATTCCTCTAAGAAGTAAGAATATACGTTTGGTGTTGACTTTTAACTCTCATAAAATTAGCAAGACCTCATCAAACTAGGAAAGCTTTCCCGAAATTTTATTCCATCAGTGGATTTCTTTAATTTGATGGCACAAAAAATTAAACCACTCGTGATGTTGGAGTTATAAGCCAGCGACTCTCTCTCTCATTATCACGTAATATTATTAATTCTTTGAGGAGTGTTACGGATCAGTAAAATTTGTGATATTTAGTCTTCAATTAATCATTATCAATATTTTTAATAGTATGAGATGATATCTAATGATATAGGATTAATAATTTTTTTTATGGTCAAGTGTTGGCTAAAAACCTCCTAAACTTTTTTTAAGTTTTTTATTCATAATACATATTTTAAAAAATTTAACAATAAGTAATTCATAGTTGGTGGTGTGGAGGGTTTTGCACGACGTTCGAAGTGGGATGAATATAAATAAAAAATTTTGGGTTAAGCATATTTTAATAATTTTGATCCATAATTAATTAGTGTAAATATTAAATTATTTTTAATAAATAAATTTTAATAATTTATTTATATAAATTTTAACAAATATAAATATAAATTATATATTTTATATATATAAATTTTTGTAAATAAAAGCATAAACTATTACTAATTAAATATTAATCTAAAATAATAATATTTGCAGGTTGTGCTCGTTAAAAAAATTAATAAGTTATAATAAGTAGACTTGTTATTTGTTAAGTCAATAGTTCATGACTCATGAGTCATATGAGTATAGACTACGTTGACTGACTTTGGTCCCACACTAGACAAGTTATTGATATCAGGTTTACTATCTATCTTTGGTTTGAATTAGTCTTTGTCGAATTTCCTGTCCTCATTGTTTAATATTGTGAGTATAACCTACGTATGCGTTGATTATATTGTTGACTGATGAATATTAATTTGAATCAGTTGTTAATAAATTGGAAACGTGGTCTAAGGTTCTTGAACACACATCGTATGATACAACAACTTAATTAACTTGTAATATTCTCTGCCTCCAGACTTCGGGTCATGATGTTGAAAGGTGAAGTTTATGTGGTGGTGATGATGGTGCAGGTGGTCCAGCTACTTGCATGGACGACCAGTCCGGTGGTGGTGCCAAGTGTCACATGCATTGAGAGTGAAAGGCAAGCTCTGCTTTCTCTGAAACGTGGCTTCAATGTCACTGATGATTATTGGCTGTCTTCATGGGGAGATGAGGACCACCAGAAGGAGTGTTGTAACTGGGAAGGCATCAAGTGCAGCAACGTAACTGGCCATGTTATCATGCTTGATCTTCGCGCCAGGGGTTATCGTCAATATCGTGTGCTTCAATCCATAAGCCCGTCACTGGGTGAGTTACATCATTTGACTTATTTGGACCTTGGTCGTAATCATTTTACTCACACCCCACCCATCCCTTCTTTTATTGGCTCTTTAACCTTTTTGACATACCTCGATCTCTCTTCTTGTTTTTTTGGTGGAAATATACCTCCTAATTTGGGAAATTTACTCTTTTTAGAGTATCTTAATCTTGGAGGGAATTCTTTTGATAATCCGCAACAAATTCCTTCTCAGTTCTCAAATCTCTCCCATTTAGTGTATCTTGATCTTACTTCCAATAATCTGGTTGAATTCCCCCTTCAAGTCACAAATATGTCATCCTTAAGATATCTTAGTCTTAGTCATAATTATCTCAAGGGAACAATACCTGTTCAGCTTGGAAATCTCTTATCCTTGGAATATCTTGATCTAAGTGCAAATGAATTCACCGGAACCATTCCTCATCAGTTCAGAAATCTTTCCCGTTTACAGTATCTTGACCTCGGTCCTTATTTTTTTGATGAAATCCGGGAAAAAACCATGTCATTAAGTTCTGATTTGCAGTGACTATCTGAACTTTCAACCCTGAGGTATCTTTCGCTTCCTTGGGTGAATCTCAGTAGTGCTAGCAGTTGGCAACAACAAGTGAGTAGCCTTTCTCAACTTCAATATTTGGACTTGAATGGTTGCAATCTTGTTGATTCCATGACCACTTCATCACTTGCATCCACTTCCCTGTTATATGTGGATATCTCTAACAATTCTCTAAGGGATGCATCCTTGATATTCCCATGGTTAATGAATTCCACTGGTAGCCTTGTTACTCTCAGAATGAATCATAATGGTTTAACAGGAACCATTCCAGAAACATTCGGGGACAAGTTGAGCTCCCTTGAGGTGTTAAATCTTACAAATAATGAGCTCAAAGGCCAAATACCTGTTTCCTTGTTTCATATTTGCAATCTGACAAAACTAGACATATCTGAAAACAGGTTTACAGGGATGGTGCCTGACCTCTCACAGCTTTCATCTTTGGAAGTGTTACGACTTCATAACAACAGGTTAAGTGGAAGCATGCATGAAGGCATCGGACAACTATCCAATTTACGTGAGTTAAGCCTTGCAAATAACTTATTGCATGGTTTGATATCTGAAGCTCATTTCTCAAGACTTTTCAATCTTCAGTATTTGGATTTGTCTCATAATGCATTTGTTTTTAATGTTAGCGTCGATTGGGTTCCCCCTTTCAATTTAAGTGTCGTTAACTTGGCTTCTTGCAATTTGGGGCCTAACTTTCCAAGATGGCTTCAGACCCAAATGAATATTTGGAAATTGGATATTTCACAAACTCAAATATCTAGCTCAGTTCCTAATTGGTTTTGGGATCGCTTTCCCACCATAAAGAGTTTGAATCTTTCTCACAACCATATTGAAGGCCCAATTCTACCTAATCTTTCTCCTGAACACAACCATCATAGAGTAAAACCACTTGATCCTATAAGTTTGGTTTTTCATCTTATCTCTGGCGATCCTTTCAATTTTCAAACCATTGATTTGAGCTTCAATTTATTTGAAGGTCCAATTCCAGCATTCCTTTCATCTGCTTCACAACTTTTTCTGTCCAGCAACAGATTTTCATCTGCAACACCTCTTTTATGTGCAAACTCGTCAAAATCCACAAGATTTATGGATTTGTCAAACAACTACCTTAGAGGACAGCTTCCGGATTGTTGGATGGATTTTGAATCATTGGTCGTCCTAGATTTGTCTGATAATCAATTTTATGGGAACATGCCAAAGTCTCTGGGATCATTAACAAAGATCAAGTCAATACATTTTGGAGGCAATAATTTTTCAGGAGAGATACCATCATCCTTGAATAATTGCACAAATCTACAAGTTTTTGATGCTGCACGTAATAAGTTGTCAGGAACAATACCAACCTGGATTGGAGATAATATTTCAAAGCTACTTGTACTTAGCTTACATTCCAATAAGTTTCATGGAAACATTCCAATAAGCATGTGCAATCTTCATGAACTCCGTCTCTTGGACCTCTCTCTCAATATTCTCTCTGGCAGCATACCTAAATGCGTAAGTAAGCTTTCTGCTATGGCCACTCTAGCAAACTCAAATGCAACTATTATCGATGACTATCATTATGAATTTTTCAATGTTTATGACCGTACTGGCCCAATAAAACAACGTTACGGAATTTATAATGATAGCGCATCGCTCATATGGAAAGGGAAAATGTCAAAATATGGAAGCACTCTTGGATTGTTGAGAAGTATTGATTTCTCCAGCAACAGGTTAACAGGAGAAATACCAAGTGAGATGATGAATCTTATTGGCTTGGTTTCTTTAAATCTTTCAAGAAACTTGTTTAGTGGACACATTCCTCCGACTGTTGGACAGCTGAAGTCAATAGATTTTCTTGATCTATCCAGAAATCATTTGTCAGGAACAATTCCTTCACAACTTGCTCAGATTGACCGACTCAGTGTTCTTGACTTGTCATACAATGATTTATCTGGAGAAATCCCACTTGGCACACAACTTCAAACTAGGGATGCCTCTGCTTATGCAGGAAATCCAAAACTTTGTGGTGCTCCTCTCAACAACACTTGTCCCATACATGGCCACCAGACCAGCGAACATGATGCTGATGCTGATGCTGACGGTGATGATGAACAATTTGTAACCGAGGGATTCTACATTGCTATGGCTGTTGGATTTGTTATGGCATTTTGGGGAGTTTGCTTCTCATTGATTTTGAAGAAATCTTGGAGATATGCTTATTTCAAGTTAATGAGTGATGTCTATGACAACCTCTATGTATTTGTTGCAATTAAGGTGGCCAAATTAAAAAGGATCATATCTCAAGTATGAAGGTACGTACCGTTTCTATTTCTTCTAGTTTATATTTTTGTTGAGATACTACTTCCTTTCAATTATATAGTTGTTATTGATAATATTGGTATATCAAGAAAATTAACATCTGCTCTATTTTTTAGGACATTATGTAAATGAAACAAGATATTGTACTACTAAAATGTTAACTGTATGTTTTTATAGTTGAAACTTTAAATTGGACATGCCAAACGATTTATTATTGGTTTTTAATGGTTAAAGCATAGCTTGGTTGATTAGTTCCTAGATAAACACAGTAGCTTACATATATAATACGGTAATAAGTGTTTCTGTTACTTTTAATACGTGCTACCTGTTGACATTAGTGCATATGTATGTTGAATTTTACCCAACACTAGTTCATGTGATGAAAGAAAGATTTCCATGGTTATCCATTTGGAGTGAGATAAGTGCATAATTCAGTAATGTTGTTGAAAATTACTATTTTCAATTTTTATACATGCATGTTAACACAGATTCTTTTATTATATATTTAGCATTTAGGCTTTATATATATACATTCTGTACTCTTACATATCCAATTGTAATCATGTGAACTTGTTCTTATGTTAATAATATATGGAATATGGTTTGCATTGTATGTTACTTAAATGTATAGTTCTGCTCTTTGACACTTGTATATATTTTGAATATTACCTAACATGTATCGTTGTCATATCTTTCAGGCAAAAGAGTATACAGTATCTTGTGTTGAAAGAGCTTTGCTTGTGATAGCCAGAATCTTCATGCATGTGTATCCATTGGAAGGAGACCAATAACATTTAGTAGTGCAATTACTATAATAAATTAGTAAGTGTTATGTTTCCATAATTTTAGTCCTGTTTAAGTTTTCTGCTGTAGATGCAGGGTGGGTTGTGAAAGAGGTGCTTTTTCACATTTCACCTATATTGCAATGTGTTTAGTTTCTTTTATTATTTTTTTTTTTTTTGTCAGCACAGTGTGTTTGTTATATGGGTGTGGAACTTGGCCTTGGTTTATTGCTGTAATTTATTTTCAAGGATGATATATCTTTCTAGGCCTTTGGGCTAAGATCAAGGTGTTTGTTGTTATGGAAGTGCTTGTGGACTTTTATAGCTTTAGTAGTTCTGGTTTTTGTTCAGTTCCTACCTACTAAATCTATTGTGTTGAATTACAATATTTCTTTTTATGATGGGTTTTACTGTCACTATTAATAACGGGCTGTAGTAATAAACTTATCAAAAATATAGAGACTTAATTGAAAATTCGGTGAAACTATAAATATTCAATGAAAGATATTTCTATAATCCCTATTTAATGATTTTATAATATGAAAGATATTTTTATAGTCCTTTTTATTTTGTCACTATCATTCTTTTGCTTATTTATATATAAATTATACCAAAAATATCTTTTTTTTTACTTTAAAAATTCCTTATCTTAAGATCGAAAAGGAAGGGATAAAATGAAATAGAAATAGTAGTAATCAGTCTATGTAAAATTCAATTTCTATCATTCAAGTATTCATTATGATCATGTAATATTTTATATTTGTGTGGGTTTATGGAATATAGTTTGTGTTTTTATCATATCATGTTACACCATAAAAAATCACATGACTATGTAATTTGTATTATTGAAATTTGAAATCTAAAAACCAAAACCATAGAAAATATAGTTTTCAGTGCAATACAGATAATATAGAAATCAGTTCTTGTGTTGCAACCTCCCACACTCTAAACTAGTATAAGATTAACAATAACATTGATAACAGCCGATTTTCAAGCTGAGAAAGATTCCGAAAGAGCAGACTTGAGTTCATCAGGTGTCCCAACAAGATAGTCCTTTTCACAAAAAACTTCAATCAAAGCATAGTATCCTGCTTTCGAAACAAAAGAAGTTGGAGTAAAATCTCATCTTTGTGAGATTCATTCATCTCTTTGGGGTTCTTCGGACACTTCCATATACACCTCTATATACCCATCACTAAAAATAAGAAATGCATAACTATATTTAACACATTTCTATTTGCAGCTTTTACATGCAACACTTATATAACATATAATTTCAGTTATACAGTATTTCAATCAACTATAGATGTATTGAAACTATTATGATAAAAAAAAACAATAAATAATCTTACCTCAATAAAGTTAACAATGGTATTCAAGTTAGATCCCAAAACTAATAGCGCTTTTAAAACCATTACATTGTACTTGAGAGAAGATAAACAAAAACAACCAAGTCTCGGAACAATTCAAAAATAATAAAATATTTTTTTATTTTATTGAGGTATACAACAGTTTTAACCATAACTACAATTTTAATCCACATTATTTAACTGCAATAATCCATATAAAACCAGTTACATTAATTTACATATTTAGGAAAATTCTTGGCATCTTTATTATTTTAAGAGGAATCACCAAGAACAACAGAAAATAATATTACAAAAGATAAATATACTCTAAAATCATACCAGTATTTTTAAATTTTACGTAATCGTAAATTTTAATAATTTGTTTTCTAAAGTTACCATGATTGATGCAATAGATACATTCTTACGGCTAATTTGCTATGGTAACATAACATACTAACATGGTAGAATTATATAATACATATAAATAATTTTGTGGTCACATGTATTACAAAAGAGCTTTATTCTCTTATATAAGTTCTTCTTATATAGCTAATAAGTCAATACCTTCGAGTCCTGTAGTATAATAACTGTTTGATGTATGCTATGAAGTATAAATATTTTATTAAATTAATGTATTTATGTCTCGGATATATTTTAGATATAATACTCATTGATATTCATCCGATACGTATGCATATTTTTGTTATATTTAATCGTGTCTCGTATTATATTATGTTTTGTGTTTATATTAATGTCTGTGTATCATAAAATTTATGTCATACCTTCTATAAAAAACCTTTAAACATATATTGAAATTGTTCTTGTTTCAATTTAAAAAGACATCCGTTTCCTAAGTATGTTTGGCAGTAAAAGTAAGAATAAATACCTAAATAAATTTTTTATATAATTTTGCACATAAAACTAATTTATATAATAGAACAATGCTATGTGATCATCAAAATTTATTATTCTTTATTATTGTTTAACCAATAATAATTTATACTTATATTTACATGTATTTACACATAAAAAATATATAATTTATATTTATTAGAGAACACATAAATCAATATAATTTACATCTATATTTTTTTTAGAGTTTACACATATAATTTAAAATCAGTACTTAATAGTAATAATTTACACATATTTAGAGTGTTGGTATACATCCAAATATTTTTTCATCCAAATTTATCTAACTAGGTCCAACACCAACAAAAATTACTCTCGTTAAAAGAGCGTCATTAACACACGCTTTTTCTTCTTCTCCTTCCCCGTGCTTCTTATTCTGCTTCTTTCAAATTCACGCATATCTCCTCCTCATCCTCCTCCTCCTCCTCCTCCTCCTCCTCGCGCACGCAAATTCTTCTTCTGCTTCTCCTCCTCTTTCTCTTCTTCTTCTTCCTCTCTTCTTTCGTTATCGTCATCACCAACAACACCAACATTTTGCTAATAGATTATTTTTTTTAATCGAATTGAATGAAATGCAATTGCTAAATTGAATTGAATTAAACTGAATGGACGCATGTATTTTGAATTGGATTGACTTGATAATCTCTAAATTATGGACACAGGTATTTTGAATTTGATTTTATATAATGGATAATGTTTCGTTCATTTAGTACTATACAACTGTTTTACCTTAATAACGTGTTCGGTTCATTATGCAGAAAGTTGTTCTAAATTTGATTTTATATAATGGATAATGTTCCATTCATTTAGTACTATACAATTGTTTCACCTTAATAACGTGTTTGGTTCATTATGAATTGAATGGACGTAGGTGTTCTGAATTGAATTGATAATCTCTAAATTGTAGACACAGGTGTTTTGAATTTGATTTTATATAATGGATAATGTTTCGTTCATTTAGTATTATACAATTGTTTCACCTTAATAACGTGTTTAGTTTATTATGCAAAAAGTTGTTCTGAATTTGATTTTATATAATGAATAATATTCCGTTCATTTAGTACTGTTCTGTGCGTATAGGGCCGAGGTATAGTGACTCATGCTGCCTGCTGTTGCGCTCAGGTGGGAGAGGTATACGTCGGCTGAGTTGGAACACCGCGGCGGGAGCACCTGCAAAAAGGACTCCGACGCTCAAGTAAGAAAGTGAGTTATAAGAAAATGAGAAGAATAAATCAGAGTGAGCTCTGTGACCTGTTTTACCCCAAGGTTGCTTATTTGCTTATATAGGGGTCTTGGAGCTCGTTTAGTTGGAGTTTATTTAGGGACTATCTGTGTTGGCCGAGGTTATCTTGGTGACGTTAGTGTAGTTAGTTGAGATTCTAAGTTTTGTTATTATCCTCGGATTTGGTGGTGTTTGTTATTTGGTTTTGTTTGTTGGGATTTGTTTCATTTGACCGAGGTTTGTGGATAGAGATATACTCGGTTGACCGAGTTCTTTAGGCTACGTATCATAGCCCCCAAGGTCGCCTTGTGTCTGTAAGAGTACAGGGCGAGCTTTTATTTGTCCGAGTTTAGATCTGTTGTTATTGCTTTTTGATTTCTTGTCTCGGAAAGGATGCAAATGTGCATTTAATGGCCGTTTCGTTTCCCGCGCTGAAGTGATTAATGTGAGTTCCAGTTACAGTGTCTTGTGCAATCTTGACCATTAATTTACATCATGGTGAGTGGGCGGCTAAGATTTTGAGGTGGTTTTGAGTTAAAAACCGTTTCATTACCCCATGTTTTTATTACTGGGAGTATTGTAGGTAACTTCTGCTTAGTCGGAATTTTCACTACTTGCGTTTTCCACCAGAGGAAGAGAAAAAATGAGTACCAAAGGTCTGTGTTGAAGGGTTCTGATCTTCTTCTTCTTCTTCTTTTTTCCAATTTTCCTGTTTGTTCTTTGGTTATGGATAGGGTAAGGTTGTTCTGTCGGAGGGCAACCCTTGTAGTTGGGTTAGTGAACAAGTGAAACAGTGTGTTTCTAGGTTTAATGATTCTGAATCCGTAAAGGTGTTAGGTTCTAATGTATGGGTTAGAGAGGGTCACAGGCTTAGGATAGAGCTTTTACCTTGTGGGGAGGGGGATCGTGTTTGTGATCAGGTTGATGGTTGGTCATACTTCTACATTTATTCCTGTTTGTTGACTGAGATTGGTGTCCGGTTCCCTTTTACAGACTTTGAATGCGGTGTGTTATTTTGGTTGAATTGCGCTCCCTCCCAGTTGCATCCCAATTCCTGGGGTTTTGTCCGTGCTTTTGAGATTCTGATGAGTGTTCTGGAATATCCTCCCTCGTTGAGAGTGTTCTTTTCGTTGTTTCAATCTAAAGGAGTTAGGTAGGGTTTGTGGGTAAATCTTAACAGTCATCCTCGCTGTTCAGTGTTTTCCTTGTACAAATCGTCGTACAAAGATTTTAAAACAATGTTTGTCAAAGTTAGGAGTGTTGAGAGTGAATTTCCTTTTTATTTGAATGAATATCTGGAGGAAAGGTTCCCCCTTTCTTGGTCTCCCGAACCTGTTCAGGTTCTTGACGTTGATGATAGGGTTTTTTATGACAATGTCGTGTTGGACTTTTTGTTAGAGGAGTTGGTAGGGTTGTTATCTGTTGCGGATTTGTTGAAGTGGGATTCAGATAAGGAGGCTGTTTTGGATTATCTAGGTAACTAGTTTTAGTATTTATTTTCTGGAGTGGAGATGTAGTCGCTTCTAACATTTTGTCTTGCGTTTTTGTCTGCAGCTGAGAAAGCCCCCACCATCACTACTGCTGGACTGAAGTCCTTTTTTAATCAGAGGAAGAAAAATGAGAAAGAAGGGTCAATGACAAATGTGGGTAAGGGTGGCGATGCTGTTGGTCAGTCAGGGGTTAATCCTTGTCAAAAAAGAAAAAGGGTAAAGACACGTGCCGAGAAGGCTGAGAGTAAGGAGGAGCATTCCTCTGTCCTACCTATTGTAGAGGCTGCATATGAGTCTCAGAGGAAACTTCATGCTTATCGTGAGGATGATAACATGAGATCCCTGTGGTCGAGGTTCTTTCCCTTCGCTACTCTTGCTGATGAGGTGTGTCGATTTCCTGAGGACACGAAGCTGATTTAAGAGGTTGGCCGTGCTGGGATGAGTCACTTTCTTCAGGTATTTTGGTTCTGTTATTTTATGTTTTACCACCATGTTTCCTTGTTGATGCTTTGTGATTTTTGTCCTAGGTTATTGGGGCTCGACTTGTTGCTATTGGGAGGGTCCAAGAGCTTGCTGTTGAATCTGAAGTCAAAGATTCGGTTGAGATTTCTGAATTGTCTACTGCTATTCAAGAGAAGGAGAAGGTGATTACTGAACTTTCCTCATATTTGAAGGGAAAGGAAGAAGAGCTTGCTGAAGAGAAGCGCCTTCACAGTTCGGTTTTGGAAGGAAATAAAACTCTGACATCGGAAAATGGTCGGTTAGTAGCTCGGGTGAAGGAGTTGGAAAATGAGATTTATAAGGCCTTTGCTCAGGGTTTTGAGCGAGCTACTGACCAGGTTCGGGTTCTGTTCCCCGAGGTTGATGCTGCTAAGCTTGACGCCACAAAGATTATTGTTAGTGGCGAGTTGATCGATGATGAAGCTGGTAAACAAAGTGATAGTTCGAGCATTGGGGATAAGATATAATGAAGATTTGTATTTTTGAAATGTTGTTTTTGAAATGTTGTTTGGAATTTTTTGGACTTGTTTGGTTATATTCTTAGCTGTGCGTTTTGATTGGCTATGGCTTTTGCCGAGTATGAAGCTCGGTCGTTTGCTTTGGTTTATATGTGTGTGTGTGTGTGTGTGTGTGTGTGTGTGTGTGTGTGTGTGTGTGTGTGTGTGTGTGTGTGTGTGTGTGTGTGTGTGTGAACTCTTATCTGCAATGGTTTTGGCTTTTGTAGAGTAGAATATATTAGTCTTTTTTATTGTAAGACTATATCGTTAGATTAATTGGGTAGGGCGTCCGGCCTCATTAAAACCCTTTCTGAGTAAAACCCTTATTTTGTTGGGATAAAACCTCAAAATGGGAAAAAGAGTACCTTCATCCGCGCTATATACACTATGATTGATATTTTCTCAAAGAGGATACATCTAGTTTCCTGGTATTGGATTGCTTAACAATGTCTCTAGTTGGTAGGCTCCTTTACCGAGCACTTTAGAAATTCGGAATGGCCCTTCCCAGTTTGCTGCTAATTTTTCATGCTTTTGGGGTTTTCTTGCTTCTTCTGTTTTTCTGAGGACGAGCTCTCCATTGTCGAATGTCCTCGGGTGGACCCTTTTGTTATGTCGCTTTTGTATGAGCTGCTTCATTGCTCGTTGCTTGATTGTTGCTATCTCCCTTTCCTCGTCCAGCAGATCCAAGTCTGTTAGTCTTTCGTTGTTGTTGTTGTTTGTATCATAGAGTTCGGTTTTCAGGCTAGTTATGCCGATTTCTACGAGTATGAGGGCCTCAACTCCGTACTAATTTAAATGGGGTTTCTCCTGTTGCTGACTGGATTGTCGTGTTGTACCCCCATAGGACTTATGGTACGAGATCTGCCCATTCGCTCTTTACTTCATCCAACTTCTTCTTCAAGGCCTGCAAAATAACTCTGTTAGCTGATTCTACCTGACCATTTGTTTGAGGATGCTCGACCGAGCTAAAGTGGTGTTTGATATTGAAATTTTGTAAAAAGGTGGCGAGTTTATGATCTGTGAACTGCCTTCCATTGTCAGAGATTATTTCCATTGGTATGCCGTATCGGCATATGATGTTCTTCCAAAGGAAGGTCCTTACTTTCTCTGCTGTGATTCGTGCTAGGGGTTGTGCTTCAATCCATTTGGAGAAGTAATCTATTGATACCAAAAGAAACTTTACCTGTCCTGGCGCTTTCGGGAAGGGGCCTAAAATATCTAACCCCCAGCGGTCGAAAGGCCAACTTACCTCCAAGGTGTGTAACTCCTCGGCGGGTGTTGTTGAGATGTTGGCGTGCTTCTGGCAATTGCTGCATGTCCTTACTTTTGTCATGCAATCCCTCTTTATAGTTGGCCAGTAGTATCCTGTTCGCAATATTTTGGCTGACAAAGCTCGGCCACCAATATGATTTTCGCATACTCCTTCATGTGTTTCTGCCATAACTATTTCAGCATCGTCTTTGTTGAGGCATTTTAGTAGACGCTGTGAGAATTCTCGTCTGTATAGGCTATCTCCTACCGTTGTGTAGTAGCTTGCTCTTCTTCGGAAGAGTTGTGGATTTTGTTCATCCCTTGGGATTGTTCCTGTTTTGATATATTGAATAAAAGGTGTTCTCCAATCGTTTACCTGTGTAACGCTGCATATGCTATTTAATTTGAAGCTTGGTTTTTCAAGTGTTAACTATGAAAGTGTTGGTGTGTGTGATTGTGGTCTTGTCGTTGCTAATTTAGATAAAACATCGGCTCTTGTGTTTTGTTCTCTATTCACATGTATTATTTCAAATTTCTGAAATTTTGAGATAAGATCCTTTGCTATGAGCCAGTATTTCTCTAACAAAGGATCTTTTACCTGGAATTCGCCTTTGATCTGCTAGACGATGAGAAGGGAGTCGCAGTAAGCAGTGAGCTGAGATATTTATAAATCCTGGGCGAGTTTTAGTCCGGCTAGAAGGGCTTCATACTCAGCCTGGTTGTTGCTTGCTGCGAAGGAAAATTGTAATGATTGCTCAACCTCGACCTGTTCGCCCCTCTTGAGTGTTACGCTGCTCCACTTCCATCTTTATTTGCTGCACCATCTACATAAAGCTTCCAGTTATGTTCTCCTTGCCTATCCTCTGTTGTTAATTCAGAGATGAAGTCGGCTAGTATTTGCAGTCTTGGAGTCTTCTGAGGTTGGTATTGTACATCGTATTCAGAGAGCTTGACGGACCATTTTGTTAAGCGTCCTGCCAGCTCGGGTTTTGTTAGGGTCTGTCTCAATGGTTGATTCGTTCTAACTATTATGATGTGACTTTGGAAATATTGCCTCAATCTTCTTGCTGTGGTGACTAGGGCTAGTGCGAGCTGTTCTATTTTCGGATACCTGGTTTCTGCTGGTTGTAGAATTCTGCTGATGAAGTATACCAGGTTTTGCGTTTTCCCTATTTCAGAGACTAGTACGGAACTTATGGCGTGGTTAGAAACAGATAAATACAAGAATAATGGTTTACCGGGTTCTGGTTTTTGGAGGATAGGTGGTGATGATAGCGTTTGTTTGAGCTCTGTGAAAGACCGTTCACATTCTCCCGTCCAGTTGAACTTTTGATTCTTGGAGATTGTTTTGAAAAAATGATATAATCGGTTTGCTACTACAGGTAAGAACCGTGATAGTGCAGCAACTCGGCCTGCCAGCTATTGTACCTCCTTTATTGTCTTTGGGCTGTTCATGTTAAGAATGGCTTCACATTTTTCTGGGTTTGCCTCAATTCCTCGTGAAGTCAGCATGAATCTGGGGAATTTTCCTCCTTGAACTCCGAATGCGCTTTTTCTGGGTTGAGTCTCATGTGTATGCTTTGAGTTGCTGGAATACTTCTTCAAGGTCCTTACAGTGTGATCCTTGAGCCGAGATTTTTGCCACCATGTCATCCACATAGATCTCCATATTCCGTCCTATTTGATGTTGGAATACTTTGTCCATAAGTCGTTGGTATGTTGCTCCTGCATTCTTAAGGCTAAATGGCATAATTTTGTAGCAAAAATTTCCGTGTTCTGTTATGAAAGCCATTTTACTTTGGTCTTCTGGATGCATAAGGATCTAATTATATCCTGAGTATACATCCATGAAGCTCAGAGTTTTAAATCTAGAAGCATTATCTACTAGTTTATCAATGCAAGGTAAAGGATAGGCATCTTTGGGGCAAGCCTTATTTAAATTTGTAAAGTCGACGCACATGCGTCATTTACCTGAGTGTTTCCTTACCATGACCACATTTGAAAGCCAAGTGGTGAAACGGAGTTCTCTGATGAAACCGGTGTTGAGGAGCTTCTTTGTCTCTTCAAGGGCCGCTTTTACTTTTTCAGTTCCAAGGTTCCTTTTTTTCTGGGCGATTGGTTTGGCTGTTTTTTTTATGGCGAGCTTGTGACAAATTATGCTCGGATCGATTCCTGGCATGTCTGCTGGTGTCCATGCAAATAAGTCGGCGTTGTCTTGGAGTAGTCTTATTAGCTTTGTTCTCTCTTCTCCTTCTAATGCTCGGCCGATGTAGGTAATCTGTTCGGCTTTTGTTGTCAGAGGAATCTGTTGGAGTTCGTCAATTGGTTGAGGTCTTTCTTGGAAGTCCTCTCTTGGATCCAATTCGGCGAGTGTCAATACCTCGGATCTGTCATGGCTTGTTTTTACTTCTAGATCAGATTTTGGTTGTACACTGGTTTTCTTCAAGCTAGCGTTGTAGCATTGCCGAGCTTGTTGTCGGTCTGAATGTACTGTTCCTATTTTGTTGTTTTGTGCCTGAAACTTAACACACAAGTGTAATATAGATACTACTGCTCTGAAGTTATTCAGGGCGGGCCTTCCGAGTATAATGTTATAAGGACTAGGACAGTTAACTATGAGATATTGGATGTCTGCAGATCTTGCCAATGGGAGGTTGCCCATTGTTGTTTTTAGCCATATGTGTCCTTTTATTGGGACTCTTTCTCCAGAGAACCCAACTAGTTCTCCGGATGATGGTTGCATGGCTCTTTCAGACAATTTCATTTTTATAAAGGTTGAATAAAAAAGTACATCAGCACTACTACCTAGGTCTAGAAGCACCTTCCTTAACAATAGTTCTCCAGTTTGTATAGATATCACCACAGGGTCATCCAGGTTTGGGCTTGCTGAAGCTATGTCGTCTTGACTAAAGGTTATCTCTGGTTCCTTTGTGTTGTAGGTCGTTGCAGGTATTGTTCCTTCGATTGCCAGCATTGCTCGGTAACTCCTTTTTCGGGCCGAGCTTGTTTGACCTCCTCCTGCATATCCTCCTGATATGTAGTTTATGATTCCCCTGGGGGGATCTGTGGTTGTCCACTTTCCCTTTTCTCTCTCTGTTGAGCGCTCCTCTGGCTCTTTCTTGGTTTCTCTACTTTTCCGACCTTCGACATATTTGTCTAAGAGACCCTGCCGAGCTAACCTTTCTAATAGGTCCCTTGCTATCACACATTCGTCTGTTGTATGTCCATACTTCTGATGGAAAGCACAGTACTTGCTTCTGTCCACGAATCATTGATCTTGGTAGCTCCCTGCTCTGGCGGGAGGTTTGACTATTTTGGCATTGAGGATTTCCTTGATTATATTCTCCCTTTTTATGTTGAATCTGGTATAGGTGTCGAACTTTGGGATGAGCCTGAAGGGCTTTTTCTGATCTTTCCTGCTCGGTGGTCTGAATGTCTTTTCGTCCTCTTTTCTGGTTGGCTGTTTGTCCGACTTCTGTGCTTCCCGTAACTCCTCAATCTCCATTTGACCTGCGGCTCTCTCTCGGAATTCTTCCAGTGTTTTAGGTTTGGTTATTGCTATTGTTTCTCTAAACTTCCCGGGCCTGAGTCCGGCTTTGAGTGCGTGCAGGTGGACGTTAGGGTCCAAGTCCGGAATCTCCATGGTAGCCTCAGCGAACCGGGTTAAGTAATCCTTCAGGCTCTCATGTTGTCCCTGTTTGATCGTCCCGAGGTAATCTGAGCCGTGGACGTAGATCCTTGAGGCGGCGAAGTAGTCGATAAAAGATCTTGCCAAATCCTCGAAACATGTAATTGACCCTGCAGATAATTTAGAAAACCATAATAAAGCAGCACCTTCTAGGTAAGTAGGAAAAGAACGACATAGTATAGGCTCATTGTTGGGGCCGTTAAAGAACATTATAGATTGGAATTTTTTAACGTGAGATCGGGGGTCACCAATCCCCTTGTAAGGTTCCAGGGAGTTAGGCAGAACAAAATTCTTAGGCATCTTGAAGTTTGTGATTTTTTCAGAGAAAGGGTTGTCTAGCGTCAACTTCTTCTTTGGTGGGATGATGTTTAAGGGGCCTGAGTTTCCCAGGGCCGCATTCTTGGAGCTGCTCTCCTCGTGTTTGCCTGTATTATTCTGCGTCGAGAGCTCGGATAGCCTATAGACTTCCGCCTGGAGCTCGGCCATTTGGGCTAGCAGCTTGGCTTGGTTGAAAGATTGAGCTCCATTATCAACCATGTCTGGGAGGTCAGAATTCCTGCACACAAGAAAAGAAACGGAGAATATCTAAGAGTAAAAATGGGGTTAGATCAATTCCGGACCCCACGGTGGGCGCCAAATGTTCCGTGTGTATAGGGCCGAGGTATAGTGACTCCTACTGCCTGCTGTTGCGCTCAGGTGGGAGAGGTATACGTCGGCTGAGTTGGAACACCGCGACGGGAGCACCTGCAAAAAGGATTTCGACGCTCAAGTAAGAAAGTGAGTTATTAGAAAATGAGAAGAATAAATCAGAGTGAGCTCTGTGACCTGTTTTACCCCAAGGTTGCTTATTTGCTTATATAGGGGTCTTGGAGCTCGTTTAGTTGGAGTTTATTTAGGGACTATCTGTGTTGGCCGAGGTTATCTTGGTGACGTTAGTGTAGTTAGTTGAGATTCTAAGTTTTGTTATTATCCTCGGATTTGGTGGTGTTTGTTATTTGGTTTTGTTTGTTGGGATTTGTTTCATTTGACCGAGGTTTGTGGATAGAGATATACTCGGTTGACCGAGTTCTTTAGGCTACGTATCAAGTATTATACAATTGTTTCACCTTAATAACATGTTCGGTTCATTTTAAATTGAATTGATAATCTCTAAGAGGAAGAGAAGAAAGAAGAAAAGAAAAAGAAAAAAAAATCTGCGTGTGCAAATTTAGAAGAAGAAGAAAGAGAAAGATAAAGAGAAAAAGAAGAAAGAGAAGAAAAAGAGAAGAAGAAGAGCGTGATTTAAAAAATTGTTACAATAACTTGGATAAAAATTTTGTTTAAATATAAAATTTTATTCTTATATTTATATGTATTTATTCAAAAAATATATAAATTTATATTTATATTTATATTTATTAAAATTATACATATAAATTAATATAATTTATATCTATATTTTTTAGAATTTATATACAAAAATAACAATTTAATATTTGCTATGGTCAAATAGTAGCCAAAATTAATGGCCCTTGGAGTTTCTCTATATAATATTTACCTTCACTTCTCCGCTCTCCCCGCATTACTAGAATATATGTTTGGTGTGGACTTTTGACTCTGATATAAGGCAACCTACATGAATTAGCAAAAACCTCGTCAAACTAGGAAAGATTCTCCGAAATTTTATTCCATCAGTGGATTCCTTTAATTTAATGGCACAAAAAATTAAACCACTCGAATTGAAGTTGGAGTTATAAGCCAGAGATTTTTTTTTTTCAAAGATAGATATTATTTTATTATTATAAAATAAAGTTAATTTCTATAAAAAAATATAAAAGAAGTTGGATATTATCAATTTATTTTTAATATATAAAAATAGATATATAAGCATACATTACATTATTTTTGAGACATTTTTTTTCTCCTATTAATATCATGTGGCACAATTTTAGAATCAACCATTCAATTCTTGCCAAATTAACTATTATTTTCAAATCAGCAAAAAAATAAAATATACAAATAAAAAACTAAAAAAGAGAATCCAATAAATTTGTAACCTCCAAATATATTGAATTCATATTCCTATATTTATTATATCTTACCGTTATAAATAATACAATAAATTTATAACCGCAACAATTAATTTATAAATTAAAAGTTTAAAAAATGAAAATTATATTTTATTATTATAATTATATTTATTATAATCATTTTAATTTTTGCCAATGAATTATACCTCAAATGGCATAATCTCCCATACTGGTTGCGAGTTCGAGTCTCTGTATCTTTGGTAAAAAACAAAATCATTTTAATTTTTAAAAGTAACACTAGGTACAAAGAACTATTATTGTAGTTTTTACTTATTATTAAAAACAAATTCTATTTTATTTTACCAATATAAATTTTGAAAAGAATATTTGAAAACTAAAAAAAAAAAAACAAATTTATTAAAAGAGTATCAAAACGAAACCAAAAAAATATGATATTAGACATATATTTTCATATTAGATAAAAATAAAAAACTAAAAAATAGAATCCAATAAATTTGTAACCTCCAAATACATTGAATTCATATTCCTATATTTATTATATCTTACCGTTATAAACAATACAATAATTTTATAACCGCAACAATTAATTTATTAATTTTTATAAATAACTCACTAAAGGTAATAAACGTCCATATTACAAATGTCATAATAATATTATTAATCATAATAAATTTTACGTTATAAGTATTTAAATTCTATACCATTTAAACTATATATATAAGTCTCTTGTCACTATTCCTTCACATAACATCAAATTTAGCACACAAAAATTTATTTCCGAACTGCAATGAGAATCTGATGATCAGGTATGACAAAAGAAAATCACAACATGCATCATACATTCATACTTACTCAAATACCATATACCTAATGATAACATAAATTGGATATTGGAATAGGAAAAGATCTTCACAATTTTAGCAACTATAAACGAAATTGATGACAAATTAGGATGGAACTATGTTAAATGTAAAAAATGTTAGAAGAAAGCATATAAAAAAAAACAACTACGTTTGTGCCACATGTAATCAAACACCACAATATCCAATAATAAGGTAACTCTATATACTTTTCATAATCTCATCTATCAAATTATTAGTTGCTAGCCCAATACTTATTTTAGGTTCAGAATTCAATTAAAAGTTTTAGATCAAAGTGTTACAACAACTTTTGTACTATTTGATGGCGACGTAAAAAACTTATTGGGCACGACTGCTTCAAATTTAATGACATTTCAGAAAAATAATTAATGACATTGAAGCACCATCCCATCAAGAGATTAAGGAGAAAGAAAACCATACAAATTCAAGACACATCTTATAAAAAAGAACATACATACAAAGATGGAACCAAATAACACAATAGAAAGTGCATCAAACTTAACAATTCATAAAGAACATGTCTTCGCAAGAACCTACGACAAAAAGAATAAAGCACCAACTCTAACAACCAACAAAAAAAGGAGGACGAGTGCCACATAAGATGACTGAGTCCATTAACTAAAACAAATGCAAAAATCAAACTACCAAATAAAAATGTCACTTTGTACAACTCTAACATCCAAATCTTTTGTACTACAAATTATTTAAAATAAAACACCTTTTAAATTTAGCTTCAATTTACACATATTTAATTTATTTCTACAAAACATGACAATTTTTAATATTATTATATACTATCATTAATTTACCGTCCCGCACATCGCGCGGGTCTCATTCTAGTTATCATTAAATGTGATTGAAAGATAAATAATTTAAGAAAGAGTAAAGTAAGAATAAAGAGAAATTAAAAGCATCCATTAGGTATGACTATTGAGTTCACACACTAAACTGCTGGCTTCTTGCACTATCTCCGGCACTGGGTTTATTAGCTTCTCAAAGACACACCTATTTTTTGCTTTCCAAGTGCTCCAACATAGCGCCGCGATGAAGAGGATCTTTTGTCTACCTTCGATTTGAGCCGCTGTCCAAAATAAGACTCGTTGTCACCAATTAATGAAAGTTTGCTCTTCTCTTTATCATTGGTCAGGAGTTATTAAGTTTAAACTCCAAATTATTGAAGACAGAAAATATTAGAACAAAACATGAGAAATTAATTCATCTTTCAGCGTGTATCTTGAAAAATAAATATTTTAAAAAATTAACAATAAATAATTTGTAGTTGGTGATGTAGAGAATTTTGTATGTACATTCATAGTGTCATGAATATAATATATATTTTTTAAAATATATCCAAAATATTGGTATTTCAATAATTTTAATAGTTGGTTTTAATTAATATATATTATATTATGTATTTTTTATAATTAAAATCATCTATGGAAACATGAGTATATTTAGTATATTTAAATTTTTTTAATAATATATTTATGAGTTATGTTACGTGTACATCAAAATCAGTTACTAAAGTCAACTAACAATATAAAATATAGATTAAAATATAAATACATATTAAAAATAAATTAAATTACATATATATTTATACACAAATATATTAATAACTGATTTTAATAGCTAATTTTAAAATATAAATAATATTTTTGTATAATTATTGATTTACTTGTCTGTTAAAATAAATATCAAGAATTTAAATTTTATTTTATATCTGTAGTAATTTATTAATACTCTTAAATGAAATTTAAATTCGTCGCGGATTAGTTATTAGGCGGTGAAGAGTTAAGGTGGGACACCCAATAATAGCTATGGGAGTTATAAGTTATAATAAGTTGACTTGTTAAGTCAATAGTTCATGACTCATGAGTCATATGAGTATAGAATAAGTTAAGTGACTGGAAGAATTTGGCCCACACTTGAAAAGTTATTACCCGTTCCACACGAATATATACATTATCTTTGCTTTGGATCAATCTTCGTTGAATTGAACGTCGTCATTATGTACGTACGCGTTGATTCTATTGTTGACTGATCAATATTAGTTTGAATCAGTTGCTTATAAATTGGAATATGGCCTTAGGTTGTTGATCACACACATATGATATGTGATACAACAACTTAACTTGAAATATTTTATGCTTCCAGTGATGATGATGAATGGTGTAGTTTATGCGGTGTTGATGGTGCAGATACTTGCATGGACGAGGAGTGCAGTGGTGGTGGCAAGCGTGAAAGGCAAGCTCTGCTTTCTCTCAAACGTGGCTTTAATGTGAGCGATGATGATGATTGGCTGTCTTCATGGCGAGATGGGGAGCAGCAGAAGGATTGTTGCAACTGGGAAGGCGTCAAGTGCAGCAACAGCACAGGCCATGTTGTCATGCTTGATCTTCATGCTGATTACACTCTTGAATCCATAAGCCCATCACTCAGTGAGTTACATAATTTGAACTACTTGGATCTTAGCGGTATTGAGTTTACTCTCACCACATCTATCCCTTCTTTCATTGGCTCTTTAACCTTTTTGACACATCTCAATCTCTCTTATTGTTTTTCCGGTGGAAACATAGATCAATTGGGAAATCTGCTATTCCTCGAGTATCTTGATCTTCGAGCGAATCAATTTGATTATCCGCAACAAATCCCTTCTCAGTTCTCAAATCTCTCCCATTTAGTGTACCTTGATCTTAGTTTCAGTAATTTGGTTGGAGGATTTCCTCTTCAACTCACAAATATGTCATCCTTGACATATTTGGATCTTAGTCATAATGAACTTAACGGAACAATGCCTCCCCAGCTTGGAAATCTCTTATCCTTGGAACATCTTGATCTAAGTCACAATGCATTCACTGGAACCATTCCTCATCATTTCAGAAATCTTTCTTCTTTACAATTTCTTGACCTCAGTCCCTATAACAATGATAACGCGTTGTTGAGTTCTGATTTACAATGGTTATCTCAGCTTTTCTCTTTGAGGCATCTTTCGCTTTCTCTAGTTAACCTCAGTAGTGCAAGCAATTGGCAACCACTAGTGAGTGGCCTTTCTCATCTTCAATATCTGAACTTGAATGGTTGCAATCTTGTTGATTCCATGTCCATTTCATCACTTGCATCCCCTGCTAATTTCTCCACTTCTCTCTCATTTGTGGCTATCTCTCACAACTCTCTAAAGGACGCATCCTTCATATTCCCATGGTTAATGAATTCCACTGGTAGCCTTGTTATTCTCAGAATGAATGATAATGGTTTAACAGGAACCATTCCAGAAACATTCGGGAACTTTAGCTCCCTTAAGAAGTTAAATCTTGCAAATAATGAGCTCAAAGGCCAAATACCTCTATCCTTGTTTCATAGTTGTAATTTGGCAAAACTAGACCTATCCAAGAACAAGTTGACAGGAGAGTTTCATGAATATATTCGAGAGTTTTCTCGTTGTGCTCATAAACCCTTACGAATCTTGGATCTGGGATGGAATGAAATTACGGGGATGGTGCCTGACCTCTCTCAGCTTCAATCTTTGCAAGAGTTACGACTTGGTAACAACAGATTAAATGGAACCATACATGAAGGTATTGGACAATTATCCGACTTAACTGAGTTAAGCCTTGGAAATAACTTGTTGAAAGGTATGATAACTGAAGCTCATTTCTCAAGACTCTCCGATCTTAACACTTTGGATTTGTCTCACAATGCATTGGTTTTTAATGTTAGCGCTGAATGGGATCCCCCGTTTGATTCACATTTCATTAACTTGGCTTCTTGCAATTTGGGGCCTAACTTTCCAACATGGCTTCGCACCCAAATGAATATTTATCAATTGGATATTTCACAAGCTCAAATCTCTAGCTCGGTTCCTGATTGGCATTGGGATCAATTTTTCAAGATATGGAATTTGAATCTTTCTCACAACCATATTAGAGGAAAAATTGAAGACCGAATTGTGGACCCTTATAGAGGACTAACTGATAATCTTGTAATTGTTCAAACCATTGATTTGAGCTTCAATTTATTTGAAGGTCCAATTCCAGCATTCTTTTCAACTGCTGCACAACTTTTTCTGTCTAACAACAGATTTTCAAATGCAAATCCTCTTTTATGTGCAAACTCGTCCATAAACACAAAATTTATGGATTTGTCAAACAACTACATTAGAGGACAACTTCCAGATTGTTGGATGGGTTATGAGTTCTTGGCCATCCTAGATTTGTCTGATAATCACTTTTATGGAAATATGCCAAAGTCTCTGGGATCGTTAAAACATATTGAGTCAATACATTTAGGGGGCAATCATTTTTCAGGAGAGATACCATCATCCTTGCATAATTGCACAAAACTGCGAGTTTTTGATGCTGCAGATAATCAGTTGTCTGGAACAATACCAAGCTGGATTGGAGGTAATATTCCAAAGCTACTTGTACTTAACTTACATTCCAATAAGCTTCATGGAAGCATTCCGTTAAGCATTTGCAATCTTCATGAGCTCTTTGTCTTGGACCTCTCTCTAAATATTCTCTCTGGGAATATACCTCCATGCATAAGTAATCTTTCTGCTATGGCCACTCTAACAAGTTCAAGTGCAACCATTACCCATGGCTATCTTGTTGTCGATATACACAACAGTATTTTTGAGCGCATTGGCACGGACTTTCCAAATTTCGGAGTTTATAATGATAGTACATCAGTCATATGGAAAGGAAAAATGTCAACATATGAAAGAACCCTTGGATTGTTGAGAAGTATTGATTTCTCCAGCAACAGGTTAACAGGGGAAATACCAATTGAGATGATGAATCTTATTGGCTTGGTTTCTTTAAATCTTTCAAGAAACTTGTTTAGTGGACACATTCCTCCGACTGTTGGACAGCTAAAATCAATAGATTTTCTTGATCTATCCAGAAATCATTTGTCAGGAACAATTCCTTCACAACTTGCTCAAATAGACCGTCTCAGTGTTCTTGACTTGTCATACAATGATTTATCTGGAGAAATCCCACTTGGCACACAACTCCAAACTAGGGATGCCTCTGCTTATGCAGGAAATCCAAAACTTTGTGGTGTTCCTCTCAACAATACTTGTCCCATACATGGTCACCAGATCAGTGAACATGATGCTGATGGTGATGATGAACAATTTGTAACTGAGGGGTTCTACATTACTATGGCTGTTGGATTTGTCACGGCATTTTGGGGAGTTTTCTTCTCATTAATCTTGAAGAAATCTTGGAGATATGCTTATTTCAAGTTATTGAGTGATGTCTATGACAAGTTGTATGTATTTGTTGCAATTAAGGTGGCCAAATTAAAAAGGATCATATCTCAAGTATGAAGGTACAAGTTCCGTTTCTATTTCTTCTAGTTTATATTTTTGTTGAGATACTACTTCCTTTCAATTATATAGTTGTTATTGATAATATTGGAATATCAAGCAAATTAACATCTGCTCTATTTTTTAGGACATTATGTAAACGAAACAAGATATTGTGCTACTAAAATGTTAACTGTACGTTTTTATAGTTGAAACTTTAAATTGGACATGCCAAACAATTTATTATTGGTTTTCAATAGTTAAAGCATAGCTTGGTTGATTAGTTCCTAGATAAACACAGTAGCTTACATATATAATATGGTAAGCGTTTCTGTTACTTTTAATACGTGCTACCTGTTGACATTAGTGCATATGTATGTTGAATTTTACCCAACACTAGTTCATGTGATGAAAGGAAGATTTCCATGGTTATCCATTTGGAGTGAGATAAGTGCATAATTCAGTAATGTTGTTGAAACTTACTATTTTCACTTTTTATACATGCATGTTAACACAGATTCTTTTATTATATATTTAGCATTTAGGCTTTATATATATACATTCTGTACTCTTACATATCCAATTGTAATCATGTGAACTTGTTCTTATGTTAATAATATATGGGATATGGTTTGCATTGTATGTTACTTAAATGTATAATTCTGCTCTTTGACACTTGTATATATTTTGAATATTACCTAACATGTATCGTTGTCATATCTTTCAGGAAAAATTAAAGAGTATACAACAGTATCTTGTGTTGAAAGAGCTTTGCTTGTGATAGCCAGAATCTTCATGCATGTGTATCCATTTGGAAGGAGACCAATAACATTTAGTAGTGCAATTACTATAATAAATTAGTAATTGTTATGTTTCCATGTTTTAGTCATGTTTAAGTTTTCTGCTGTAGATGCAGGGTGGGTTGTGAAAGAGGTGCTTTTTCACATTTCACCTATAATTGCAATGTGTTTAGTTTTTTTTTTTTTTTTTCTTCAGCACAGTGTGTTTGTTACATGGGTGTGGAACTTGGCCTTGGTTTATTGCTGTAATTTAATTTCAAAGGATGATTTACCTTTCTCGGCCTTTGGGCTAAGATCAAGGTGTTTGTTTTATGCTAGTGCTTGTGGACTTTTATAGCTTTAGTAGTTCTGGTTTTTGTTCAATTCCTAGTTTCCTACTTACTAAATCTATTGTGCTGAATTACAATATTTCTTTTTATGATGGGTTTTACTGTCACTATTAATAATGGCCTATATAGTAATAAACTTATCAAAATAATAAGTTTGTTCACTTGTTCACCAATAACACTGTTTCAATTTAGTATTTGATCTATCAAGCTAAAAAATATCGTAAAAAATAAATAAAAAAATTCTTTTTCAAATCATTTTAGATCGGTCTAGTGATTAATTTACTAATTCGCTTAAACAAGTATTGAATAAATTTTACAGTTTAAATTAGGTCTAATTTAATACATTAATAGTAATTATATTCGTATTTTTAGATAGAAATCTAAATGAAATTTGAAAAGTAATTATTTATTTTTTTTATATAATTATAATATACAATTGATTGTATTTAAATTTTTTTATATTGACAAATAAATTAATAAATATTTTTTTAAATATTTTATTCTCTTATCTATACTTTATTTGAAATTATGGACTGCAATGAGGTGATGCAACTTCAATCTTGTGATTACACAAGTAGATTTAAATTACAATTGTATTCTTACCTGCAAAGAGACATATATTTACATAGATTAATCTCAATAATATAACCACAAAAATTTTAGAGAAAATCGTATGTATCACAACCATAATAAAATAAAATTTTGAAGCTTCAAAAAAAAAATAATTGTATATAATTTTGCCGATAAAACTAATTTAAAAAAGTAGTTTACCTTCAATCCTACACCCAACCAAACATTCCCCTAAACATATGATATGATATGTTTGGTACTGTTGACTCTCTCATGTATAATGCAAGCTACATAAGTCAACTACCTCCTCAAAATGCTTTAATTAGATTTTGTATCATCTCAAAGCTAAGTTCATGTATGAAATGGTTACAGAAGTTAATTACATTTCTCGATAAACCTGTCTGTCAACTTATTAAAAGCGATGGACTAAAATCCAATAAACTTTTATATAATAAGCTCACTACTTCATATTCTGATCTCTTGAACAAGTTAAAGTGATTTCAAGTTTCAACTACGTACAAAATTGAAGTTAATAACTGAACAAAAGGAGTAAAAGAAAACGTTGCAGACAGAGGTTCATGCATTATGCAACTCCTGCCATAGCTTCTGCAGCATTTCTGGTTATTCAGAAAAGTGAGAGTGATTAGTCACGAGCTCTGAACTATTGTCTCCTCCAAAACTTTGTCTTAACAATCTGGGGACCATTTTTTGGACCATAATGTGTATGTTAACCCCACAAACCAGCTCAGTTATTACATTCATCATCATCACTCATCAGTTTTTTTGATCTTTTCTTTTTCTTTGCCAGAACCTTCTAGAGATGCTCACCACTACTCTACTACTGCTTATCTTCGGTTTCAATAATTCCTTTTAACATTTTCGATCTTCTTCTATGTTCTGTACCACTAAGCCACTCTCTGTGTTACAAGTTACCATAACCAATTGCTCCATCTTTTTCACAGATAATAACAAAGAAACTTTGCAACTAAGGTTGAAACTATCCTTCTCTTCCTTTTCAGAATGAAGCTAAGTAGTAGGAACAAACTTGGATTTTGTCTTTCTTCATCATCATCATCATCTTCTTCATCAGCTTCATCGATCCTTTTTGTTCATATCCTCGTTTGTGTTTTTCTTCTACTTCTTATTATTATCCTCTATAAACTGTTTGCATTGCACATCACATTTGTAACATAACATGAATATTCTTATGCACTTGAATATATTTATTAGTTTTATTATTTCTTCTTGAGTTTAACTATGCTTCACTGTTCATGGATGAAACAGTTTTCATCATGATGATGGATAATAAATACTTCTGTCTTCTGATCTGTAGTGTTATATTATACATATGGTATTGAATTGCTTTAATTAACGAATAATTATTAATTAAGTATTTTTTTTTTTCAATTGTTATATGCTATACTATATATTGATGCTAGATGATATGGTTTTTCAATTCCTAATGTAGAAAAATTTATCATCCTTTGATTTGATGTTTGCAATTGGCATCCAACTTTTGCAAATAAAAACACACACAAGACACCAGCAGATATTTTAGAGTTTAATTTATTTTATTTTATTTTTTATCTTATATATGAAGCAATAATAGGGTCGCTTTCGCATTTTCCTTTTATGGGCATAAAAGAAGGGTAGCTAGGTCATTTCGTTTTCTTGGAAGTTAGACAAAATTAAAAGGGTTAAAGGGATAAGGGACTTGTTAAGTAGTTGTTATTTTTCATACCGTAAAATGTTTTTTTTTTCTTTTTTTTTTTTGGTGTCTTTTTCATACCGTTAAATTAATCATTCACGCATGCATATATATGAATAGACTTGTCTAGGGCATTCAACCATACATTTGTTTTGCAACTACCATTGAACTTGATTAAAATTTCTATTAGTCATTAGCTTTGCTTAGAGACCAAGCTAGTTTTCTGTATATTTCAGGTATTTTTTTTCTTGCAGATACATGAATCCACCTTATTAACAAGTAAGAAATTTCTTATGCTTATTCTAATTAGGGTCTTAAGGTTGTGATTAGAGTTTGGGAGTGAGTCAATCTAGATGATAAATCAGTTCGAGTTTAACTCATTAATAGCTTGATAAGTTGAACTTAGCTTATGGACTGATGAGCCGAACTTGAGTTTGGAATTAAATTCATAAATTAAATTAGTCGAGTTTAAGTTTGAATAAATTCAGCTCATTAGCTCATGAGCTCGTTCGATTTTATATATATATAGATACATTTTTTAAATTGAATAGATAATGAAATAGAACGTGACAAATCTAGTTAAATTGTTAGGATAAAAGAGAATAATAGAGATGCATTTATATCTTAATGTTCTTAATTATTTAAAATTTTATAGAAATTTCTTATATATAATTTTGATGTAGGAAATAAATAAAAAATTTATAATTGTAGATAGACAATATATAAAATTAATTTTTTTAATATTTTTAATATATAAATTATAATTTATTGATATAAATTATAAATTATATTGTTGTTATTTGAGTTAGCTTGTAAACTAATAAATTAAATGTCCTAAAAAAAATACTTTTTATCAACAATTTAAAACATTTTTTAAAAGTTTTTCATTATTGATTTCATGTTATTAAAATTTAAAATTTATATAATTCATCTAAAATAAAATATTATTTTTGTTCTAAACATATGAAATAAATAATAATGTATGTTGTCTCTAATATTTTTTTTCTTCATATTTATGGTCTAAAAGGTTTAAATATGACTCAATATTATCCCACTATTAATTAACTCAATAAAAAATTATTAATAAATATGGTGAGATTATTTATCATAAATATTGTTTAGCAAACTGCTATAATATTACCATCTGTGAATAAATTTTAAAAATAGTAAAATGGACTAAAAAACAAAAAAATAACATATAAAAAAATTTAAGATATATAGTCTTCTTTCGTTTGTACATTGTCATCAAGTTCTTATTTTTATATAAGATCGTCTTTTTTATTAAATTACATAGTTTTAGAAGATATACATGATTATTATTTTTAATAGAGTTAAAAGGTATAGATAATATTGAGTCACTTAAAATGTTTGAAATACAAAAAAAAAAGATTAAAAATACATTTATTGCAAATATTTTAAACAAAAATAATAGTTTACCTTACACTTAATTATTAGCTACATTGTTTAAGTTAGCTCTGAATAGTACTAGTAAATACTTTAGTAGTCTTGAATTTCCAAATGGGGAAGGAAAAAGAAGAAAAGAGAAGTTGCTTACGTTTCTCTGCATCTCACACACAGAAACACACATGCATGATTAATAATTGACTTTAATCTTTTGAAGAGAAAGCATGCGTCATTTGGATTTAATTCACTTATTGTGATGTGAGTGTCACTAACTACTTTATGTAAGTAGCTAGTGAAAAGCCTCAAATTGCCCCTCCTCCATGCATATCTCTCTGCCAAAAGAGTTTTTTGCATGTGGTCCTGATTTTAATTCTTAAGTGGAGAGTTTTAAATAAAAGATAACATGCATAATAATTGGTCCCTCACACTCTCTCTCTCCGTCCAAATTTAATTTTAATATACGGACACTATAAAATAATTTTATATGTATATATAATTATATAATATTAAATTATTAAAATAATTTTTATTTTTATTAATTATGTAAAAAATTATTTAAAAAAATAAATATAATTATACGATTAAAAATTATTTTATTCTGTTAGTACATTAAAATTAAACTGGTATATTATGAAAGCGAGTAGCTTTCAATTATTGTCCCAAGTAGCTATCATACACATAGACATGACAATTGCGCAATGGACTAGACACCACAACTTTTATGAGTATCACTATTAGTTATCTAAAGTGGATTTCTCTCTTTGTCTTCCAAATCCTCTCCTCGTGATGCTTCTCTTCGCGTGTTTTTTATTTGTTTTATTTCCTATTTCTTTTTCAATTCCCTTCCTAACTTTACCCTACCTTTGAGTAAGAAAGAATCAAAATTAAAGCATGCATATATCTTCCAAAAATGTGTATGTATGTGGCAAACGTTTTCTTTCTATATATTTTTCCAAAAAGTTAAGTGTAACTTAACAAAACTCTCACAATTATAGTAATGACTTTTTCTTATCAAAATTTTGATTATTGAGTATCATTTGCAATCGTTTCTCATAAAATAATTATATAGAACTAATTTTTTATTAACGTTAAAAATTGGCCGATATTAATTGAAAAAAAAATGTCTTTTTTGTTCTAATTTCATGATGAATATAATAACAATAATAATACATCACAAAGTTTGTAAAATTTTGTACTAATATACTATTTGCAGAAAATCTTGTACTAATATATAGATAGAAGATATAGAGGCATGCGAATATTGGTTTTTGTAACAAGTTGTGGTCTCATGGGTAAGTACATTTTAACTTGATGCGGTTTTGGCTTGCTCCCATGGACCCCCATGTGATGCAATTCAGTCACATAATTAACCTTTTGTAGTTGTCGATAAAGTGTGACTAGCCGCTTTTCTACATCTTATATATATATGTCTATGTGTTATTAACAATGGTCCCCTTTAGGGTTATTATTATTTAACCTTCATAATCCTAAGGATTTAATTTCCAAGAAACTATATTAAATTCAATTCATTTGTCACAAATTAATTAATGATTAAACATGTGATGATGATGAGGATATAATATATGAAGCAGGTGTTATATATATGTAACTAGTATGGCAATGATTATTGATAATGCTTGACCATAATAAAAAATGATAAGGTAGATGGAGACTACCATTTAATTATATTTGACCAATAAGGGGATGTGTGCCACGTGGCATCCCATGCGCCATTGCTTTATCTTTGAGTGCGGCGTGGTTTGGTTCAATTCCGGCATCTACTTCCTTTTTCTTTTTCTATGCTATGCAAGTTTTCAACTTCTTCACACCCAAACTTTATTATTCTCTTCAATAATAACAATGACATACACCAACCAAAATTCCATAAGAATTTTCTAGCTATCTCTTGCTGAATCAAAGCATAGTAGTAGTGCAAGCTTAATTTCTTCATCACTTCTTCCATCATCTCTTATGGTCCTTGGTGTCAGATCAGACAGTGTGGTAGGTGTTCAAGTAAGTATCCTTCTCTCACTATAACTAGGGTTTGTAACTTTGTATCTGCATACATTCAATTTCACATGTTTTCTATGGGAAACCACATTATTCTAATAATAGTTAATATTTTCTATGTTATTCTTATTAATAAATGCTTCTTCTTTTTTTAGTTTGTCCATGTACCACATCATTTTTCAGACTTGAATTTTCCATGCCTTAGCTTCATTAACCAAAATTAATTTTGATTATGATAATTTTGTGCAAAATTGTATGTTGTATGTCCTATAATTCAAGACAGATCAGGTTTAATTATTTGCTGCTCTAGAATAGTCTAAATAGTAGAAGATATTCTCAATGATATACTTGTTAACAGTATAAGAATCATATCTGTTTATTACAAATAATTTAAGTAAAATATTTTAAAATTTCATGCATGATATGATGGATGAAGCAGCTTTTTCAACCTTATCCTATTATATACACTTTATGTTATATTGATTTTCTTAGGTATCCGATATTGCAGATATATACCTAAGAGGGACAACCATCAAATCCAACAGTGGAGAGACTTAACATCTAGGAATTAATTTCATTACTATTGTTGTCTGATATATATATACATGGAGGAACAGATGAAAATTATTGAGAATCAAAAGGTACTGAAAGTACAGCTAAACTCTGCAAGAACCAGCAGCAGCAACAAACAATGAAAGAGATTGACATTTACATAAGATGAATAACAGTAATAGTCCAAAAGACCCATCAGATTTTCCACTAAAACAAGAGAGTAGTGATCATCATCAACATGAAAAGGCATCATCATCATCAGCAGCAGCAGCAGCAAAGGCTTCTTCATCATCATCATCATCACAATGGCTAAGGTTGAAGGATCCAAGAATTGTTAGGGTATCAAGAGCATTTGGAGGAAAAGACAGGCACAGCAAGGTTTGCACAATAAGAGGGTTAAGAGACAGGCGTGTGAGGCTTTCAGTTCCAACAGCAATTCAGCTCTATGATCTTCAAGATAGGTTAGGGCTTAATCAACCTAGTAAGGTTGTTGATTGGTTGTTAAATGCTGCTAAGCATGAAATTGATGAGCTTCCACCTTTGCCACATATCAATAATCCCTTCACTAACCTTAGTGGTTTTCCATCATCATCTTCTAATTCTATGATCAATACTAATGAAGCTAGCACCTCAATGTTCAATATCAATAGGAGCATTCATCAGTGGCAAGGTTTAGCACAGAATTATTCTAAGTGGAATAATAACAAGTCAAAGTCATCATCATCTACTAAACAAGCTTCATCAGAAGATAATAATCAAATAGTTACTGAAGAGGATAACAATAACAAGGAAGAGGAGGAAGGTGAAGAAGAAGGTGCAAATGTTGTTTCTACTACAAATCATCATCATCATCCTTCATTCCTAGGTTTGCTGAATACTATGCCAATTGGTAACTACCAATTTGAGCAACATAACTCATCAAATGATGTTAATGTTGCTCAATTGGGAAACCATAATCATGGGTTTATTACAAACCAAACAGATTTGCAAAGCATTAATCTTGTCCCTTTTCCATCAACATTGTCCTTATCAACTGGTGGGAACAATATAACACAGTCATACTTCCCTTCACATTCATCAGAAGCAATGGATCCAAGACAAGAACAACAAATCAATCATCATCATCATCATCAGTATCATCAGATGTTGACCTCTCATCATCTTCATCAAAATCTCTTGACAAATAATCTTCCATCTTTCAGCTTGGCTATGATGAGCACTCCAATCCTTCTCCACCATTCTCACAACACAAGAGAAAGTAGTAGTCATCAATCTCATCACAAAGATCACCATTTTCCTTCTTCCAAGTGATGATGATTCTACAAGAATTCATGCATGGTACAAAACTTAATCCAAATTTTATTTCTTCTTCTTCCCTTTTAAAATATATGCATGGATGAAGCTAAGGAGGAGTGTGAGGAAAAGCTCCATTATTAGTGACAAGCTAAGGTTTGGTTGAATAATAACCATGTCGTTTGTGAATGCATGTTTTTGGATTTTCTACTTTAATTTCTTGAATTAAGTAGGGCTTTATTTATTTGAATTTTTGCTCGTTTAGTTTGAATCTTTTTTTTATTACATGTTGTTGAATGGTCTAATAAACTAAGATTTTGGCTTTCTAAGAGTAGTTCTCTTGCATAATAACAAAGAGAACAAGTGCACACCTTGTTCATTTTATTTGTAAGACATGGCACCATTATTTACAGTCTTAATTACAATGTTGTTACTTCTTTAATCTCTTAAATCTTTGTTTGTTTCTATTCCATGAGATGAAAGAACACAAATGCATCAATTATAGATAGTTTAGAGTTTAAGATTTAAAAATTTGTCTCTCAAAATATTAACTGACTTATCTAGTTTTTTTTTTCTTTGATTATTTTTTATAATTTTTTAAAGAGAATTACGAAAATAATATGATTTTATTTGTTGTTTTCACTTTTGGTTTAAAAAAATAGAAATCAAAGAAATTATTAGAATTGAATGGTTGTTATAGTGGAAGAAAGTATAGCATATAAATGCTGTCAAAGCAAAGGGTAGAGGTACATAAAGAGGGTATTGTTGGTTTGCATTATTAGGGAATTTTGTTGAGATTAATCACGTTATATATAGTACTACGTACTATAAAGAAAGAAAGAAAGAAAAATGCGCATGAAGACAAAGTTCAAAGTACTGTTCCTTCAGTCTACTTTGTCTCCGAACAAATTCAGAATGTGTCTAGCCCTTTTGAGAGAGGGGAAAAAGAAGAAAGAAAAGAAAAGAAAAAGAAAAAGGAAAAAAAAGGGTTGTCTATGAAAAAGATCGAAGGGGAAAAAACAGTGTTGATGAGAAAATATTATGGCACATTATGGACTTATGGTTTAGGTTCCACACTTTAATTTGCTATGTAGTTTGTTTGAATGCATTGCACATGAAGACATATAGATTGTAAAATCATTAAATTCTTATCATTAGCTACTGTTATAAGAGTAAGCAGAAGTTATATTCTTATAATTATTTCCTTGTGTAAGGAATTTTCATTTTATTAGAAGGTGAAAATTTAGGTGTAGCCAACTTTACATAAAATTGATAGTTAAAAGTCGTTAAATAATTTAATTAATTTAATTAAATTTTTATCTAATAATTATCGATTATTAAATTTATGTAAAATTGAATGCGTTTGAATTTTTATCTTATTAAAATATATGTGTCAACGTGTGTGTATTTTTTTTTTTCAGTTAGCATTTAAAGATTGGGGAGTGTTAGATAAATAATGATTATCTTAAATAATATGAATAATAATTAAATAAAAATACACTACATCCTAATTTAATGCTACTAATTAAATTTAAAATTAATTTATTCTTTTAACCTTATTAATTCACATTGTTGATATATTATTTAAAACTGTTGTTGATTATTTATACTTTTTCTTAAAGGGGAGATTTATAGCTAGATGCAATGCTTCACTTGGTTGCTTTGTGTATTAATCATAGGAAGTTATTTTCTCGTAGGGTTTTTATAGAGAACAGTTGATTATTAATAGGTGGCTTGCATAATTTTCTTATATATATAGTTATTATTAGATGAATAAGATCTTTATATTTTACTAATCAAAACTAATTAGCCAATAGAAATACTACTAATACATGGTAGTTGGAGTGACAAATGTCTATCTTTTTTTAGTTAATGATCTTAGATTGATTTGAGTATTTAAAAATTGATTCCCTATAAGGCTATAATATAATTTCCAGGAAAATTAAATGATGAATTTTATACTTACACTAACAGGTTGTGTGTAAATATATATCCACTGGCAAGTTTATAACTTAGCTTGTTAGATCTCACATATTCTCAACCTTTTTTTATTTGTTTTGGTGGGTGTGTTATTTATATATCAGTTGTACCATTTTTACAATGATGAATATGCTCTTATACAGTACAACGCAATAAAAACAAGACAGAAAAAAAAAAGAATAAGTAATTACAAGGAGTCATGCATATTTAGCCAAAAAAAATCATTTAGTGAGAAAAATTATAAAATAATAAAATAATAAATTAATTACTATTAAATTTATAATTTCTATCATGTATGAATCTTACTACTTTAATTTAAGGGTAATTAGAGTCTTATTTTTTTGTTTTATCAATTTTTTTACTTTAGATAATCTTAATCTTATTTAATTTAGTTAGTATTCAAATTCATGAGAATATTATGATAAATTCAGCCTAAATCAAATACAGAAAGTTAAAATAGTCATGTTATTAACTATCCTGTTTGGAACTTTAGAAGTAACTTTTTTTTAATTTTTGACTTATAAAAGTAGTAGTATTAATGTCTGGTGCAATTTTCAAAATCAAATTGCAACTTTCTAAAAAGCTATTTAGGAGCTTATAGAGAAGTTAAAAAAATGACTTCTCTCATAACACTTTTACTTTTTATCACATTTCTATAAAATAAGCACTTTTAGAGTTAAAAATCCAAATACAAAATAACTTATTTATAAGTTACTTTTAACAGAATCATTTATTGTTTAAGTTATTTTATCAAAAGGAGCTTAATTAAGTTGGTTATCCAAACTGGAGTAAAGCTTAAAAGCCTTTTAACTTTTCTCTTATAATTTACTATAGTTCATTTATGGGGCTAGCCTTCACTAGCTAGCTTCCAACGTTCATCATGTATTCATAAAAAATACATCAAACTAGGCAACAAATTTAGCATCTAAGATTGTGTTGTAACAACAGTGTTTCAATTACCATGAAGGTGAACTATTATCCATTATTTAATTTGTATGTATGTAGTATTGATATAAAAGGTATTTTATACATATTTAATTACTATTACATTTTATATCAAGATTAGTTAAACGCAATTAATTTAAAATTATAATAGAAAGAAATAACAAATCTACCTCAGTCTGTTCCTCCTCTTCTCCCATCATTACACATTATCCTTCTTTCCCTTTACCCTCACATCTTTTCATAACATTGGTGTCTTGAAGAAATATTTGAGTTTGAGAAATTCTTCATACATAAAAATCAAAGATGGTATAAATATAATTAGAGTGTAATACATTTGTCTTATAATAGCCCTAAACCTTATATATTACGAAAGGCGTCATATACTATGTGACCAATAGAATATTTTTTTATTTAGTCAATATATATAATTAATATAAAAAATTAACTATTAACTAATATTGACTAAAAAATTGTTAATAGTTTAGATTTACTTTTATGAAAAATTAGTTGATCATGTTTACTCACTCCAACGGATGCGGGAGATGTCTGCGACAAACTATTTGCGGAATTCCCAAATGCAGTAATTCACGATAGATAATTGCGGTTCCATCTAAATCAGCTTACCGACGTCGAATTTCTCTTATTTAGTGTCGAAGTCAGAATGGCTGCCGCTAATTCCTTTTCAGTTGCAGATAATTTTACCCCCCAAATTTCTTCAGAATATCCACAATCGATAATTCGAAGAACTCGCCAAAAGGAGAGTGCAGAGCGCTCAAATCTCTTCCCTATTTCATCCTGCTCCACTCTATCACCGTTGACTCGCGTGGCTGCCGATCCACCCTTCTCTCCTTGTTGTCGACCATTCCTAGAATCAGATTCGTCGACCTTTGATGAAAAAAAAATGAACAAATTCGCTTATACATAGAATTTATGATCGATAACAAGAATCATATGATAACTTTTTAGAATCAATACAACTCTGAAGAATGGTTAAGTCATGCATCAATGTTGTGTGTATGCAAAAATGTGCATGGATCGGAAAAGAAAAATATTCTTTGGACATGATTTTATCATTTATTTGAAATAAGGATTTAATTTTATTTTAATTGTGAGGATAGAACTACAATTGATTTAAAGAGAAAGGGAAAATCATATATAATTTCATTTGCATTTCAATAAGTTGTCCTTTTGGTAAAACTCACACATAACACATACAAGGATAAATAATTTTACTATAAGACTACAATTTAAACGAGGATAAATAGTTTGACTACAAGACTACACCTAAGGACTTATACTACTAGTATAGAAATAATGGTCCAAGAAAACAACCCTAACATGTTTTCATCTATGAAAAAAAAGAGTTAGAAGCTTAACAAAGGAAATCATCATAGAGTAAATAGGTAGACAAAAATATATATATATAAAAAAAAATAGGTATAAAAGAAAAGCCTAAAAATAAGCACATATCTTTTGTTTCTCCTTTAATGTTTTACTTTTCTTTTGGATTTAAAAAAATGAAAAATATAGATTTTACTATTTTTTTACACAAAATATTATACTAACAAGTATTTTTTTAAGTTAAACTACCAAAATGATACTAAAAAAATTATACTATTGATAAAAATAATAATAAAAGATACGAATGATAAATGCTTTTAAATGATTTAAAAATATGAAAAAATATTATTTTTTATGAGTGACAAATAACTTTTTTATTTATCAAATACTATGTGCATTTAAAAATTAGATAAATATTTAAAAAATAAATATAAATATTCAGAAAAAAATTGAGTTCCTAAATTTTTTAATTTTTAAAAATAATTTAGGTCATTTACAAGAAAAATTAATTAGCTTAAAATTATTAACTTTTAAATATATAAAGTATTTTATTTTTTTAATAATATTTGTAAAAGCTTTTAAAAAATATATATTTAATATCTAATTTTTATTTTTTATATATCTTTTTGTTTATATCTTTTAAATACGTAATTTATCCAATTTTTTTAATAATTAATTTAAAAACACAGTATTTTTCTTCTCTAGATTTACGCGGCTTGGTTCCATACGTTTAGGACGACGCCGTTTCAACTTTCCACGACAACGAAGATTCAAGATTATTGACTACACGCTACATTCATGTTCGAAATTTTCGCAATAAACTTTAGAGGGATCTAAAGACGAAATCGCATCGGGTCTACGAGCGAAGTTCTCTTTTCCATTTCAAGCTCCTTTCTCTTTCTGCGTCAAATGATGTCTTCGATCCAAGGGTTTCAAAGGGTTTAAGCTAAACCGAATCGCAAACCCTAAATTTCCCAATTTTATCTACCGATCTTCCATTTATGCCCTCAGATCCAATCAGCACTTCTCATCTACTGGTAACTTGGTAAGCTTCACTTTCCCCCTCAAATTTTAATTATTCAGCTGAAATTGTTTTCTATATAGAGTTCAGCCTGGGAGTAGTTACTAGTTAGGGATTTGTAGCTCAATTATAAGATATTGTTGGTATTAGTTAAAGTTCTGTCTAGCTGAAGTTCACTTTTTTCTTTTCCGAAAAAAAAAATAAATTTTCTCAGAAGCGAAGTTGGTGAATTTCAATTTTTTGGTGAGTTCTGGAAATGAAGAGAAATAGTGATTTGGATAATATTTTTCGGGTTTTAAAGTGATATGAAGTGTGCTGAATATGAGCAATGGTGGTGGGAAGACTGGAAGGCATCTTGAGAAGCCCAGCACATGGAAGAGGAAATCAGGTGCTGATGATTTTGCCCAGGCAATCGCGAAGATCGCGGTAGCACAATTGTTGGAGAGTCAAGGTTTTCATTCGTTTCAGCAATCAGCCCTTGAGGCGCTGTCTGATGTCGCTGTTCGATATGCTTCGAGCATTGGGAGATCTGCTCATTACTATGCTAATCTTGCAGGGAGGACTGAATCCAATGCTTTTGATGTCATTCAAGGGTTGGAGGATTTAGTATATGTGCAAGGGTTTTCAGGTGCTTCTGATGTTGACCATTGCCTTGAGGATTCTGGTGCTGTTCGGGAAATCGTTCAGTATGTCAATGAAGTTGAACCAATTCCATTTGTACATCCTGTTCCCCGGTTTCCAATCGTGAAAGATCGTGAGCTGACTCCAAGTTTTTCACGAAAAGGAAAAGTGCCTCCTGCTGAGCATATTCCTGCCTGGCTGCCTGCATTCCCTGATCCACAGACGTATTCACTTGATTCTACAGTGGATGCAAGAGGAGCAGACCCTCATGCTGCCAATGGCAAATTTGAGCAAGAAAGAGAGAACGATAAGGGGGATAGGTCTCTGTTGAGTTCGCAGCAGCAGATGGTCTCAGGTATGTTTGAGAATCCCACCTTCGCTGACCCGGATGATGCCAAGGCAAAGAAAGCATCTGTGGAAGGTAATCCTTTCCTTGCACCACCTTTGAAAGTTGGGGAAAAGGAAGTTGCTCCTATTGCCCCTCCTACTAAGCTCTTCAACAATGTCGCTTTCGATAATCCTGTCGCAAGGAATTTCCTTGATGATAAATCCGTATCAGTATTAGAGACGTTTGCTCCAGCAATTGAAGCGATGAAGAGCACATCCTGTGATTCCGGTGAAGATCAGACAACACGTGTTTTGAATGAGAACCCTAGGGTTCGTTTTAAGATTGGGGTAGGAAACAAATTCTTAGGAAGGTCCACAGGTTTGAGTCCTGAAAAGGAGCATCAGAGGACTTTGCCGTGGTTTGCAATGGAAGATGAGAAGGATGACAGGAAAAGAAGGGCTGAGAAAATTCTGAGGGAATCTCTAGAAAATCCAGATCAGCTTGTTCAATTGTAAATGAGATTGCTTCAACTAGGATCTGTATACTCGACACTTTCTCAGGACAATGTGATGATAGCTAGTTCTGGGATATTGAAATTTAGGCGACTGATACTATTGAAATGAATGTTACATTTTCCCCCAGGCATTTTCCCACTCTAACAATCTTCTGAGTATGTGCACTAGGCAATCTGATATGTGGAAAATGCTTTGAATTCGTGTGTTAAAAATCAATGCAACATGTAAGACTGAAATCCCATAGAAAGTATCAAAATAACATCTTTTCCGATTTACTTTGGTTTTTGCTTCTTTAAAGCATTATTTGAAATCCTGCCAACAACACTAAAAACAACTTCCATTCTAAAATTCGCATATATCAATGATGGGAATTTCACAACAGTTTTATCATCATGTACTACTTTTTCAATCTATGGTTGTTCTCTGCCAAAGAGTATAGAGTTGCCTATTTATGGGGTTTGCTTTGAGTTGCTCTACTTCCGACATTACAGATACTAATGATGCCTTGGCAGTATAGTATTTATAAGAACATAAGAGTTGAGGGTATAATAATGTTTAGTTGAGATGGAGGAACCGACACCATTTTATGTTTAGAGAAGGCGCTGTAGTGAAAACTAGATACTGATATACATAATCATGTATTTCTGCATGTATTTATGAACTCATGAACCATAAATACATAAAGAAAGACACTAAAATGTGCAATAATTTATACAAAAAACAAGGGTTAAACTCAACTAAGCAGCTTATTAGCCTCTCTTCAAACTGTGTGTATTGGAAGGTGACACACAAGATTGGAACTTTTTATTTTTCCTCTTTTTGGGTCAAGCTAATGAAACAGTAATTGCCTGCAATGCCTACCAGCACTGTTTGCTAATTCTCCTCTAACAACTTCAGTTATCAAATCTTTAAAGATCAACCTCTCTATATCCAACACAACATTTGGTATCTCAGTGCTGCTGTTAGTCCAAACTGTGGGGTGATGCATCAAATTCAAATCTCCCCATAAGAGACTGGTCAAATTCTCATCCTCAATGGCCAAGTCAAGATTCTTTTTCTGAGGTTGTAACTGGTCTATTTCTGTGCATACCTCATCCAAAAGCTGCTTCCCCTGTAGGTTTCTATCTGGTAGCTGGTTTGTTAGGCGCCACTGAGTATAAGAACTCTCCAAGAATGATTTTTGAACAAGAATGTCATTAACCACATCAAATATGAGTTTTCTTTGCATTTGCTCTGGACTAATAATCTTGCCACTGTTAAAATCCTTCTTGTGTGTTTTCATTTGTTCTAATGCAAAGAATAACTTTGGGTTAATCAAGTAACCTGGTGAATGAGAAATCTGGCTAGAGGTGCGTCCGCTAAGAAGACCGGATGCTAGCAGGATTTCTGCTATATATTTATGGTCAGAATCCTTATTGTCACTGAAACTGGTGAGTTTCTCATCATTCTGATTGATATCTTGAAGAATTTGAATGAAATTCTGGGTATTCGAGTCTCTATCATGAATGATGAAGTTAGCTTTTGTTGTGTTGGATAAAGGAAGATCAACAGAGTTCTCCTCACTGTTTTCATCAGCACTTAGAACTTCTTCACCTGTGTGAGAAAATTTGAAGAGAATTAAAATGTAACTCAAAATTGTTTCCTGAGTTATTGTTGTTGTAATGCCACCAAAAAGTGTATTAGCTTAAATAATTAATCTGAAAATGAACTTAGATTATCCATGATGAAATATAAGTTGAATACCTAAATCATCTGACATGTCTGATCTCTTTCTCACTGGAGATGGTGGGTCTTCCCTGTAGAATGCAGGATCAAGAACAGACACAGGACTTGGTTGTTCTACAGTAACCATTGTGTCAGCCTTAGAGCTTCCTGAACACTGATCAAAATAAAAGAACGACTAAGCAATTGGATTAGATGCAAAATCTAACAATAAAAAGGGCAACCCGGTGCACAAGCGTCCCGCATTTAACGCAGGGTCCGGGAAAGGGCCGCAACCAAGGTTGTAATGTACGCAGCCTAACCTGATAATTATATCAGTGGCTGTTTCCACGGCTTGAACCCGTGACCTTGAGGTCACGTGGAGACAACTCATCCGCTGCTCCGAGGCTCCCCTTCATGCAAAATCTAACAATGCAATGAAGAAATACTTACATTTTGATTCAGGCTGCCAAGCTGGATGGAAGAGCTATTAGTATTTCCTGATTGATCCATGCGAATGATTTCTCTATCACTGCTTCTCTTGTCAAAATCTGGAGAAATGAAGTTAACACGAGCCTTAAAATCCCTCCAATGGACGCTAGGCTCGCTGAAACATTCATTTCTTTCGTGCAATTTCGGTCTTGGTGTTGTACTTGGGGAAGAAGGAAACCTCAAAGAGTTCCTATACTCCTGCCTTCTGCTAATACCAGAATCTGAAGATGGGCTGCTTGGTGGAGAGCGCCTCTCCAATCCAAACTTATTCTGTACCCTTGGACTCCTAGCAGCTGTTACGTTACCAGAACTAGTGTTTTCTCCATTGCTTTCTTGATGAACTTTCAATGATTGCATCGATTTTGAAGTTCTCGAGTTATTACCCTTATTTGCTAAAGGAATTGATTGACTAAAAGGATCCCTGACATTTCTGATGGTTGAACTGACATCTTTGCCTGTTTGCTTCTCAGCCAATCTTCCATTACCACGAACTGGAATTCCTTTAGAAGAAGGATTGCTGGATTTTCTAGCAACTTTTTCCGGTTTCATGATGAATATTGGCAATTCACTACCCTGGCTTGTGTTTGATGTCTCACTTGTGGCAGACTCTGAGTCTTTTTGTCGACTTCTTGTGCTTTGTAACTTTGATCCTTGATTGAGACTGCAAATTTTTCTATTGTAAGATGGAGACTTTGAAGCCTGATCACTAGTACTGCCAGATGTATCTTTATATCTCTGCATTGCATCAAGAATTTGTTTAAGGGCTCTGAGATCCTTGCCAGACTTTTTGAACTCGAGTTCTGCCCGCCTTTTATCAATTTCCCCATATACAGATATGCAGGACTTTGAGGCTTTCACATCAGATTCACTTCCCTTGGAAACTTGCAGTTGAGAACTTTGGTTTGCATCAGTTTGCCTCCATGGACTTGATTCTAGAGCAAATCGCGAATATGGTGTTGTGTTTGTGATCGAGTCAACAATTCTGTATCGAGCCGAGGTAGATTCCTGGCTACTTCTTGGAGATACTGAGCTTTGGTTCTGCTTGTATTCATCACTTGTTCTAGATCTTTCCAAGAGCTCATTTTTATTGTTGTAGCAACTAGCAGTCGCTGGTGGAGTCTGGCAAGTTTGTGTCCATTCTGGCAAGGCTTCCAGTCCCATCAACTTTGCTACGACACTGGATGATCTTCTCGAAGTATCTGGTTCTTGTGGCTGGTTAAGCACTGAGCTGGAGCTTCTCAAATGTCCTTTTTGTGGACCCTTCAATAGGTTGCGAGACTTGTTTCCTTCATTGAGACCTCCAATGGATCCTTGCTTGCTGTCCAAGGAAAACCTTGGAAGTTCCTTATGCTTTGTTGCAGTTTTGAATCTATCTTGTGTATCCCTTCCATCATAAGACAGCCGGGGCGAGTCCCAAGGCGCTTTCTTAGACTTAGCAAGATTATGGAATGCTTCATTGGAGATCATAACTCCTGCATTGACAGATTTTGGGGCAGGCAGAGGCCGGGGCGAGTCGATGTATTTCAAGGTGTGATTCGGACCCTTCTTTTGCTCTTTAGGCAAAGTCTTCACAGATAATCCATGAGATTCTCTCTGAATTGACTCTTTGACAATATCATAGAAGTCAATGGATTTCTGTGTTGGGGTGTCAAGGCGCTTCAATGATAGTTCTGAATTCGAGTTTTCAAGAACATTGATTCGACCAGTTGATAGCGATTCGGTCTGAATTGTCCTGTTGAACTCAAGGGACGACATGCTAGATGAACAAGATGATGAAGTCATAGAAGTTATTGAAGACTCTGTGGAGAATTGTTGCTTCTCTCTGGAACCCTTTAGATTCTTTTCCTGAAAATCACAATATTAAGTTTGTTGATTGATCCTGCTAAAATTCTTTCATGTTAAACTACTATTCTAATATTATCTTACCTTTGCTTTCTGCATTATGTTTTTAGCATTAAGCTCTTTGATGCCATTACTGCTTTCCCCTGAGAAAGAAAGGAAATTTCAGTTATAGTACTAAGAACTTCTCAGATATTATCTTCAATTCACTTTTTATTCCTTTCAGATCACTTCTATAATATCTATGGACATGTTTTCATGTTGAAGCTACAAAGAAAGCATAAACAATTACAGGTTAGTTGTAATGTTCATACCCTTCAAATTATTAAAAAATACTTAAATATTACAATTATCACTTTAAAAAATGTGAGTATTTAACTTTGTTCTGATGTGAACATTACTTGAATATGTATTCTAACCTGATTTCTGAAATATATAGATGTAAAATAAAAATAAAAAGAAAAGAAAGTGCTCAGCTCCAAAACTTAACTCCAGTTACCAGCTTCTGTCAAATCTAATTTGGAGAGTAAGGAACCAAAATGGAAGATAAATAAATAAAATAGTTCAGTAAATTAAATGCTTTGCTTTTTTATCTAGTAACTAAGTGGAGTCAGAGAACTTTAACCACCGGAATCACTCCACACGAAAACAAATGAAAACTGAAGAAGAAAAGAAAAGAAAACAGAACTATCTATGCAATCCGACAAGTTACTGACATAATGTAAGGTTAATTGTGTCAGTCCCTTACTGTTGGAAGAAAATATTCATTTTCACTAGAGAACTTTTTTTTTTCTTTTGTGTAGTAAAAAATAAAAGAAATAAAACTATATACTATATGAATGCCTAAGGTGAAAATTTTTCATTTTTTAAGGACAGCAAACCAACAAAGTCTCTCCACCTCAATACACGTGATATATATGTGAAACAATTTATGTATGTACGAAGACTAGTCCTTCTCACATGTTCATGTTCATGTTCATCAAAATTTTCTACTTCAAACATGTTTGACTAAGATTCCATGAAGCAAAAATCTTGAAAATGAAACAGAACAAAAGAAAATATAAATAATGCAGTTGTCCTACTCAGATGTGAATAATATTCATATCAATCAAATTTTTCTATGAACACAAAAAGAAGAAAAATAAAGTGAATATTGAAGAAGAATACCTGAAGTTGAAGAAGGTGTTTGGTGAGTGTTGGCAGTGAGGAAACGGTGGCGGTCAAAGAGTTGAAAAAAGCCAGTGATGCAACCAATCTGCTTCTGCAATTCTGGGTTTTCATCTTTCACTGATTTCAATACCTTATTTGAAGACATGTTTGTTTGACTTCTCTTCCTTCAAAGCTTCAATGTTCAAGAATGATGCTTATAGAGTCAACAAGCAAAGGCTTCTTTAATGTAGAACAAACAAACAGGTCTTGTGTTATGGAATTTGAACTAGCCTTAAGAATTTAGAGTTCTCAAAGGAGAGAATAATAATAATAACAACAAGAATAGTACATTAAGAATTTGCATGTACTATTTGTTTCATGTGTATGCATGTGCACAGAAAGAGAATGTTCTTGGAACAGAATCAAAGAGAGTGAGAAAATAAAAGAAAAAGAAAGTGTGAAGGGAATATATACTTCTGCAGAAAGAACCAAAAAAAAAAATAAGTGGAAACAAAGCAATCCGAAAAGTTTTTGTTGTAGCACTAGCTAGTAGCTAGCATCCACCATTGAAGAGAAAATTTGATAGACCCAAGAAGAGATGTTTTTGTTTTTTTCTTTGTTTTCTATCTGGGTTTGCACACAGAACAAAGGGTTAGTTTTAATTTTCTTTTCTTTTGTTAGCTCAAGCAGAAGCAGGTGCAGAGAGAGGCCAGAGTGTGTTGTGTTATAGAGAGGAATTGTATTGTGGTGTATACCTTACTATTATATATATCACAAGAAAAATAAAAAAAATAAAAAGATAGGTTGCTTAGAATATATAAGAAAGTAATAGTGACAACTTTTTAATTACATTACGTAAGAGAGAGGGAAAGAATGGGTGGAATTTGGGGTGTCAAAATCCGAGTGCATCAGAGATAGGGAGAAGACTGAAGGAGTTGTTAAAAATTTAATATGCTTAATAAAAGACACATGAGAAGCAGGGAAAGATAACAGGCTGTGTATGAATTCAAGAGTAATTTTTTTATTTTTCAAAAGAAATATGTTATTCAATTCTTCCTAAAGTGATTATGATGGTTATAAACATAAACATGAGAATAATATAGAACAAAAAATGTTTAGTGGAGATTTGGGACTGCCACAATTTAGAAAAATCATAATAGATCATGAAAATAAAAAAGAGTTTGGGAGAAATGTTGATTATGAAGAAATTTAATTAATGCTGGAAAATTTAAAAGACTAAAATAAAAGATATTTAAATTTTTGTAAAAAGAGTGGTAATATTATTTTAAATAAAAATTAGAATTAGAAAAAGTCTTGAGTTAGTATTTTTATTAAAGAGCAATGCTAGGGCCAGCAACTTTTGTAATTGATAGCCATCAATGATGATTTAATGGTGTGAGATTGGTGTGAAATTTCATCCAATGGCTTACCTTTCTCTGTTGGTTACATGCTGGCCAAAATTCAATAAAATTGTTGTCCCTCTAAACTTTTTCTTTACTAAAATCTAGTTAGCATTTAATCATTAAAAGAAAGTATGTAATTTTATATTATTAGATATGATCTCATACCATTAAAAATACTAATAATAGTTACAAATCACAAAATCTGGTGGTCCTATCACTACTGTTATAATTATAAGAGTAGTAGTGTATGTATCTACATTTTGATACATTGATGTTATACAAAGACAGAATTATTCTTAAAAACATATTTAAAAAAGAAGTACATAACATATAGAATTGATATATCTAATGAAGACTTAGATAGTTAAATTTGAAAATTATTTATACAAGTGTGATTGAATAAGAAAAGAAATAGGAAAGTATCTAAGTGAGATTGGATTAAATAATGGAAGTGAATGTGTGGGTCAGAAGGGTCAGATCTGCTCTATGGTCATTTCCTAGCACTTCCATGTGGACAAAACAACGTGGTGGGTCTGTGGCTTGGACCTCTCTCCTTAACCATGTGGACTTTGTCAGAGAAAATGAAAGAAGGAGGATAAAACAAGCCAAGAGATGATGAATAATTTTAATATTTTTTATTTTTTGAAATGGTACATTGTTACATATACTGAGTGAAATTCTGCATGATCTAAAGTGTATGTTGAAAGCATTCCCATACATATCCCTCTGCTCATGCTTTCACCAAATTGCCCTTGGATGGTTAGTTTCATCAGCTTTTTCTCCCATACATGGGACCTGGCCTCAAAATGGAGCTGCTATCATTTCACTTTACCATTCAATATGCAAAAGAGTCTTAACATTGTTTTAATTGTATTCAATTCAAGTATTTTTATTTATTACATGAATGTTACATTTTACCTAATAATAAATCATTAATATTTATGTCTGAATTGAAAGAGAGGTCAATAATAATGTACTAACCTTACCTCCAAAAGTTTGTTAAAAATGGGAATTGAATAAAAACATTATAGGAAATATTGATTACGTTGTAGTTACCAACGTTGCAAGTATCAAAGAGTGTTTCACTTCCATGGCAACATGGTTGGTTATGTGCTTTTTAGTTGGTACATTTTAGCAGAAGCATAGAAATGTAGTGTGGTCCTAAATCCTTTGTCCAATGTGTGTGTGTAGTCACTAATATTATGCAATTCATAGAAAGTTGCTCACTCTTGATTGTGGAATTGGACCATTAATTAACATTCTCATAATATTCAATTAAACCATCCAAATCTTTTTCAACTACTTTGGGTATCAGTTTTTTGCCGCAAACTTAAGGTCTATTATTGCTCCCACTTTTGCAGATAAAAGCCACCACATGTTATTGCTGCATCATCAACACTCTCATTAAACTACTTAATTATAAAAATTAGTCAATTAATTAGAATCAGCACAAAAGATAATTTGCTTTCTCCTATTGAACAAATACATCATAAAGTCTTGGGGTAAGAACACATGGCACAAGTTTAATTTGGTTGATAAATATTAAGGTATTAATATTTTTCAATTATACTTATTTTATATTTAAAATAAAAACAGTTAGTCACTTCTTTATGTTTTTTTTATTAAAAACGTTTGTTCTTATATTTTTTATTTTTTTTAAATTTCATATTTTAGCAATATTATCAATCTTAGTCTCTTGTAAATAAAATTTTAGGTAAAACATACTTTTTCTTTCTGAAATTTGACAAAATTTTCAAAAATACTCCTAAATTTTATTTTATTTCAATTTTGTCTCGGAAGTTTTCTATTTACAGCAAATATACAATTGACAGCTAAATTTTAAAAAATTTTAAAGATCAATCTAACAACAATGCATGAAAATTATGCTTGATTTGTTTGAGTTGAGGGTTTATTCTTATAAAATTGTTGTTGAATCGGTCTTAAATTTTTTAAAAAATTAGCCGTTAGAAGTATATTTGATACAAATCAAAAGTTTTTGGGACACAATTGAAATAAAATAAAATGTAGAATTATTTTTAAAACTTTTATCAAATTTCAGAGATAAAAAATATAATTTATCCTAAAATTTTTAAAAAAAATTATAAATAAATATATTTTCTACTTTTTTAAATTAACTTTTAAAATTAAATTAGCCTCGCCCAATCTTAACGATTTTACACATCAATCACAATTGTTTTGTTCCCAACTATAGGACGATGAAACATTATGATGAGTGTCATCTATATTCCACATACAATCTAGCTAGGAACTTTATATAGTATTGGAAGAAGAGATAAAGTTGAGATTTTATTGGAATACTATCTATATACTATGAATATCAGAGAAAGAATAATTAGAGATTACGTTACATCCTCCAATATTTTATGTTGGTGGTAATAAAGTAGGACAACTAATGGTTCTGATCTTCAATATTTTAGTACACCAGAAATTCATAAAAAAAAAAAAATTAGCAGCAATATTATAATAAACTCAAGGGCAATAATAATTTAAAGCACATCAATCATCAAGGTAAATCTTTATAAGCATTCACACTGTTTCTTCATATATACGCTCTTTAATTACTTATTTGTTTATAGATTCCAAGAAAATTAAAACAAAAATTAACCATTGTCTTAGGTAATATATAACAGTTTTGAAAAATTCTTTGTAGAATAATGATTATATAAATAAGACACTAGCTTCTGAAACCGTGAAATTATATATTCAATTATTCACAGAACCCCTTGTAAGTCTAATGATTATTATGCAATGTGCATGTTAGCCGCTAAGTTTGAAAAGTGTGTAAATTAATTAAAATATCCTTCCATAAATTTCCTTATCCTTCTTACTCAAATTATTTACCTCTTTTCTGTTTGAATTTTATAATTAGGTATATTGTTTAATTTTAAAAAATTATTAATTACTTTTTATCTATTTTATCTTTTATTGTTAAATAGAAAAAATTTGTAAAATGGAGAATTAATAAAAGAAAAATAATATTAAAAATACTTTTCTATTTTTCTTAATTACTTATGCTTTTAGTAAATAGTTAATAACTTGAAAAAGAAAGAGTATATATATAATATATGAACTTTCATTAATGATACAGATCAGAAGATATTTTATATATATGAACTTTAATTTACAGTATACACATTTAATTATTAATTAATTTAAATCCATAGGCTCCCTATACACTGTACTACTAATTATATTATTTAAAGGTACAAAGTTGCAATAATATATTTGGGACAGCTTAATGTCCGGAAACTGCATAACATACATTAATAGCTGTGTCACGCTCTGCTGAAGAACCTTAGTTAAGAATGCATTTTCTCTATCTTAAGATATATTTCCTCCAAAGTCCAAACAACATTTAATTGCGCATGTAACGATATAAATTTGGGGAATAATGTTGCCATAATAAATTGGCTTGTTAGCAATTGCATTAACCTAATTAAGTGGTGACCTAATAAAGTTTTCTAGCTAGGTTTTGCATTAAGCAAAATGTGTAAGGTAGATGAACAAATCATGAACTTATTATACTATACCATTATTTATGTCCATGCAATATAGATGGAATAGTCCTCTTCATAAATGCTACTATAATGAAATTTTGTATCCACACTATTAGCATATAATAATTGTCAAATTAAAGGTAAGATGGGGTGCAATTTCCCAATATAGTAGAATTAGGTTGAATCAGCTATAAAGAGAAATATACAGTTATGTTTAATTTTGCAAATAATTGATGAATTATTGTATACAATTAGGTTTAGTTTTTATTTTACTTTATGTTATTTTTTTATTTTTGAAATTTACTGAAGATCGAATTTTAAATTTTTTAGACATAAAATTCTGGTGCTATATTTATTATATGTAATGCAAAAGAGAGGTATCTATGTTTTTATTAATCATATTTCGTTTTCCTCTCAAATTAATTGGGACTCTACACCATAATTCAAAATCATTCGTTCAAATACTTGTTTTTTTTTTCTTATATTTTTTATTTTATTTTTCTGTATATCATGTATGTGATGTATTATATATATAATTAATTAACAAGGAAAGATATAAAAATTAATCTATAAGTAATTAAATATCTTCTTATGTTAATAAAGGGGATTATTATCGTATATCAATAGGCCACCTCCGAATATTGTGAAAGTTTTAATTGTTCTAAATTCCTCATGATTCTGTGTCTAGTAATTTATGGCTAATGGTGGTTCCAAAAAATCATGATGAAGTACAATAATAATCATACACTGCATGAAGGTCATGTGGATTGTTCTATGAGAGAAACTAAGTCTTCAACATCAAGTATTATATAATATATAGTAATGTAGTCTATGATAGTGACCGCGATGATGAAAATATATATAGGTTCTAAATATAACATATACACAATTAAATAGATTAATTAATTCAACCACATCAACCAAATACATATAAACATTATATAATAATTAATAACGGTTAAATTGAAGATGATGCTAATATTGTACCAACATGGAATTAATAAGCATCAACGTTATATTATATATTTAATCATTGATTGACGTTACATACCTAAAGGAATTGATGGTGATCTATGGTTAAAGGTGGAAATTGAAAAGGGGATACACAATCACATGTAAAAAGTGAAGCATCACGAGGTTCCTTACTTAGGCTAATTAGAATTGCAAGCAAGCCATCTGCATCTTACTTCTCTCAAACTCTAATGAGTCCAACAATTAAGAAGCTTCATTCGGACCCCATTAATTAATAATTATATATATTGTCATACCATATGATTATCTACCAATAATATCTATCTTCGTGACATTTACCTAATTTGATAACTAACTAACATATATATAATGTTAGGTAATTAATATGTGGTACTTAATTTACTCATAATCCAATGATTAAAGTCTTGTTAAAGCATTTAACTTAATAAATTTATAAAAAGATGTATATATATAGTTGTTACATAATAAATTAAATTGAGAGATTATTATTGTCCACTTTACTCAATATATATATAGATAGCTAGAGGGGGAGGTGAAAAATATAGGGGAATCTCAAAGAATGAAAGAGATTGATGTTATGATAAAAGGAAGCTCAAAAGTGAGCAAAACTAGAATATTGTTCACATTCTAAGGAATAATGCAGAAAAGGGTCCCAAAATTGTGTGAGCATTAAACTAGGGACAAAGCATGTTAGAGAGGCAAATTGCACTTTTTGATTCCATCTTATCCTTTAGACCTTTATCATATATATGTCACATGAGAAGACAGCCTTTCAAATCTTACATGTGTTAGTAGGTACTAGTTTAATTATTATTACAATATCCTCCAACAACTTAAACAAAATCAACACTAACTTGCTTCTTTCCTTCTCTTGTTTTAATTTGAATTGCAAGTCATAACACTAATAATCTAACAATTTTGCTACGTTATTAATAATATTTCTGTCAACTTTTATTAATTTTTATTTATAACTATATTTAATAAAAATAATTTTATAAAAATATCTAATAAAAATATCTTTTTTATTATTATGTCTAATAAAAATATTTTTATAAATATATTTTTTAAATATATTTTTTTATATATTTAAAATATAATAATTAATTATTATTGACAATAAATTAACAGATAGTATATTAATATTCTATACTTTTTCATAATCTAATCGGTTCCCTTTCACTTTCATTTCACAATTCCAATAATAATTGAATCACATAAAATACTTTAGTTTCATATCTTATACGTGGAAGATTATGGACCTGGCTAATTAAGTAGTGATGATCACTTGCAAACACAAACCTTCTCAATATTCTGACAAATTCTCTATCATATACATGGAAAAAGGAAATCGAGAATGAAGTTGACATCAATAATAGATGTCACGTGCTTACTTAGCGTGTTCATTGTCACGAACATTCAAAGCAATATATTTTAGAGAATATTAAAACCAAAATGTTGTACAATTTTATGATAATTTGCTAACTAATAAAAAGTCAAATATAAATCATAGTATTCAATAGACATACAGATCAGATCACCAAGGATCAAACCCGAAAGCTCATTACAGTTTCATGTGAAGATTCATTACAATTTAAATACTCATCGGTCCAAAATAATAAGATTCCCCCGCGCGTTAATAATTTACTAGAATTTGGTGGATTCAATTCAAATGTAATAGATCTAATTTAATTTTATAGAGTAATTAAAGAATGACAAGCACTTATAAAGGTTGCCATAATTATGCTGTTTAAGTGTCATGCGATTTTTAATACCAATAATGCTAGGAAGACGGACAAAAAAAACTAAAATTTATTTTATTTAATATTTATTAATCGTTGTAATAATTAATAAATATTAAAAAAGATAAATTATAACTATTTTTGGTTAAATTTTTTTTACCAAACATTCTCGTTTTAATATATACTCCTCATATTCATCAATCATCATTTGATATTTTCAAGGGATCTAATTGATATTATTTTTAAATTCAAATATATATTGAATATTTTTTGAGTTGCTGTGAAAAGTTATATTATTGGCTATTGAAGATTTTTTACAGGAACCAAATGTACGAAAACACATCACATTTAACTCAATTCAAATTTTGTAAGACATTAAATTTAAAGATCTTTTTATTTTTCTATTCATATCCTGGTACAATATTATGGTCCAGGCTCAAGTAAGTCAAAAAAATTTAATTTAAAGATTGACTTTTACCATCTATCCGACCTTTCCAAAGAGGTTGGGTGTAACATAAGCTCCTCCGCAAAAAGGTCGGATTCGACATGAGTTGGCAGATAATGTTTATTTAAATAAGCAACTGTCCCCTAAAATCTCTCATCAACTTCTAGAAGAGATATCTCAACAATCCTAAGATAAAGAAACAGTTATCCACCTTCAGAAGTAGAACTACTCTAACGGTGATTATTGGATCCTCACCTATAAATACGCACTGATACACTAAGGTAAGCCAAGTTTCAATACACTCTAAATCTGCTTAAACTCTTTGCTGATTTAGGCATCGGAGTGTCATTGCAGGTACCACCCCCATTCCTTCAAACACATAACTCAACGGCGGCTCTCGAACGCGAACAAATCAAAGACCACCTTCCTCTAACGTTTGGGCCAATGCTTGAAACTCAATCTACCTATCTCAGATTACGTACATAATATTTACTAATATGAGACTATCTATGGCACTTGTTATTCAATGAATTTTTTTACCCTTTCTCATTGATTAATAAAATAATTCATTTTCTTGCAAGCTCAGGATTCATCTAACCCCAAAAGATTGATATGTATATAGTTTGATAAGAGGAGGAGGCACCATGCGAGTTGTTAGGCAAATAACTCGGGGCGCGAGAATCCACTATCTCCTACAACAATATGATGGCCACTGCTGGTAACTGGTAACACTTTGTTACATACATGTCAATCTCGTAATCATATCATATATTATATATTATATTGTATGATGAAAAAAAATTTACCAAGTGTATAGGTCGAGATATGAATAGGAATAATGCAACTTTCTTTGATACGTTAGAATCATTGCTCAAAACATGTTAGTACAACAGTGAACCAGTTCCAATAATGTGACATTTTATTTGCCACATGTTCCGTCCAACGTATGAATAATAATGATGAGTCTCACCAAACTATTTTCGTAAAATGAGGGCAAACTACTCCATTTGGTTCAGGCAATTTTGCCTCCTTCTATCTTCTTTTTAAAAGGTTCTTCATTTGCTTCAGGGGGGAAATGGTAAAATTCACCTACAATTAGGTGTGATGCTAAAATTCATTCAACATCTATGTATGTGCACATCAATCTCCTAATTTGAATGAAAAGTAAATTTGTTGTGAATGTGATATGAATATTAAATCAATCCTCTAGTCCTCTAGATATGTATAAATGGTATCATTTCTTTTTTTTCTTTTTTTTTTGTCTTTTTTTCCAAGACAAATGGCTTCTTTTCATATACAATTTAGAGCAAATGCTAATACGTTATGGAAAAAAAAAAAGTATAATACTCTTTGTATATATAATACAGTAAAATTTCTTATTTAATTTTTTTATCATCACAAATATTATATTATAAAAAAATTGGTCAATTAGAATATTAATTGTCTTTATAAATCTAAATGATCTATCTAAAACATGGAAAATATATGGTCAAAATTAAACCTATCCATATAGTAAATATTAAATAGCAGAACACTCTTGACTTAATAAAGAATATTTGAATAACCGTCTAAATTCATCCATGAAATTCTTCACTCATTTGTATTACACTGTTTCCTACCAAAGATACATTGAAAAATTCCATATCACAAATCTAATATATTTTGGTTTTTGTGAAAATCTAAGAAAGTTTTTTTTTCTTTCTTTTTTTTTTTTGGACGTGGCACTTAACAAAGGCTTAACCCTGCGTTTATTTACAGGATGAGACATTAAAACAGGAACACTAAAATATTGTGTTTAAAAATATTAAATTAGTATATTTTATGTTTTTTATGATAACAAAAAAAATATTAACAAAAAATAACTTTTTTTTATTATTTTTTTATTTTTTATAATTATTTTTTTTATTTTTTTAAATAAAAAAATAAAAATAAATTATATTTTTATAATTTGTTTTATTTTATTACCAAACAAAATACAAAAAACATTAAATTTTGTGTAGTTATTCTTTATACTAAACTTTGGGCTCACACTGCGCTGACCAAAAATTCATTTGGCCCAATTCTATGTGGATCGGAAAATGAGGCCCAAAATGATATCATCAATTCAATATAGCATCAATACAGACACCGGAGACACGGCCAAAAAATACATAGGAGAAACTTTATGACAAAAAAAAAAAAAAGAAAGGAGAAACTCTGATTACTAATTAGCATGTTAATATTCATAAAAGAAAAAGGAATCACAAGATAAAGGTCAGCAACTAATAATAATAGCAAGTACAAAACATTTAAATGGTTTAAGATACCAACTAGTCCCTAACATATCAAACTTTAGTCCATACATATTATAATTAAAGTTTAGGATAGTAATAATATTGTTATTTTGGTATTATAACTTTATAAGTGATATCACTTTTTCCATGTTGAGAGGTAGAAAGAGTAGCAACAACGTTGTGGTAATAGTTCCATGAAGGGCTTGTTTTAGTGATAGGTTGTTGACCAAATGGATGTTCTTCAACATACTTGTTCATACTTTCAGCATTCGCCAATCCATCCAGATATTTTCGCACATCACCTCCATCACCAAAAACATTAATTGCACACACAAGCTTCAAAAAACATTAAATGAAAAAGTAAAAAATTATCATCTCCATTTAATTAACCATTATAATTATCATAATAAATATAAATAAATATTCATGCAACATATATATATAGTAGGTGGTAATTTTTGCACCATACCTAGTGAATTGTCACTCCGATCCTGAAAGCTGAATGTATGCGGAAAGACTGAGTTCTGTGGCTGAAATAATGTCACGAACATATTCATAACCGAGTTAGAAAATGAAATTCTATTTGTAACATAGAAAGAAAGAAAGGAGTTATTAAATTACAGGATTAAGTAATGCTTTGTATGGAGAATCATCCAACAACAATGTATTTGATTCATTATAGTATCCTTTCTCCCATGGAAGACTCGGATCATGCTTCTCCCAAATTTTCCTCATGTCCTTAAAAACCACTGGCTTGTGCTTGTTTTCAACAGTCTTGAAAGTTGTTTTAGTACAATGAGAAGCATCCTGCCCAAGTTAATATTTTGTAGAATGAGATGAAATTAAACCATTAATACTTGAGGTAATTTCTTCAAATAAAAGTAAACAAGTTTTAAAATTAATATACAATCCCCAATTATGTAACCAATGGCATGTATCATAAAATAATATTTGAACAAGTGCAATAGTAGTAATGTATATCACAAGAATATATAAGGCATAAAATACAATAAAAATCCATAATAATGATTATGTTAATGAATAATCCTTAAAATTGACACAAGTAGGAAATGCAAGTTTTAATTTAAAATTTAATTTTGGCTTAAGCTTTCGATAATCAACAGTCAACACACTCATAATGCTTCTTTTAGAGCTAAACTATTGTTGATATTGTATAACAAATAACAATAAAAAAAATGATGAAATTGACCATTACTCTAGTTCTAGTAGCTAGGTTCTACTTGTTAGGAATACACTATATACATATTTATAATTTCCCAATTTATTGAAAAAAGTCTCTATAAGATATTGAGAATGAAGAACAAAAGAAAATTAACATAGTGGTTGAAATTAAATAAATGTAACAGAGCATGATCATAATGCTTACCCAACAAAAGAGCAACTTGTGTTTCATACTTCCCATCAAGTAATCGATGACCATATCTGTATTTTCCCTACAAAAGTCGTAATAGCCACATAAATTAACATTGCACTACTTAACAAGTTACAAATTAAAAAACACACCTGAGAAGCTGCGAATAATAAATGAAAATTGAATGTTACTAATAATAATAAATTAAAGAATAAACATATGGGTGACGGATACTTAGTTCTTGAAGACCAGACAGCCACTTCAAATTTGTCGAAGCAAAAGTTCAGAAACTCCAAATAAAAGGGCCTCTTGAATACTGAAAATGAAATTTAATTATTAGAAAGTAAGGAATAGATATAGTAATTAATACCAAGCTAGGATTATTAAGCTTACCCATTTAGTAAAAGCTAAAAAGTGTGTAAACAATTATATACGACTTATTAAAAATACACACAGAATAATAATAATAATAATAATAACTCAATAATCATAAGCATATGCTTATGCATGTATCTTTAATTTATATATTATTATTACTTGCGCGCCGTGCTATGATTGTATCAGGTTTGAGACCCTCTGGAGGAGGAGACACTATGTCAGCAAGGAGGCCATTGATGTCAAGAACAAGAAGCTTTTTCTTCAAGCATCTAATAACATAAGTATTATTCTCAACACCTTTCATTGATATCTTAGAAACTACTTTGTTACTTTGGTTTTCATCAGACTCCATGTTATTGTTACTTTCTTCTTGTCTATGATATATATATTAAAGAGAGAAAACGTGAACATATATATATAGAGATCGAGTGCTTTGTGATTTTTCAACTTAAGGGTGGTTCGTTTTATTAATTTACTGGGAACTTGGAATGTACTTTCAATGGTTAGAGAAGCGCAAAAGTTGTTCACTATTAATTACTTTACCACCTTTTTCATTATAGAAAATTTATTCCTACGTTATTATGTATTTAGTTAATTATTAAATATTATTATTTTTAGTGATATGACAAATTGAAAATGTATAATTTAGTGTTATGTAAAATTTATTAAAATGTAATTTATCTACAGTAATAGTTTAAAATTTTGTTAACAAGCTAAGTGTTTTATGTGTATTTTAAATATATTAAAATAAAAAAGTTTACGTATAAAAAATATAAATAAGATAATATAACATTTTTAAATTTACTATACATTAAAGTTTTGAAAAAAAAATTTTCACTTTTATCTGTTGAACCAACGTCTTTAAGACATTTTTTATTAACTAAATGTATAATTTGAACAAGTTTCTTATAAGATTTATCAACTAAAAAAAATTATTAAAAAACAAGATTTAAAATTTTAATATATTTATTATATATTTATTTAAGTAAAAAATAAAAAATTACTATGAATAACTTTAACATATATTCTTAATACACATGTTAACTAAATTCAAAATTTATTAACTTTTTTAAAGATAAATTGGATAATCCAAAATTCTAGGTATTACATTAGAAATCACTCACACATTCAACACTAAAAGATTTCTATTCATTATTTAGTTTTTGTCAAATTTTAAATTCAAATACAACATATTAAGAGACACGTAATTTATCACTTGAATTAAAGTCTCAGGCTTTCAGCTGCGATTTATTAATTCTAAAATCATAATAAATTAAGGGCGTTTGGATCAGTCTATAAGTAGTTTTTTTTTTTACTTTTAACTTATAAAAAATTATAACATTAATATTTGATGTAATTTTTAAAATTAAATTATAAATTTTTAAAAAATTATTTAAACACTTATAAAAAAACTAAAAAAATTTCTTATAATAAAAAAATATTATATTTTTAAAAACAAATATTTTTATGGTTAAAAAATTAATTAAACTATTTATTCAAATGACTTGGAATAAAGAGTTGTTAGATAAAGCTCTAATAAATATCCTTAGCTAGAATATATATATTATATTTTTGGGCTAGATCCTTAGCTAGAATTTAATTTTGCTCTTGGAAACAGAAACAGTTTTCTTGGGAGCGATGAAAACTGAAACGTCTGCCCAAATTTTTGTTTTCTTGTTGGGAACCGTTAGTCCGGTCCCTTCAATTAGAACTCCCTTCAGCCCAATAAAGGAGAACATGCATCCGTAGTGGGCCTAGCTCACTAACACAATACTCCTGCCGGAAGCCCAATGGGCTATCTCAAAGGGCAAATTTTCCGGTTTTTTGGATGGGTTCTTTTTTTCCAAATAGTGTGAAAATAGACCAAAACGTATGTCCCAAAAATTACAGCCCAAAAAAATATAGTAAAAAAATAAAAGTATAAGACATTACTTTTACTGTTTTCAATAAAATGTTAAACTCGGATAAATATATCGATAGCATTTTTGATGAGTTATATAAAAATGAAACAATAATGTAATTTTTTTGTAGGAAACATCAGTAAATATAACAAAAAACACTTATTTTTATTTTATTTTTATAAAAGGAACAAACAACAAAAAGACTTTTCTTGCTTAATATTTAAGTTAGCAGTGTTGCCCATTTTGATGCAAGAGCTGTCAAAGATTTTATGTTTGTATCGTGCATGGTGGATTTAGGAAGAGGCCCTTCAATTCTTCATGTCCATGTATTACCCACCATTGTACGGAAGAATATAATATATACTTTAATATGATGGTAAGTTTTTAACATTCATGCTTCTTATCTGACTCCTACAGCCCCGGCCCACTTAATACTCTACTAACCTAATTCATTCATGTCCCAATAATCATTGTGGTTCTCTCAAGTAAAGTCTTAATATATTCATTCAACCACTTCAATAATATCACCTGAAGAAGTTTCTATGCTGTGCACAATTTTGTTTATGTCAAAAGGATTATGTTGTTATTTTCCAATAATCTTTGTTCGAGTTGAATAATATGTTACTTAGAAAGTAAGAATTTTAAGTATTACATATCTATGACTTGGCTTAATTATATATGGTATACAATTTGTGTACTTTATTTGATAATATATGGTATGTTATTCATATTACTAGTATAAGTAATACACATGATAAATTTGTATTCTAGCTAGCTTTAACTTGTTCAGGTAAAAATTAAATGAAGTATGTGACGTGAACATAAAAAGAATACTTAACAGAGATAGAGTCGTGAAGCAGTTATATATCCTTAAAAAGACATTGTCGTGCAAGAAGGGTGATAAAACATAGAAGATTGAAATTTTTAGCTTTGCCTCTTCTATATATTAACCGTCTTTTTTGAATGATGACATGATGAACTGTAGCCAACAGGCCAAGTAGAAGGTGAAATTAAATTCTTTATAAATTGAGCATTTCTTAAATAAACTTGTTATTTATACTCACGCACGTGCGATGACATGAAATCAAGGCATCATGTACTAAAAATTTAAACCAAGTCATTCAATTGTATATTGTCATATTAGAAACATAATTAATTTTTTAAATTTAAAAGTTATATAAACACATTAATTTATTAAAAAATAATATAAAATTTTTTATTCTATTATATATATATTATATATATAAAGATAGGTGAATTATAGTATGATACTCCAGTGGCTACGATAATTATATCAGTGTTACTAAAATTAAAGTTATATTTTTTTTATATGCTTATAACATGTTTTTAGATAACACTTTTTAAAACATTGTAACTACCATAACATAATCACGAAAATTATTTTTAATATGAAAATGAAGATGATATTTTAGTTGAATATTGATATTTGAAATATATTACAGTATTATAGAAATTATTCAACACGTTTCTTGCGTAATAGACAAAATATTGCCACGTGTTCAACACACATTCACATAATAACTTTCCACTTACAAAATCCACATATCTATAATTATATCAAATAATTTTATTTTCAACAAAAATATCAATGTTTTTTCATATAAAAAAAATTCAGCCACATAATCATACTAGAATAATATATATATATATATATATATATATATTCTCATCTTTATGGCAAAAGCTTGAAAAAGTTGAAGCTTGAGCACACATTTAGTTATTAGGGATGAAACTTTATTAAATTAGAGGATTGCAGTGGCCATCGATCCACTACTTGGAAACAATAATATTGATGATAGGTGTATGTATATATTTATATATGATGCCTACCTCATGTATCACCAAAATGGCAGTATGCCACATATCTACATACTGTGTTGCACACACCTAACTTTCGATGGACCGACACATCAAAGTCCGTGAAAGGAGTTTGGAGTTTGGACCACATACATCAAATAATATAACACACACCACTTCATTCCCATCCTTCTATGCTAAACCTAGCTACCTATATTTAATCTTTCTTATATATATCTTCACTTTTATTGTTTTATTTTCAACTTAACATTCAGTATCGTTCAGTGAGTTTTCTAAGTGAACTACGGGGATGTGTTTTAGTCACTTGAAAACAACTTGAATTTTTGTGTAGCATAAGAACGGTCTAATAACAATTTTAATTTAGCTTTGATATTATATTAAAAATTAAATAGAGTTAACTTATCTTTTAAAATAAGAAATTTAATTTTAAAGATTATACTATCTCATGTATGTTTATAAAAATGATCGTATTTTTTATTTTAAGTAACGTGAGATTTAACCTGTTTTTAGGATAAATTTTTAGAGGTTAGTATTTTTTAGTATTTTTAGCTATCATTTGATCAGTATAAGTATTAAATTGTCTTTAACAAATAAAATTTTACTAATTTATGTGTATAAATTTTAAAAAATATAGGTTTAAATTGTATTAATTTATGTGTATAAATTCTAATAAATATATGTATAAATTATATATTTTTTAGTGTAAAATTTTTTGTAAATACGAGTACAAATTATTATGATAGTAAAAAATGATAATATTTGCTGCTTATTTACATAGCATTACTCGATTTTTAATTAATTAGATTGTAGTTCGAGAAACAGAATACAATTTTATCAAAATTAAGAAGACTCATAAAAGTTATGATACATAGAGGTTTAGTATGACTCCACCAATTGTCTCAAAATCGATCATGTATACATTATGTCACCAGGTTATCTATAAAGTTAATTGGTGATGAAAAAAGTTGAATGAATTAGTCTATGAAATTAAGTGTAGCTAGCTAGTTACTTTGCAGAATGATCACTTGGATCATGTGCATTTAATGCACGCCATGATTGTGGATTCACATGCTTAAGCTGATACATTATTTGTTCATCCTATTGAAGGTATGTTAGATATAATGCTTTTGGTTAATGGCCCTCCTCTTGCATCCATCTCCTGAAAAGTTACAACAAACAACAGTGGTCCTAGTTATAGTTAGAGGAATTAAAGTGTGGTCCTCATCAATTAAGTAAAATCTGACAAAATAGACTTTGATCGTGCATTATTATTATTGCATTTTTTAAACAATATTATTGTTTTGCATCTAATCATGTTTTTGGATACCCTCTTTTAACAATTTGTTTTGTTCTCACTTTGTGAATCCCATTGTGTTACTTTCACAGCTTATTTATTAACACAATCAATTTTTGGAAAACTAGTATTTTCTTGAAACGAGAAGGGATTTGGTTATAAGCAAGTTATCCATTCTCTTACAACTCTATCTAATCACTCTTATCATGAAATATTTATTTGGATGGCTAGGAATACATTATATTTTTAATTGTTATAAGGACAAAAATATTCTTAATGTTTATTTGGTATTAGTCCCTTTATATATATACTATAGTGTTTTGAATAATTAAGAATAGTGTTTTTTGGGTATATAATAAAAGTTATATATATATATATATATATGTACCTAACCATTAACAATATATGATTTTACACTACTGTACAAGAAAAATAAGTTTGCTGGCAAAATTTAATGTGTATGTCTAGATTAAAGAACAGATATTGTAGGTGGCTTTATGGGATTTTGTTGCGGGTTCTAAGACATACATATTAAAGCTTATACAGTTGGAAAATTGTATGGTCCGGCCTTAATTATTAAGATGCTGGTCACATGAATATATATTCATTAAGTTTGTATATTATTTCAGATATGGAAAGAAAGTCAACCAATTTATGAAGCGTACCTGAAAACTTTTAAGGCTTATCTGTCTGTGGTTAAGCTATAGCTTAGTATGTGCGAGACTTTGATTTAATTTGCTTACTTTACATTATGATGTTGAAGGGATTGAAACAGTTATTAACCGGTTTAATTAAATATCTTAATATTACTGTTGCATTGTACTCTTGCTTATTAATTGGCTATTTATTAATTGGCTATCATGTACAGATATTGACAATATAAAATATTAAATACATTTTTATTATAAGTACGAGAATACGATATATATATATATAAAATATAAAATATTTTTTAATTATATAAAGTATTTAAAATATTTTTTATTTTAATAATTAATAATATATACTATTTCCAAATTTATTTTAAGAATACATATTAAGAATAAGATTAAATACGCTGATACGTAATAGTATTTAGGTGTATCTAAATATGTTTGAAAAATAATTTTTTATTAAGATACAATTGATTACAAAGGTGTATATCAACGAATATGAATAAGTGTCTATTCAAAATATATTCGATACGCAAATACAATAAATAAAAAAAATGTTTGTACTTCATAATTAGTTACTTTTAAGAATGAATAATAATCACATAGTTAGTTATTTAAGCATATAGAAATGTGATATTTAAAGAGATGTTTAATTAACATTTAACCTAATCAAAAGAAAGTTTAAATAGTAAAGTTTTGAATCACTTCAAAATATAAGGATAATATATAAGATGAATATATCTCTGCACAGTCTATCAAGAATTTGTTGTTTATATCTGCACCATGTATAAAACAATTCATTAGTTATTTAAAAATTATTTCCCCCAAATAATATCATTATTCGAAACCTACTAAGATGCTCCTTCTTGAGCCTAAACACATTTTTAATCTTTGTTCTCTCGTTCTCAGTGTAAGATTGGGACCCAACGGACCGGTTTAACAAAGAAGAAAATGATTAAGCAAAACTTTTGTACGCTAAATATTATAAGAGGAATAAACATTGAGAATTAATTTTCAATTAATTAATATTAATTAAATTTTTTAAATAAATATTCTTATTTTTAAACAAATTTAGAGTTTAAAAATATGAATTTAAAATTTAAAATTTAAAATAAAATATAACTTTAAAAAATTGACTAATATTTGATGCTTAATTAAATTGTTATACAAAATATGAAGTTTTTATTATTTTATAAATTATAATAATTATTCGAAGCCTAATTAATATGAGTTGGTCGAGCGAGGGAGACAATGGACTATTTGTACAATGTGTACAATGACTATTAAGTTATAAAATGAACATCCCCTATACTATTTAGAATAACCATCCGGGTTCACCAAGGATCGAACTCTTGACCTTTCGGATCTATCTCTAATACTTCATAAACCTCCATTGTATACATTGTATAAATATTTCATTGGCTCCTCATACTTTTCCTAGTTAAAAATTTAATTTTCACATAATAATTTATTAATAAATAATAGATTAATTTTTAACTTATCAAAAATAGATCATAAAAAAATAAAAATAATAATAATCTAAATCCTATATGCATAGTTGTTAAAATTAGACCAAATCATTTGGTTTGATTGAAAAAATATTGAATTGGACTCTAAATTGATCAAAATCAAACAAAATGGATCAAAATCAGTAATTTGACCGGTTCTATATTATGCATATATGCATGACTTGTGCATGCAGCAATCCATTGGCCAGCGACAAACCCTTAAATGGAGTTCAGTACTGCGGCGGATTAGTCCTTGGCCTGCTGGGGGATACCGTGGGAAACCAAAAAAAAACTTTATTTAAAAGTGAAAAATAATAATAAGAAAAAGTGTAGAGAGCTATAAATATAAGAATACATTTCATACCTAGTACACGTATGTATTTGAAAAACGTAGTATCTAAGATTGTTTTCTTCAGTTAAGTTTGGCAACTAGGAACTAGCTGCCGTATATACAGAACCACAAAATCACTTTCTCTCTCTCTCTCTCTGTTGCTGACAACTACTTAGCTTCATCTGAACCTTCCTTCCTTCCTTCCTTCACTCACAACAAGGCGCATACCCTTCCTTCCCTCTCTTATTATTATACTCTCTCTTCTCTTCTTCTCTCTTTGCATGCGCCACCACCAAAATGGGGAACCTTTGTGCTCTCCTCAAACAAAAACCTTTACCATCCACAAACAACTCCAAGAAGCTTCGTTCTTCAAACGCTGCTGCTTCAAGCAACCGCTGGTCAAGGACGCGTTCCTCCCGCAAAGACAAGTTTGATGATGCTTCCATTCGAGAACAAGCCATAGCTGCTGCAATACTCTTCAAGCAGCACCAGCAGCAGCTACAAAACGGTGCTGCCGCTTTTGATCGTTCTACCTCTCTAAGGTACCCCAATGGCTCTTCAAAGAAGAATGCTTTACCTAGAAGCTCTAGCTCCAGAGCCAGGTCCCTCACTGACCCTTTGCTTCAGCCTCACCAGCTTGTTAATCAGGTTTGTTCTTGCAAAACCAGAGCGGAAAGAAAAGTTTTTTTTTTGGTGTTTTTTTTTTTTTAATTTGAAGGATTGAAACTTGATCAAGGTATTGAAATAACTGCTTGATTTTGTTTGCTATTTTCATATAAGCTGATTTGGTAAAGTTGGATAATTTAGTGATTTAGCCAGTTTTGGATTAGGTGTAATGGATTAATGGGGTCTCTCTCTTTTTTTGTAATTATTATTTTAGCTTCCCTGTTGATCGATTATTTTAATTAAAATATCTGGTTTGATTTTCTGGGCTTGTTGATTTCTGTTATTTATAATGAATTGTGATCATATTTTGTATCATGGCCTTAAAATAATGAAGATGGAAATGATACGTTTGGGAAATGGGATAACAAATTGAGATGAAACAATTATGGTGGTGATTGGTTTCTGTGATGATCAGTTTTTCTTGGACTGTGAACAGTGTTTTGGGAAAGAAAAGAAAATCACTTGTGTTTGATATGCATCCTCTTCTCCTAGTTCAAGACGTAATTTTTAAGGAAAGTGTAAGAGAATTTTTCTTGGCGGCTTGTCCTACGTGTGTTCAAAACTTCAAATATGTTGTGTTTCATTCATTGAATTGAGGATGTGAGGTTTGACCTTTCAAGTGTTTTCTACTGCAAGTTGTGTATAGCTTTGAAGGTAACCTTGTTTTGGCTCTTTCTAATCACAAAACAGAGATATTATGGTGACAAAGACATGGTCTCTAAAATAATAATTGACATTCAGAATCTAGGTATTGAGGATGCAATGACTGTGTAGAAATTGGTGTACTGCTATTTTTTACTTATTTATTTTCAAACAAAAAAATGTATTCAGAATTTCTAGCTTTATTCACTTATTTATTTTTTATCTATTGCAGAAATTGGTGTACTGCTATTAGAGCAAACTACGATTATTTAGTTCTCATTTTTCTTAGAACTCAAATAATAGGAGTTCTTCTTTTCTTATCAATTTGACAGGGTATAAAGGTTGATGATCTCGAGACGAATCATTTTGTTCTTGTTCATGGAGGTGGTTTTGGTGCCTGGTGTTGGTACAAAACTATAGCACTTCTAGAAGAAGCTGGTTATAAAGTATCCGCCATAGATTTAACCGGTTCTGGAGTTCATTCATTTGATACAAACAACATAAAGAGCCTCTCACAATATGTGAAGCCACTTACTGACTTTGTTGAAAAACTTCCTGAAGGAGAAAAGGTGCTTATTTCATTACATGCCCATTTTATAACTGATGAACTGTTCTATGTTAATTTGTATCTTTATTGGCTGTGTTTGAGAGTTTCCGATTCTTAAAAAAGGTAATCTTGGTTGGACATGATTTTGGCGGGGCATGTATATCGTATGCGATGGAGCTGTTTCCTCATAAGGTTTCCAAGGCTGTGTTTATTGCTGCGGCAATGCTAACAAGTGGACAAAGTACTCTGGATATCATTTCTCAAAAGGTTTTCCATTCTTGCTACCATTACATCTTATTTTTCACCTGTTCTTTGGTTGGATTTGTGGGCATAATATGCTTCAATTGCATGCTAAACTGATGAACTTGCTGTCTTTTGATGAAGAATGTTTATATCTTACAAGGAACTAGTGAATTTGAGAACAGAGAATTAACATGTCCTTTTATTGATGATTTTCTTTCTGGCTATCTGTTGCAGGAAGGTTCAGATGATCTTATGCAACAAGCACAAATTTTTCTGTATGCAAATGGGAATGATCATCCTCCCACTGCTTTCGATCTTGACAAGTCGTTGTTGAGGGATTTATTATTCAATCAAAGTCCTGCCAAAGTAAGTTTCAATGCTACTCGAAAATGTTTCTTCAACTGTTATATATATATGAATGAGAGGACTCTTTTCTTTTTGTTTCTGTAAGAATGACAGATATATTGAACCATGAAAGTTTTTCTAAAGTGATAGTTATAGAGGGAGCATTCGATTAATCAGATGCGAGTTGGAATTGACCATCTTTTCTCTTTTTCTCTCTTAATGCAGGATGTTGCATTAGCATCTGTTTCGATGAGGCCAACTCCATTTGCACCGGTTTTAGAGAAACTTTCCCTTTCCGACCTCAAATATGGCATCGTAAGGCGATTCTACATAGAAACTCTTGAAGACAATGCCATAACGATCACTCTCCAGGAAGCCATGATAAATGCAAGCCCTCCAGAAAAGGTTTTTCGTTTGAAAGGCGCGGATCATTCTCCCTTTTTCTCGAAGCCTCAAGCCCTGCACAAGTTACTTGTAGAAATCTCAAAGATCCTTTGATGATAACAATCATCTACATAAGTTGTTTGTGAAGCCAAATCCATACCAAAAGCTCCAATAACATCATATAGGAATGTGTTATTGTGTACAAGTTATAGGTTTCATTCTTCTTTTCCATTGTTTCTTTATTTAATTCTTTTTGAGTTAAAAACCTGTAACTTGTAAAAGATAGTACTTGCAACATAAAATCCATGGTATATTGCTGAGTATTACTAGTGAAAAAAAAAAGTGTTAAGATTTGCATAGACACAGCTTTACCACATTATTTCTAGGTGCATTCATAATAAAAGTAGGTCTCACTAACTTTATTTAAAATATAATTGCGATTCTGGATTCTGTTACAACTTTTTATTTGAGTGTGTCAAAGATGACATGTTTGACTTGTGTCTCCAGAAGAATTGTTTCGATCAGAATTAGTCATAACAATAATGATGGAGATACTTAAAATACAAAATTAAAATCCAAAATCTACTTCTTCATAGCATGGGATCATGTCTATGCACATTGCAAAGGAGGAAAAGTCTTTGCATGAATTGTGTTCTACATTCTTTTTTTGATGGTCTAACATGGCTGGCATGTCTTATGTTCTACTTTCTCTCCCTCTTTCTCTTCCTTTTTCTACATACTTTTCCCAACATTTTAATATTTTTCCACTCTAATTATGATAGATGGAAACTGTTAGCAAAATGAATAAAGAAATTCCGTTGTGCTTTACAAATGTTCAAGGAAAGTTAAGATGTTTTAACTACTTAATTAACCTCTTGATTTTGTTGATATCTCGCGTGAGAACGCGTTTGATATGTTGTTGACCTTTTGAGATACCATTGGAATGGAGAAAGAAACTAGATTAATATAATATAAACTTTTTTGAGGTATCAAATATTGAAATTTTCATTAAAAAAAAAATCAACAATGCTTTATAAGATTATTAAAAAGTATTCATCAAACTTACTAATATGATGAGTCTACTATAATATTCTCTAACGCCGAGATTTTTCTTCTCACGTTTAAGCATCATTCATGAACATACAATTTGTAAAGTCCATATGGTTTTCATTGAATTTGACTTCTAATATACGACGAATGAGAAAGTGAAATAGTAGTATTTTTTTTAATAAAATGAAAGTTGTCAATGACCTCCCTTTGAATTTCTTTTGCGCCTGGAACACTCCCTCTAATTAATTAATCAATTACATATTTGACATTGCTGTTGAGGATAAAAAAAATACAAAAATAGTATTTAGTCACTAAAATTAATTACTAAAATTAGTTATTATATATTTGTGTATAAATAAATATTTGTGTAATTTAATTTATTTTTAATATATTCTTTATATTCCAATATATATTTTATCTTGGTGGCTGATTTTAGTATACATTTAGGTCCGTTTGGGAAAGTTTAGAAATAACTTTTTTTAACTTTTGACTTATGAAAAGTAGTAGTATTAATATCTGGTGCAATTTTCAAAACCAAATTGCAACTTTCTAAGAAGCTATTTAGGAGCTTATAGAGAAGTAAAAAAAATGAGTTCTCTCATAATACTTCTACTTTTTATCACATTTCTATAAAATAAACACTTTTAGAGTTAAAAATCCAAACACAAAATAACTTATTTATAAGTTACTTTTAACAGAATCATCTATTGTTTAAGTTATTTCATCAAAAAAAGTTTAATTAAGTTAGTTACTCAAATTGGGCCTTAATATGGTTGAAAAAAAAAACATTAGAACCCAAACATAGTGCGTTCGTGAAATTAAATATTGATTGTGAGATTATATTCGTATAGTAGTAGCTGTGGGTGGTGACATTCAATTCATACGCAAATTTGAGGAAAAAAAATTGAATACCTGCTACCAACTGAATTGGGAGAAACCAATTTTGTTTTTTGTATCTTCAAAAGTCCCAAATGCAAAGACTACTTTGAATGAATATTTGTACCTTCTATATTTTTTTTTGGATTTACGGAGTATACTTCTGTTTTGTTAAAAGTTGGGGTATTGGACATTTTATCAAGGTTTGAACCATAAGGATGCGATTATTTATCTTTATTGGTTGTTTACGCAACTTGGATTGGTTGAGTGGTCAACTCACTCGTTTGCTTAAGTAAGTGTGGGAGTTCAAATTCTGCCTTGTGTATGTAACAATCCATTGGCCAGCGGCAGTCAGGTTAGGATAGGGATGATAAAACTCCTTGAGACCTGGGGATCCCTGCGGGAACTGCTCCGAATGGGGATCCGTTCTGTGGGAAATTTTTCTCGTGGAGATGGGAACGAGGGACAAAATTCTCCTGAGGGCGCGAGGACCCAAGCGGGGATCCCTGCCCCATCCCCACTAGTCCCCGAAATTCATAAATTTACTGAATTGTCCTTAATAGTTTATTTCTCATATATGTTTTTTAGTCATTTCACAGACACACACATATATAGAAACCCAAAACTCCTAATCCTCATTTGCATAACCCTTCTTCAATTCAGAAATTCCTAACGCTGTCCATACTCCATCTAACCTCTTTGTAGCCACCCTCTCGCCATTATCACTTCTCATCGCATCGTCACACCTCATTGTGCCATGATCCTCACTGCGTCGTGCTCTCTATTTGCGGCGTTCCTTTTCATAACTCTGTCGTCGTGTCCATTCTCCTCTCTGTTGTCGCGTCTCCCACCTTGTCAACTTCTCTGTCCTCTGACTCACCGTTGCGTCTCCCACTGCGTTATTTTGAAAGAAGTCACCATCTTGTCGTTTAGACTTTTTGTATAGAATGGATGCTTACACCATTATTCATATGGAAATTAATAATTAGTTAAAACTATAAGATAGATGGAAAATGGGATCCCCGCGGGGAATGGACCTTGTGAAAAATGGGGATGGGGAGCAATATTCCCCTACGACGGAAAACGGGAACGGAAACGGAGAGTAAATCTGGGGGTGGAAATGGGGAGTAGAGAAGCATCTTCCGCCCCGCCCTGCCCTACCCCATTGACATCCCTAGATTAGGGAATACCGTAGACAAAAAAAAAAAAAACTAATTGTATAAGGCAGAAAATTATTCACTTTGCTAACTGTATCAATTATCCTTTTTTTTCTCTGTCAATTGTATCAATTATCCTTAAAATGAGTAGGATACTTTTTTTTTTTTGGTGTACGAGTAGAATACTTTTTTGGTTGGGTTGATATGTACTTTTCTTGGTCCAATTTTCTTTTTCAGTATCCATGTGGGCTCATCTTTTGTCATGTATAGTCTTGGGTCTGGCCTTTTTTGGTAACACAGTCATTTTCTTTTTCCTGTGTATATCCAAAACTGATAAAGCACAATGAAGTGCAGCCACCCAAATACCCACCCTCAGGTGTTAACTGTTTAGTCCTTTCTTATATTCCAAAAGAAAAAAGGTAAACAAGAGATTTGATGATATTGTAAATCAAATTACTCTTGAATACGTTAATTTCTCTTGATATCATTTAGATAGTACCATACCTTTTATAAATTTTTTAAAAATATAACACCTTTTTGTTGGAATAATTAATTTTAATATCCCAAATCATCCATATTGAATCACCAAAAATAACATAATGCGGAAGCGTACCTGAATTCATAAACATAAATTATGATTGGAAGAGTTTGAATCTTGTGGTTCTTTCGATCTTTCTCAACCAAAGCCTTCTGTATTTCTAGGCGGCTAAACTGCAACTCTTTTGATGGGGAAAGAGCAACAAAGGCGGCTTTGGTATATTGGGGACCGAAACCCTGAAGGTCTATTTATATTTGAGCATGACACCCATTAAACCCTTAAGCCCAAATAAAATAGTATCTAAAGCTCAAAAGATAATATATCTAAAATCCAAAAAGATAATTATCTAAGGAACAAAAGATAATATCCGGTTTTATTCTCATTTAATTACAAATCAAAAGTAATAATGACTTATTCAATTAGCATTTATAACAATAAATGAGATCATCATTATATAAGTCATTTAATTTGAAATAGCATCATTTGTGATTATAATTGATATATGTATTGCCCACAAATAAGTTAGGAAATTAAATAATTTCCTAACAATCTCCCACTTGGGCTATACATATATTCTTTCTTGACATAATCACATTTTATAAACTTTATGCGCGCATCTGAATGCTATTTCTTTCATTACTTTAACAATCTGGTCCGTCTCATACATTAAATATGGAACTACCGCAGCTTTTATCACATTAAATGCCGTGACTAAACCACGCCAATCACCATCCTAATATACTTAACGACATAGATCAAATTTGGATGAGTAATATGGAAATTACATGCCAAGTGATCTCATGCATGTCTATTTTCAGCTGGTCCAACTTTATTGAGATCAAATACAATACAAATATTGCAAAATGAACATTTCATATAACATGAAATAAACCATCAACTTAATTATGCAGAAAAATAACTCAATATCTGTCATAGGACATATAGCATGAAATAAACTCCCACTAAACCAAGGCATCATAAATATTGACACCCATCCGAGCAGTGTGCTCATGAAAAACTTTAGGGTTCAATCCCTTGGTAATGGATCTGCTAGCATATACTCTGTTTCCATATGTCCTATGGAAATCTGTTTTTCATAAACTTTCTCCTTGACAACTAAGAAACTTGATGTCTATATGCTTCGATTTTGTCAAGCTCTTATTGTTATTGGAGTATAGTACTTACTGACTTATTGTCACAAAATATCTTTAATGGCCCTTTCAATGTCATCTACTATATGAAGCTTAGTGACAAAGTTTCGCAACCATATGCCATGAAATCGGAATCAGAGTACCTAATGATCTCCAAATTTTCTGATCTCCGATAAATAAGCATGTAATCATTTGTTCTCTTTAGATAACGCATTATGCGTTTAACAGCTATCCAATGATCCATATCCAGATTGCTCAAGTATCTACCTAACACTCCCACTATAAATGATATATCAGGATGTATGTAGACTTGAGCATACATTAAATTCCCTAGTGCTAATGCATAAGGTTTATCATGCATTGCTGTCCTCTCAAGATCATTTTCAGGGCATTGTTTGAGACTGAACTTGTCTCCTTTAGTTATGGGTGTGTCCATTGGTCTACAACTTTCCATGTCATATCTACTTAAAATCTTTTCGATATAGTTCTTTTGTGATAATCCAAGAATACCTTGAGAGCAATCTCTTAGTATCTCGATTCTTAATACAAAAGAGGCATCACCAAAATCTTTCATTTCGAATTTGTCCGATAGAAATTTCTTAGTTTCATGCAACAAGCCTATATCGTTACTAGTAAGTAGAATGTCATCAACATCTAAGACCAAAAGGATATATTTACTCCCACTGAACTTGCGGTATACACATTCATCTATAATATTCACCTCAAAACCATGAGGTAATGACTTTAATTAAACTTATGATACCATTAACGGGAAGCTTATTTGAGACCATAGATGGATTTTCTTCTTTCTCTATTGGATCTCCTTACTGACACTTCTTGAGGTTGTTGAGCTTGCTGTATGGATTGGGATTGAGGAGGATTCTCATTATTTTACTGTGTTGTAGCAGTATCTTGAGCAACAACGATATTCTCATTGTTCTCTTGTACTGTAACTGGATCTACAGTAGGATTCTCATTGTGCTCTTGTACTATAACTGTGTCTTGAACAATAATAGGTACAAAGACCTGATCATTGTCAGTTACAGAATCCTCATCAAAAGCAACATTCTTAAAATTTCCTTCCCCCCAAACTCAATATCCTCAAGAAATCTCGCATTTCCCGTTTCAAAAATAGACCTTAATGCAGGATTGTAAAACTTGTACCCCCGTGAGCGCTCAGCGTAACCAACAAAGTAGCAACTAATTGTTCTTGAGTCCAATTTCCTTTCATGCGGCCTATAAGATCGTGCCTCAGCTGGACATCCCCAAATATGCAGATGCTTTATACTAGGCCTTTTTCCAGTCCAAATTTCATATGGGGTTTTGTTAATTACTTTGCTTGGCACCCTATTAAGGATGTACACTGCGGTCTTTAATGCTTCTCTCCAGAGTGATTCAGGTAAGGAAGAATGACTAATCATACTTCTCACCATGTCCTTAAGAGTTCGGTTCCTTCGCTCTGCAACACCATTCATGCTAGGTTTGCCTGGCATGGTGTATTACGGAATAATACCACACTCCTCTAGGAAAAGAGCAAAAGGCCCGGGACGTTGCTCACCTGAACCGTTATATCTTCCGTAGTATTCACCACCACGATCAGATTTGACAGCTTTAATTTTCTTTCCAAGTTGAAGTTCAACTTCAGCTTTGAAAGACTTGAAAACATCCAAGGCTTGGGACTTTTCATGAATTAAATATAGATACGCATAACGAGAGTAATCATCTATGAACGTAATAAAGTACCGTTGTCCATTCTAAGAGACAGTAGAGAATGGGCCACATATATCGGTATGTATTAGTTCTAATACATCTTTAGCTCTCTCGGCACCTAATTTCCTTTCGTTTGTCCTTTTTCCCCTTTATGCACTCAATGCAGACTTCAAAGTCCGCCAATTTTAGGGGTCCAAGAATTCCATCCGACACAAACATCTGAATTCTCTGTTTAGAGATGTGACCTAGGCGTTTGTGCCATAATGATGCCGATTTCTCATTTAGTTTTTGTTTTGTACTCGTTTGCAGTATTTCATTATTATTTTAAGTCAAGCCTATATAGATTATCCACCAAATGACCAGAGCAAATATTATTTGAATTATAAAAGAAATTGACTTTATTGTCTCCGAATGAACAAAATAACCTGATTTGTCCAAACGAGAAACAGAAACCAAATTTTGTCTAAATGACGGTACATAAAATGTCTCTAATAAATCCAAATAAAATCCACTCGTGGAACATAATCTAAAGGTTCCTATAGCTTCGACTGCAACTATATTGTCGTCTGCCACATAGATGTATCTTTCAGCATCACTTGGCGGTCGGCTCCACAGGCAACCCCTTCTTTACACGCCAAGTGGCATATTTGGTACAATCCTTCTTCATGTGTCCCGCCTTCTTACAGAAGAAACAGGTTGAAATTTGATCCTGTTTCTTAGCCTTTTTCTGTTGAGAAGGTATATCCGCAGTAGTATCACACTTTCTTTTATATTGAGAAGATGAAATCATATGAGCACTTTCAGTCTTATCTTGCTGTAGCCTCTCTTCTTCTTGCACACAGTGAGATATAAGCTCATTTAAGGACCAAGTGTCCTTCAAAGTGTTATAACTCACTTTGAATTGCCCAAAGTGTGTAGGAAGGGAAATCAAAATGAAATGCACGAGTAAGTCTTCAGACAACTCTAACTTTAGTGCTTTCAACTTTGAAGCAAGATGAGACATTTCCATAATGTACTCCCTTATGTTCCCTGTACCTTTATACCTTATGGAGACAAGTTTGCTCAAAAGACTACTTGCCTCCGCTTTTTCATTCTTAATAAAGAATTTTTCAACATCTTTTAGGAACTTTTTGGCATCTTTATCCTCAGTAATTGAGCCCCGAAACGCCTTAGGAATTGACCGTTTCATGATCATAATGCTCATTCGATTGGATCTCTCCCACTTCTCTATTTTCCGGAGTGGAAGTGGGTTTCTCCTCTTGAAGAGCTGTGTCTATAGATCCATACAACCGAGGACAATCTCCACGGTATCCTTCCAAACTTTAAAGTTTGAACCATTCAGTATAGGAATACTGCTAATTTGCGCAGAAACATTGGTAGCTAAAACCATAGTTTCTGGATTAGAACTAAAAGAACATGCAGTAAATATTAGATATTAATGGGTAAAAATCCATATTGAGATATCTAGCACAACATTAATTTTCAATCTTTGGATAGAAAAATTAACTGTAAGTGATACTCTCATTGCAGTAATCAAATATTGTCAAAATTCCTGTCACACATTAAGCCTTTCTTTGGACCGACTTAATGCGCACATGGAAACTTAAACTTCGCAACCTATTTATTACCGCATATATTTTCTATTAATTGGCCAAACAATAACCTTCCTTTGGGCCGATTATTGACCGCATAATTAATAGAAAATAAACAGAAGTATGCAATGCTTATTATTTGGCCAAACAATAAACTTCCTTTGGGCCGATTATTGTTTGCATAAATAATAAACATTACTTTATTCTTAATTAGTTACCCAAACATGTATTTACTATTAATATGTGTATGTAATTCGGCCAAATATAGACCTTCCTTTGGGCCGATCAATATTTGCATGAATTACATAACATCATATTCCTTATGTTTTGAATAAATCAATTTTCACAAAAGAGGCTACTTTGGCAGCATAATGTTCAATCAATTTATTCTAAAACCAAATCTTTATAAAAAATGGGTATAATAATTCAAATTGTTACTAGTTTTCTCATGTAACAATTAAAAAATATTCAAATCGCAAAAGAAATTTAAATTTGAATGGTATTTTTTGAAACCTTAAAAAAAAATATGATTATAACTCATGTGCCAAAATTCTTGATCCGTTAAGATTAAATTAATTTTTATAAAATTAGTGGGTATAATAATCCTTATATCCCAAAAGATAATTCATTGATTTTGTACTAAAGTAATAACACGTAGAATTAAATCCGAAAATATCAAAGTTTAACAATACTTTATCAATATTTGAAAAAAAAATCAATTTATTGTTTATTATATAAAAAAAACTCGGCCAAACTAAATAAAAGGCAGACCGTCTCATAAAATATATATACGTAACCATATATATCTTCAAAGTATAACCAAATAATGATATATATGAATGATGGACAGTATATATACACATATATATTCAAAAGCAACCAAAACGGCGATATGTTACGTTGTATATGTGGAACAATACTAAATACATATACACTAACACACAGAGTCGCACAAATATATATAACATCGTAACGTAATAAGAAACATATATACATCGATCCATATATCAATTCAGTAATTTAAAAATAAAACTGAATATTTTCGATGATTAAATTATGGATGACTCTGATACCACTTGTTGGAATAAATTAATTTTAATATCCCAGATCATCCATATTGAATCACCAAAAATAACATAATGCGAAAGCGTATCTGAATTCATAAACATAAATTATGATTGGAAGAGTTTGGATCTTGTGGTTCTTTCGATCTTCCTCAACCAAAGCCTTCTGTATTCCTAGGCGGCTAAACTGCAACTCTTTTGATGGAAAAAGAGCAACAAAGGCGGCTTTGGTATATTGGAACCGAAACCCTGAAGGTCTATTTATATTTAAGCATGACACCCATTAAACCCTTAAGCCCAAATAAAATAGTATCTAAAGCCCAAAAGATAATATATCTAAAATCCAAAAAGATAATTATCTAAGGAACAAAAGGTAATATCCAGTTTTATTCTCATTTAATTACAAATCAAAAGTAATAATGACTTATTCAATTAGTATTTATAACAATAAATAAGATCATCATTATATAAGTCATTTACTTTAAAATAACATCATTTGTGATTATAATTGATATATGTATTGTCCACAAATAAATTAGAAAATTAAATAATTTCCTAACACTTTTAATTTTGGAGGGTGTTAATGTAATCACCTCTTCTATTAAACTTATAGATCATATTCTTTCAATCCAAAATTTTCTATTATTTAAGTTGTTGGATGGTGAAACGAAAGTAGCACAATAAGAGAAGGATCAAATGGTTTATGCACTTCTTTTCTTTTCTTTTCTTTTCTTCCTTTTAAAATTCTAATGAAATTATGTATCTTGTTATTGCATAACTTTACTCTTTTAGCCATTACCGTAGGTAGCGAATTTTTCATGTAGCAAGCAAAATAGGCTTTTGCTCTCGTAGACATGGACGATCCAATAATGCAAGTTGTGGCATGCGTGATCCTTGAAAAAGGGACAATTGCTTTGTCTCTTTATAGAAAAATGGAAAAAGAAAAAAAAAAGAAGTTATAGCTTAATTCGTTGTATGCTTTGTTAACTTTGCCCCAATGACAAGCTAGTTTTGGAATTGGAACAATCCAGATGCGAAGTGCGCTAGCATTAGGACTGAAGTCACTGAAGTTAAAAAGGAATACTTTATTCCAAATATATATATATATATATATAATTTATTATGGTGTTGTATATAAATATTTATATTATTTTATTTATTTTTAATTTATATTTTATATACGTAATTTATTTTTATATATACGTAACATGATTATTATTTATGAAGGTGAATGTTAAACTAAATTAATATATATTTATTATTTAATTAATTTAGATTGGTTAAATAATTAATTTATTTATTTATTTAAGTAAATGTCAAGAAGTTTAAATCTCACGTTATGTATATAATAATTCATATTAGTTGATAACAAAATTTTAAATGAAACTGAGATCTGCAATAAATTAATTTTTTATCAATCAAACTGAGAGGTACGGTAAGAAATAATAAATATATATCTTATTATTTTAATCATAAATTAGGATTTCATTAATATGTATAATAAAAATACATATTAAGATACTAATTTAAAATATTTTTATAGTAAATTTAACTTTTTTATATATTTATTAAAGTAAAATATTTAAAAAAATTATACTGATAATAATCTTAATATGTGTTTTAACTTTAAACCTAATGTATTAAGATGCTGTGATGTGATTTTTCTTAAGAAGAGTCTTGGTTTGTGGTTTCTCTGTCGTCCATTAATTGTGACAAAGAATGGGATAATTAAGAAGTGAATAAGCTTTTGTTGGTTCAATGGTTCCCTTTGAATTTGCTGCCAATAAAATCTAAACATCAAGATAATTAACACACTAATCATAATGTTATTTTAATCACCCTCTTATACACTGCATTAAAAAAGAAAATAAAATAAAGTAAACTGAAAAACCTGTATGAAGAATGAGAAGGCAAATATATGTGGTCCATGTCGATTATGGGCCCACTGAATTTGAGCTCCAACTACATTTTGTTGAACAGCTTTTATATCTCTCTCTACAACTCATGAAACATGAACTCAACTCACTTAACTTGTCACCGACTCCGTGGACTCTTCTCGAGTGTAAGGTAAGCAAATCAAATCAACTCCCAGATCTCAATCACTGCCTAGTAATTTTGTACATTTCACTTTGGATCCACTTCATTTCAGTTGCTTTCTCAATCTTGTTGACTGCTTGTACTTCATCAATTGTGTTTTCATGTTAGACTTAATTAGTTAATTATCATTGTTATTTGGTTTGATGATTGGTGCTACATGAAACTGTCATTGCATGTGTATTTTTGTTGCATATTCTTCTGTGTTTTTCATTATTTTATGATATGATGTTGTTGTACTTGATTTCATTGGCTGTAAGAGTCCTTGGAAAATGAAAATCTTGGCTTTTTCCTATGGGATCTATGTGCTTTTGATAATTGAAATATGAGAATTCCAGAATGGTTGTTGGGATCTATGTGCTTTTGATTGCTTTGTATGATACAAGATTGCCATTTTCATCTCATCCCTCCGGGATGTGAAACCCTTTTCAATCATTTCTTTTACAGACAATTATATGATTGGAAGAGTTTCAAGTGTACCGGAAACACCGGTGTTCCAGTTGTTTTAACCGTTTATCTGAATTATAAAAAATATATATAATATATATTAATTAAAATCAACGGTTAAAACAACTAGAACTCAGTGTTCCCAGTACACGGTACACTTGAAATTTTTCCTATATGATATAGGCATCTATGACTATGACTATGACTATGAATATCCCCTGCTTTTTCTGTTTCATAAGCTGATTCCTTTCATGATTTTGTAAATGTTGGACACTAGATTTCTCAACAAAGTAAATGTGCAATGCAGGTTTAGTCACACAAAGTTCTAAACCAACTGGAAATGGGTCGCGGGGTCAGTGCCGGTGGTGGTCAAAGCTCTTTGGGCTATCTCTTTGGCAGTGGAGAAACCGCGGCCGCCAGCAATGTCCAAAGAGCAAGCAGTCATGGTCAGCCTGCAAATGGTGGACATACTCCTTCTAATGTGCATACTGCATCACCACCAACTGAGAAGCAAATTCCGGCCGGAATTCCAGGGACTCTTACCAACAATTACCACCGGGCCGAAGGACAGAACTGCGGCAATTTTCTCACAGTACACCCCTTGTCAACTTTTTTATTAAATTTTTTTCAATTGGACTGCATAATTTACTTCACGGTAGAGTATGTTAGCCTAGAAAGTTCTAGAATACTTGGCAATTTTGTGTTATAATAGATAGGATCGAACATTTCTTATTTATCATTGAATAACAGTAATGAGTAATGTTTGCAAAAAGTAATGAAGAACTTACATGCATCTCTACAAGTTAAGACAGGATCAGAAATTAATCTGAACCATGTTAATATCAGCTTGAATTGTGAGTAATGGAAATTCTGTTCTCTTTCATTTCGAGAATATGTTAATTATCAGGGGTTTCTTAGATGACTTATTTGATGTTGCATCTTAACCAAAATTTTTGGCCCAATTTAAATCATAGGAATTTCCACTTACTACGGAAAAGACACTCAATAGATCTGTGTCTCCTCCGTTTATTACACAATTGAGTTTGTTTCATGTTTCCGTTTTGTATTCTCCTTGGTAATGATCATTAGTAGCAATGGTGTTATTGATGGTTTGAATTTTGGGTGCAGGATCGACCATCTACGAAGGTTCATGCTGCCCCAGGTGGTGGATCTTCCTTGGGTTACCTCTTTGGTGGTCCTCCTCCTAGTGGGAACTAATTCATGTGTGTGGGAGGGTGCTTCTTCATTCTCACTGCGGTGTGTAAAATGAATACAAGTGTCTTTGTGTTGAGATGCAAAGTTATGGACTTGTTCCATGTGTAATTGATTTCTACATTGCCTTGACAATGCTGGTGCTCTGATATAGCTTAAGCTATGCTTATCAGTGATCAATAGTGTTCTCTTTTCTTTTCTTAATGAAATTGTCTATGCATTTAATTCCCTATATATTGTTCCCTTCTCTTAATTATGTGTGTCATGGAACAACTCGTATGTCCAAATCTTGATGGAGAAATGTTATACAACTAACAAAATTTATTAATTTTTAGTTAATATTTGGTTATCAATTCTAAACATTAAGCTATGTTTGTTTGAGTGGAAAATGGAAGGAAAGAAAAGGGAGGAAAGAAAATGGGAAGGAAAATGGTTGTTTTTCATTGTTTGGTTGAAGATGAAAATTGAAGGGAAAGAAAATGGATAAAAAAAAAATTGGTGGGGCTTATCAATTTTTTTTTCTCTCCAACATTGGAAAGAAAATAGAGAGAAAACTAATGTTTCTCTTTCTATTTCCAATACTACCCCTTCACTTTTTCAATATATATTATAATATAGGGGTAAAATTATCTTTTTATAACATTTCTTTCCTTCTTATCTTTCTTTTAACCAAATACATCTAAAGAAAATAAAAATCCATTCAATTTCTTTCTTTTCCTTTCTTTTCTTTCTATTTTCTTCCTCTCTATTTCTTTCCTTTCAACCAAACATAGCTTAAAGATTAAATTTTAAATCTTAAACCGTCAAACTGAAAGAATCGATTATGATAGTTCTCACGATTGCTTTATCGAAAGGCTGGTAGTTTTAACAATTCGACTTCAATAATGTCTTTTATAATGGCAAATTGAATGAGAAAGTGTACATGCTTCAATCTCCAGGAATTTGTTTACACAAGATCTATGGCCTCAAATAGACACCAAGAAATTTGTTTCTTACACTTAGTTCCACTCTTTATTGCTTTGGTTTTAAGAACACAAAATCTGACACATACCTCTTTGTTCGTTTCTCTTCTTTATCTTATGTTTATATCTTAGTTTACATTGATGATATATTCATTATAGGAAACAATGATGCCGAAATTTCGAAATTGGTACTACAATAATTAAAGTCAACTTTTTTCTCTCAAGGACCTAGGACAACTACATTATTTCCTAGGCCTCGAAATTTCGTATCCAACTAAAGATGAACTACATATTTCGCAAAACAGGTATATAAAAGACTTGCTGCACAAGACTAGTATGGAACATTCCCAAGGTGTTCCCACTCCATTGTTATCATCTTTAAATATGACTGCAACAAGGAGTGATCTTTCTGATAAACCAACCATGTATAGGTCAGTTGTTGGGAGTTTTCAGTATGCATGCAACACTTACACATCCTGAGATTGCATACTCAGTGTCAGTGAATTGTGTAAGCCAGTTCATATAGAGACCATTCCAACAAAACCGGACAGCAGTGAAACGCATATTGCATTACCTGTCCGGTTGTGCCTCTAATGGATTGCTCTTTTCACGTAGTATTGATTTTTGTATTCTTGCTTTTTTAGATAGTGACTTAGCGAATGATCTGGACTATCGAAAATCAACAAGTGACTTCTACATATATGTAGGATCCAACCTCATCTCCTGGTTGAGCCGCAAGCAACACACAATAAGCAAATCATCATTCGAGGTGGAATATCGTTGTTTGGCCGACACAAACTCTAAATTATGTGAACTGAGAAGCTCTGCGAGGGAATTGCACATTATACCAATCATGTTCCTCCAATCATTACTTGTGACAACCTAAGTGTTGCGCTTCTTTATTGTTCATAGTAGGTCGTCTAAACACTTTGAGGTTGACCTACATCATGTTAGAGATCAAGTGATTAGCAAAAACTTGTATATTGTCCATATTTCATTCTTTTCTCAGATGTCTGTGGTGATCCGAATTAAGTCATGATTGATGCTCAAAGGATAAGTCTTTCAACAAGTCAAGCAATCAAATTTACAAAAAAACGAAAAGAGTCTTTTCTATTTTTAAAACCTTATCAACACATAGACTTCGTGTATCAATAATAAGCATTCATCGCTAATAATAAACAACAGCAATAATATATCCCAATTATACCCATAAACTAAACAATATCAAAAGTCGCATTATATATTTTAAATTAATAATTAAAGCATATAGTTAAATCTATTATCTTATATAACCAAATCATAATTATTATTCAGAGAGTTTGAAATCCAAAATAACATAACTTACACGAGAATTCTGCCTAATACAGAGCATTGATATAATTTAAATTTTAGCGCAAAAGTTCCACCACATACAAGCAAGTCATTGGATAGAAGAAGAGCTCACCAAAATGACAAAGATATACGGTGGGACAGGTGAAATGGAATCTGAATTGACACCTGTCTCTAAAAAACATGAGAACATAATAGAATAAGTTTTGCAACTCAAAGTAAATATTATATCTATAACACACACAAGACATTTCTTTTTAGAGATGAGAAATTTATATTATGTAAATATGCAAATAAATAGATAAGTAATTAAATGAATGAATTGACATGGGAGTTTTTATTCCAGAAATAAAATAAAATCGAATATTACACACTTGAACGACTCCATCTCTAATGGTAGTCCTTTTTTCTAGTATGTCCGAACGGTAATACATACATATTTAACGTGTGACATACATATTAGGCTAGCAACACCCATGTTAACTTATGTCTGAGCCAGATACATCTAGGTTAACGTCATAATTGTTGTTAACTATATTTTTTTTAATTAAAGCCTCCCAAACCAATTCAAAATAAATCATATAAAACAAATTTATGATGTCTATAATATATTACTAAATTCCATGATAACTCAAATATATATAAGTATGCATACTAAAAATCAAATTAAAGCAAAATAAAGTCAATTAAAAAAAGTATGTATGCTCTTCAAAATATACGAATATCATCTCGTGTGTACTTTTATAAAATTATGAGTTTTTCAAAAATTAATGTTCATTCCAATAATTCAAAAATCACAACAATTAAATACTTTTTAAATGTTAAAAATAATGATTCATTTTAAATATTGATAGTAATATACTTAAAAATAATTATGGGCATAATATCACTCACAATTTAGTTTCAAAGAACCAAAAGTAACTCTGAATACACTATGGAACTATTAAATAATGTCTAATAACTCTATAATTCTAAAAATATGATCATAATAATAACATCTATGAGCTAATAATGTTGTCAATTAACATAATCTTACTCAATTTAATAAAAAAATTTAAATTTTTTAACCTTAATAACTCTAGTTTGAATTTTGCATACCTATAAGCATAAAAATGATAAAAAATAAAGATATAGGTAATTATTAAACCAAAAAATTATTTTGAAGTCTCAAAAATGACGAAAAGTTAAAATTTGAAGTTCTTCTCTCATCTACTAAACTTGTATTCTATTAATCAAATTTTAAAATAATATTTTTTTTGTATAAGTAATATATTAAAATAAAGTTAAAATAGAAGAATAAAATGAAATTTAATATGTTGTAGTTTGAATAAGAATTTTAGGATGAAGATGATAAAATGAAAGGAGAGATAAAAGAGAAAAAAGGGTTTGAGTTTTATGAATGAATGAAAAAAAAAAAAAAAGAGAATGAGAGACACGGAGAGATCAAAGGAGTGACTCCGAGTGAGTAGTCACCAAAAATCAAAAGGAGTGAGCAAGGAGAGAAAAAAAAATAATAAGTGGAACTGTGGGAGTATGTGCCTTCCACGTGCCTATGCCTTTCTTTCTTTTTTTTTTTCTTCTTCGTTATTACATATTTAGACATCTTTACAAAATCATTATCTCAAGCATTATTCAAAAGGTTTCATGACAAAGTCAGGGTTTTAGTTAAGGTGGATATTTTATTTTATGATAATATATTTATATAAAGATAGTATTATAAATTATTAGATAATTAAATATATTTAATTAAATATATTTAATTAATTATTTAAGAGTTCATAATATTATTTTTATATAAAAATGTTATTTTGTGAGTATTTTTTTTAACTTAATGGTGTTGTAAAATAAATAAGGAAGTTATAATAAATATAAAATAGAAAAATATAAATATGTTCTTATTTTACTATAAGTAATTTCTATATTTACTAATATTATAGATACTTTAGTTTAAAATTAAAGAGAGATAAAAGAGAGAAAATATTTGTATAATAAGAGAGAAGAGAAGATTGTTTTTTAATGATGTGTATTGCTTCAATTGTAGCTTCTCTTATTTATACATGTAATAAGACTTGATTTTTAAACTTCATTTATTTTGATTCTGTCTTGAAAAGAGGTTCCTTTGGTATTGAGAAGGTTGGCCCACGTGGTCATTCATATCTTTATCACAACACTCCTCCTTGGATGACCATTTAATATTATTGCCTCGTTAAAATCTTACTAAAGAAAAATCCAATGGAAAAAAATCTTAGTGAAGAAAAAAGAGTACAATATCCTTTAGTGATGGGGACTGCCTCATTAAAAACCTTGTCAAGAAAAATCCAATGAAAAAAATAACAGACGAAAGAAAAAAGAGTACAGTCTCCCCCTCTTGTCGACATCATTTAATGTCTCGAAATTGGCGCATCCCAATCTCATGTACCAATCTTTCAAAGGAGGATTTTGGGAGTGACTTTGTAAATAAATCTGCCAGATTGTCACTTGAGCGGATCTGTTGGACATCAATTGTCCCTTGATTTTGAAGATCATGAGTGAAGAAGAATTTGGGAGAAATATACTTTGTTATATCACCTTTGATGTATACGCCTTTAAGTTGAGCAATATATGCTGTATTGTCTTCAAACAGGACAGTTGGAGCTATCTTATGATCAATTAGTCCACATGATGACAGAATATATTGGATCAGACTCCTGAGCCAAAAACACTCGCGACTAGTTTCATGAATCGCTAGTATTTCGGCATGATTAGAGGAGGTTGCTGCTATCGTCTATTTCATGGACCTCTATGATATAGCTGTACCACCATATGTGAACATATATCCTGTTTGAGATCACCCTTTGTGTGGATCATATAAGTATCCAGCATCTACATAGCCAACTAGTTGTGACTTGGATCCATAGGGATAAAATAATCCCATATCTATCGTTCCATGAAGATATCGAAAGATTTGTTTGATTCCACTCCAATGTCTTCTGGTTGGAGAGGAACTATATCTTGCTAGTAAATTCACAGCAAATGATATATCGGGTCGTGTGTTATTAGTAAGATACATTAGCGCTCCAATGGCACTAAGATATGGTACTTCAGAACCAAGGATATCTTCATTCTCTTCTTTAGGACTAAATTGATCATTTTCCACATCCAAAGATCTTACGATCATTGGGGTACTCAAGAGATGTGACTTATCCATATAAAATCTTTTCAAGATCTTCTCTGTGCATGTTGTTTGATGAATAAAGATCCCATTTCTTATATGCTCGATCTGCAAGCCGAGACAAAATTTAGTCTTTCCAAGATCTTTCATCTCAAACTCTTCTTTTAGAGTTTTTATAATTGTTGGAATCTCTTCAGGAGTTCCAATAATATTTAAATTATCAACGTACACAGCAATTATAATGAATCCAGATGTAAATTTTCTTATGAAAACACATGGACAGATATCATTATTTTTGAATCCATTTTTGGCCAGATACTCAGTAAGAGGATTATACCACATTCGTCCAGATTACTTTAGACCGTATAAAGATCTTTGCAATTTGACTGAGTATAACCCTTGTGAATATTCATTGGATGGTTTAGATATCTTTAGTCTTTCAGAAACTTTCATATAAATATCATGATCTAATGAGCCGTATAGGTAGACTGTTACCACATCCATTAAATGCATATGCAGTTTATGATATGCAGATAAACTGACCAAATAACACAATGTTATCGCATCCACTACAGGGGAATACATTTCTTCATAATCTATACCGGACATTTGTGAAAAACCTTGTGCCACAAGTCGGGCTTTATAGCGCACAACTTCATTTTTCTCATTTCGTTTTCTTACAAATACCCATCAGTATCTAACAGGTTTTACATCTTCAGGTGTACAGACTACAGGTCCAAAGACTTCATATTTTGCAAGTGAGTCTAATTCAACCTTCATGACTTCTTTCTATTATGGCCAATCATTTCTTTGTCGACATTCTTCGACTGATCTTGGCTCAAGATCCTTACTTTCATGCATGATATTTAATGCCACATTATATGCAAATATTTCATTGATAATTGTCTTATTTCGGTCCTATTTCTCTCCTGTAAAGACATAATTTATTGAGATCTCGTCATTTTCACAATTTTCAGGTACCTGAACGTCTTCTGGCGTTAAAATTATATCAAAATTTTGGACAACTTGCAGGTGTCTTTACTATGTCTTTTTCAACAGGAATCGTATTTACCTCTTTTCTTTTTTAAGGATTTTTGTCTTTGGAACCAACAGGCCTGCCACGCTTCTGGCGTGAGTTTGCTTCAGTGGCTACTTGTCCTATTGGAACATCAATTTGAATTAGGACATTTTCTGCTGGTATATAAGATTTGGTTATCCTCTTTGTATCAGAAAATGCATCAAGGAATTTATTTGCTATTCTTTGCCAAATGTATAATCTTTTGAACTTCTAGTTCACATTTCCTTGATTGAGGATCTAAATGCATCAAGGATGATGCATTCCAATTAAGTTCCTTTTCAAGAAGCTTATTCTCTCCCTCTAATATTGAAAATTTTGATTTATCAAAATGACAATCTGCAAACTGGGCTTTAAATACATCTCCAGTTTGTATCTCAAGATACCTCACTATAGAGGGAGAATCATATCCAACATATATCCCCAATTTTCTTTGGGGACATATATTGCACACCCAAATATTCTTAAATGGAAAACATTTGGCTGCTGGCCAAATGCTAATTGCATAGGAGAGAACTGATGGTAACTCGTTGGCCTCAAACGAATGAGTGCTACGGCATGTAAAATAGCATGCCCTCAAACCGAGGTTGGGAGATTTGTTCTCATAAATAAGGGTCTAGCAATTAATTGGAGTGTTTAATAAGTGATTCTGCTAACCCATTTTGTGTGTGAATATAAGCTACTGGATGTTCAACACTTATTCCATTAGCCAAACAATAAGCATCAAATGCTTGGGAACTAAATTCACCAGCATTATCAAGACGAATTGCTTTTATTGGATTTTCTAAAAACTGTGCTTTTAATCGAATAATTTGAGCCAGTAATCTCGCAAATGCCAGGTTGCGAGAAGATAATAAGCACACATGTGACCATCTCGAAGATGCGTCTATTAGGATCATAAAATATCTAAAAGATCCACATGGTGGATGAATAGGTCCACATATATCACCTTAAATCTTTTCTAGGAATTCAAGGGACTCAAATCCAATCTTTACCGGATGACCCAATCGGTCGTGCCAAGTTATGAATTTATTTGGGCTAGTAAACTTCTGGTTTACAGTGGCATGTGATTCAATTACACTAATCTTGGTATAATATAACCCAGATGAAAGTGAGGGTAACTTTTCTAATATAACCCTTTTATTTGAATCATGAGTTGTGATACATAAGAACTCATGATTTCTCTCATTCATTGTTTCAATATGATATCCATTTTGGCGAATATCTTTAAAGCTCAACAAGCTCCTCAGAGACTTGGTAGATAATAGTGCATTATTTATTATAAATTTTGTTCCTCCAGGAAACAAAATTATAGCTCTTTCGGAGCCTTCTATCACATTGCCTGAGCCAATAATAGTATTAACGCATTCTTCTTTTGGCACCAGATGAGTAAAATATATATCACTTTTGAGAATAGTGTGCGAACTTGCACTATCCGCAAGGCATACATCTTCATTATATATCCTTGCCATTTTCTTCAAAGACAAATAATAATAATAAAATGAGTAGTAATACATGCACAGTTAAATTAAATATTTGATCGGAATTATTTTTCTAAGAAATACTGTACATAAAAATAATGTCATATACTGAAATTTTATTTTAAAACTTGACACATTTAATTATTTCAAAATTCATAAACATTAATATTTCATTACTTATATACATCATATTTGAAACTTGAATACGTAAAAAATAAAATTTAACAACAAGTTTCTTACATTATTATTTACATAAATACTTAACAATCTCACATATTAAACTTAGTGACGGATCCAGAAAATTTTGATAGTGGGGACAAAAATAACATATAAAAATAATAAAAATTTAAAATAGATATATTTAAATATTGAAAATTCAAAATATATTAGTCAAAATTTAAATAATTTAATTAACACATAAAAAATATATTAATTTAAAAGTATTTTTTAATTTCTATATTAATATAAAAGTATTTTTTGTCAAATATCCTCTATATCCATCAACTCATATTTTATTGATTATTTTTTATATAATACAAAAAAAATTATAACTTAATAATTAAAGAATCTTAAAAAAATAAAATAAAAAAAAAATACAAAAATAATTTAAGAAAATAAAATTCAAATCAAACCATGTGGCTTTTTTTATATAGATATAAATAATGTCTTTTTTTCTATCAAATAATTATTCTAATATTTTTTACCATTTAATTGAAGAGTTGACACTCTGAAATATTTATAGTAAAAATTTTTTGACGAAAATAATTATTATACATAATACCAAAACTAAATCAAATAAAGTCGTAAAAATAAATAAACGATATATAATATATATTATCTCAATTAAATTAAAAAATATTAAATACTAATAATCTCATTTTTATTTGAGAAACTAAATTTGACTTTAGATAATTAACTAATTAAATTATTATTATTATTATTATTATTATTATTATTATTATTATTATTATTTATTCGAACATATTTATTTTTCTAATATAAATAGATTAACTTTATATAATTTGATAATTTTTATCACACTGTTGTTATTTAATAACCTAAATTTGTCACACATACATTAAAAAAAATTAAATATAGGGACAAACCTATTATTTTAAGGGACATTTTATACTTATGTATATATTTATTATTTGTTTTTAAAAAATTTAATGGGGCAATTGCCCCCACACACTTACAAGTAAATCCGTCCCTGATTAAATTATTCCATCATTGATCAAATGACCAATATTTCCTTCAGAATCTTCAAAGAAATCAGATACATCATAATGAGTGGTGGAATTTTCAGCATCATTTGAAGCAAAATTTGTTTTCTTTCCTTTGTCATCCTTTTTCAAAGATGCTTGGTAAAGATCGACTAGGTGCCTTGGGGTACGACAGGTACGTGACCAATGACCCTTTCCACCACAACGGAAATACTTATCCTCTGTTGATTTATTTTGCCGAATATTTCTTTCTTTATCCCACTGCAGGTGAGATCCTCTCTTTTAAATATAATTCCTTTTCGTTCCATAATTTTTCTTGTTATTAAAACCTTGCCATTTACCTCTTCTGGGGTGATGATTTGCCGCATTTACTTCAGGAAATGGGGCAGCGCTAGCAAGGCGCGCTTCGTGATTCTTTAAGAGTAACTCATTGTTGCGTTCAGCAATAAGAAGGTAAGAAATTAACTCAGAATATTTTTTAAACCCTTTTTCTCGATACTACTGCTGCAGGAGCACATTCGAGGCATGAAAGGTTGAGAAATTTTTCTCCAACATATCATGGTCAGTTATCTTTTTCCCACAAAATTTCATTCGTGAGGTGATTCAAAATATTGCAGAATTATATTCATTTATGGATTTAAAATCTTGTAAACGCAAGTGCGTCTATTCATATCGGGATTGAGAAAGTATCACTGTTTTTTATGATTGTACCTTTCTTCAAGGTCTTTCCAAAGATCTGCAAGATCTTTTAATGTGAGATATTCATTTTTCAATCCTTCGTCAAGATGACGACGAAGAAAAATCATGACTTTAGCTTTATCCTTTTGGGATGCATTATTTTCAGTCTTAATGATATCTCTAAGATCCATTGAATCAAGATGGATTTTAGCATCTAATATCCATGATAAATAATTATTTCTAGATATATCAAGAGCATTAAATTCAAGATGAGAGAGTTTCGACATAATGAAAATTTGTTACTTGAATCTTTCTAAAAATTTGATCAGAGTCTCGTGCTGATAACGTGTTGTAAAATACATAAGAAAGCTATAACAAATATAAAATAGAGAAATATAAATATGCTCTTATCTCACTATAAGTAATCTCTATATTTACTAATATTATAAATACTTTAGTTTAAAACGAAAGAGAGATAAAAGAGAGAAAATATTCGTATAATAAGAGAGAAGAGAAGATTGTCTTTTATTGATGTGTATTGCTTCAACCGTAGCTTCTCTTATTTATACATGTAACAAGACTTGATTTTCAAACTTCATTTATTTTGATTCTGTCTTGAAAAGAGATTTCTTCAGTATTGAGAAGGTTAGCCCACGTGGTCATCCATATCCTTATCACAACAAATGGTAGTTAAATTTAATTTTGTTATCTTAGTTAGTATTAGTCTTAGCTCCCTTCATAGCAACACGTATATTTATTGTTGGAATAAATAATTTTATTAATCTAGATCATATATATTAAATCACCAAAAATATATCATAATGTGGAAGCATATCTTTACTTATAAAAGTCAGAAATTGATGGAAGGATTTGATCTTGTGGTTTTTTCGATCTTTCTTAACCAAAGTCTTTTGTATTCTTAGGCGGCTGAATTACAACTCTTCTGATGGAGAAAGAGCACAAAGGTGGCTTTGGTATATTGGGACCGAAACCACTATTTATATTTGAACATAGAACCCATTAAACCCTGAAACCCAAATAAAATAGTATCTAAAGTTCAAAAGATAATAAATCTAAAATCTAAAAGATAATTATCTAAATTTCAAAAGATAATATCTAATTTTATTCTCATTTAATTCTAAATAAAAAATAATTATGACTTATTCATTTTAGCATTTATATCAATAAATGAGATCACCGTTATATAAGTCATTTAATTTGAAATAGCATAATTTGTGATTATAATTAATATATGTATTGCCCACAAACAAATTAGGAAATTAAAATAATTTCCTAACAATCTCCCACTTGGACTATACATATATTCTTTCTTGACATAATCACATCTTATAAACTATATGCGTGCATCTGAATGCTATTTCTCTCATTACTTTAACAATTTGGTCCGTCTCATACATTAGATATGGAACTACCGCAGCTTTTATCACATTAATGTCATGACTAAACCACGACAATCACCATCCTAATATACTTAACGACATAGATCAAATTTGGATGAGTAATATAGAAATTACATGCCAAGTGATCTCATGCATGTCTATTTCCAGCTGGTCCAATTTTAAAAACTTTATTGAGATCAAACACAAATATTTCACCTAACATGAAATAAACCATCAACTTAATTCTACAGAAAGTAATTCAATTATCTGTCATAGGACATATAGCATAAAATAAACTCCCACTAAACCAAGGCATCACAAATATTGACACCCATTCAAGCAGTGTGCTTATGAAAGACTTTAGGGATCAATTCCTTGGTTAACGAGTCTGCTAGCATATACTCTGTTCCTATATGTTCTATGAAAATCTGTTTTTCTTAAACTTTCTCTTTAACAACTAAGAACTTGATGTCTATATGCTTCGATTTTGTCAAACTCTTATTGTTACAAAATATCTTTAATGGTCTTTCAATGTCATTTACTATGAAGCTCAGTGACAAAGTTTCGCAACCATATGCCATGAAATCGGAATCAGAGTACCCAATGATCTCCAAATTTTCTGATCTCCGATAAGTAAGCATGTAATCCTTTGTTCTCTTTAGATAACACATTACGCATTTAACAACTATCTAATGATCTATGTATGGATTGCTCAAGTATTTACCCAACACTCCTATTATAAATGATACATCAGAATGTGTGTAGACTTGAGTATACATTAAATTCCCTAGTGCTAATGCATAAGGTTTATCATGCATTGCTGTCTTCTCAAGATCATTTTTGGGCATTGCTTGAGACTAAACTTATCTTCTCTAACTACGGGTGTGTCCATTGGTCTACAACTTTTCATGACATATCTACTTAAAATCTTTTTTTTTTATATAGTTCTTTTGTGATAATCCAAGAATACCTTGAAAGTGATCTCTTAGTATCTCGATTCCTAATACAAAAGGAGCATCACCAAGATCTTTCATTTCAAATTTGTTCGATAGAAATTTCTTAGTTTCATGCGATAAGCCTATATCATTACTGGCAAGTAGAATGTCATCAACATATAAGACCAAAATATATATTTACTCCCACTGAACTTGTGGTATACATATTTATCTATAATATTTATCTCAAAACCATATGAGGTAATGCCTTAAACTTATGATACCATTGACGGGAAGCTTGTTTGAGATCATAGATGAATTTTCTCCTCTTTTTTTTTTGTTGGATCTCCTTAATGATACTTCTTGAGTTTGTTGAGCTTGCTGTATGGGTTGGGGTTGAGGAGGATTCTCATCATTTTTTCTGTACTGTAGTAGTATCTTAAGCAACAACAATGTTCTCATTATTCTCTTGTACTGTAACTGAATTTACAGTAGAATTTTCATTGTACTCTTGTACTATAATTGTATCTTGAACAATAATAGGCACAAAGACCCGATCATTGTTAGTTATAAAATCCTCATCAAAAGCAACATTCCTAGTATTTTCTTTTCCCCCTCCCAAACTCAACATCTTCAAGAAATCTCGCATTTCCCGTTTCAAAAATAGACTTTGATGCAAGTTTGTAAAACTTGTACCCCTATGAACGCTCAGCGTAACCAACAAAGTAGCAACTAATTGTCATTGAGTCCAATTTTCTTTCATGCGGGCTATAAGGTCGCGCCTCAGCTGGACATCCCCAAACATGCAAATGCCTTATACTGAGTCTTTTTCCTATCCAAATTTCATAAGGGGTTTCGCTAACTACTTTGCTTGACACCCTATTAAGAATATACACTGTGATCTTTAAGGCTTCTCCCATAGTGATGCAGGCAAGGAAGAATGACTAATCATACTTCCCACCATGTCCTTAAGAGTATGGTTCCTGCGCTCTGCAATACCATTCATGCTAAGTTTTTCTGACATGGTTTACTGCAAAATAATATCGCACTCCTCTAGAAAAAGAGCAAAAGGCCCGGAACGTTGCTCACCTGAACCGTCATATTTTTTGTAGTATTCACCACCACGATCAGATTTGACAACTTTAATTTTCTCCCCAAGTTAAAGTTCAACTTCAGCTTTGAAAGACTTGAAAACATCCAAGACTTAAAACTTTTCAAGAATTAAATATCGATACCCGTAACGAGAGTAATCATTTATGAACGTGATAAAGTACTGTTGTCCATTCCAAGAGACAGTAGGGAATGGGCCACATATATCGGTATGTATCAGTTCTAAGACATATTTAGCTCTATCAGCACCTAATTTTCTTTCGTTTGTCCTTTTTCCCTTTATGCACTTAATACAGACTTCAAAGTCTGCAAAATTTAGAGGTCCAAGAATTTTATCCGACATGAGTCTCTGAATTCTCTGTTTAGAGATATGACCTAGGCTTTTGTGCCATAATGATGCCGTATTCTCATTTAATTTTCGTTTTGTACTTGTCTGTAGTATTTCATTATTATAGTAATCCAAATCAAACCTATATAGATTATCCACCAAACAACCAGAGTAAATATTATTCGAATTATAAAAGAGAGTGACTTTATTATTTCCGAATGAACAAAAATAACCTGATTTGTCCAAACGAAAAACAAAAATTAAATTTCATCTAAATGACAGTGCATAAAATGTCTCTAATAAATCCAAGTAAAATCCACTCGTGGAACATAATCTTAAGGTTCCTATAGCTTTGACTGTAACTATATTGTCGTCTGCCACATAGATGTATCTTTCAGCATCACTTGGCGGTCGACTCCACAGGCAACCCTGATAATAACACTTACATGAGTAGTAGCAGCAGAATCTACCCACCAAGTATCAACAGGTGCATAACTTAAACTAGTCTCAGAACAAACAAAAGTAAGAATTGTATCATTTTTTACACGCCAAGTGGCATATTTGGTATAATCCTTATTCATGTGTCCCATCTTCTTACAGAAGAAAGAAACTTGATCCTATTTCTTAGCCTTTTCTGCTGAGAAGTCACATCCGCAATAGTATCACGCTTTCTTTTATACTGAGAAAATGAAGTCATGTGAGCACTGTTAGTCTTATCTTGCTATAGCCTCTCTTCTTCTTGCACAGAGTGAAATATAAGCTCATTTAAAGACCAAGTGTCCTTCAAAGTGTTATAACTCACTTTGAATTGCCTAAAGTGTACAGGAAGGGGATCAAAATGAAATACACGAGTAAATCTTCAGACAACTCTAACTTTAATGCTTTTAATTTTGAAGCAAGATGAGACATTTTCATAATGTATTCCCTTATGTTCCCTTTACCTTTATACCTCATGGAGACAAGTTTGCTCAAAAGACTACTTGCCTCCGCCTTTTCATTCTTAACAAAGAATTTTTTAACATCTTTCAGGAACTGTTTGGCATCTTTATCCTCAGTAATTGAGCCTCAAAATGCCTTAGGAATTGAGCATTTCATGATCATAATGCTCATTCGATTAGATCTCTCCCACTTCTCTATTTTAACCTCGTTGAGATTTTCTGGAGTAGAAGTAGGTTTATCCTCTCGAAGAGCTATATCCAAATTCATACAACCGAGGACAATCTCCACGATATCCTTCCAAACTTTAAAGTTTGAACCATTCAGCATAGGAATACTGCTAATTTATGCAGAAACATTGGTAGTTAAAGGCATAGTTTCTAGATTAGAACAAAAGAACATGCAGTAAACATTAGTTAAATAATGGAAAAAAGTCCATATTGAGATATCTAGAACAATATTAATTTTCAATCTTTGGATAGAAAATTAACTATAAGTGATACTCTCATTGTAGTAATCAAATATTGTCAAAATTTCTGTCACACATTAAGCCTTTCTTTGGACCGACTGAATGCGCATATGGAAACTTAAACTTCGTAACCTATTTATTACCGCAAATATTTTTTTATTAATTGGCCAAACAATAACCTTATTTTGGGCTGATTATTGACCACATAATTAATAGAAAATAAACAAAAGTATGCAATGCTTATTAATAAAGGCATAGAATCCTATAATTAATATACATATATGCTATATAAATATAAACGATACTAATTGATATAAATTGATTCTAATGATTCTCTAACATCACCCCTCAAACTCAAGTGGGAGCTAAGGATACCAGCTTGAGTTTGGATAACAAAGTCCAAAAACAAGTCGGGTGATGAGCTTTCGTAAAGATATCAGCAGTCTGATCCAGTGTTCCAACAGTAATGAAACGAACAGCATCAATAAGGATACGTTGCTGAACAAAGTGACAATCAATTTCAATGTGTTTGGTGCACTCATGAAACACATCATTATGTGCAATCTGAATAGCACTGCGATTATCACAAAAAAACATCAGTAGGGGACGATTGAGGAGCACCCAGATCAACAAGTTGACCAACAAAAATAAGATTAAAATTTAATTTGAAAAAATAATAAGTATCAGGGAGATTAAGAGTTGACTGGGATATAGAACCCTTGTGCGTTGCATGCAAGAAGGAGTCATTTACAGTATTGACAGAAGGTCCATTTGTAGTGGTAGACAGGGACGAGAAAATATTACGCAACAGAGACATGTGATTAAAGCAACCCGAGTCAAAGTACCATTTATAATTACTTGGAGGGGTCGAAAAAGTAGCAGGGATATTACCAGAAATAGAGAGAAGACGCTGAAGAAGAGATGCAATATCAGATAGAGAGGCATGAGACGGGTTGAGTGGATCAGGACGTGGTGGGCGAGTAGGGCAGGCAGTAATTAAATGTCCTAAGAGCTTGCAATAACGGCAGAACAGCTGTGAACAATGGTAGCTAATATGACCTTTTTGGTGGCATGTGCGACATTCAACAAAAGGACAGTCGGAGAAGAGGTGCCCAGAACGGTTACAGTTTCGACAGAATTTACCCTTTCTATCTATGACAGCAAAAATATCTGACTTTTTCATAATAGTAATCACAGAGATCAAGGAGAGGAGAGAAAACTGCAATTTTGGAGCAGAAAATGAGAAAACGGATGGCAAAATCGGAAAGAGCACACCAAAAAACCTTAGGGAGGGTCCTACTGTCGGACACGTTAGCGGCCACGTCAGATGCCACGTTAGCTGTTTCGTCAGCAGAGCAAGACACGTGGCAACACGCGACAAGAGGAAGGAGACGCGTCAGCGCTTACGCGAGCACAGAGCTGGCAGTGGGTCGGAGAATGCGGGTCGGTCCTGGTCGGGTCGAGCGCGGGCTTGGCGGATCTGTGTGGGTGCTGGCCACGACACGTGCCGTTGTCTGGGACCATTGATCCTGGGCGTGGATCCAACGGTTCTGGATGACGTCTGGGGAGTGAGAACTTGAAGCGGTGACCGAACTTCTGGCGGCGCGTGAGGGCGCGTCCGGCTGCGGTAGGCGGCGAGGTCGGCGGCGTTCGAAAGCTTGCAACGAGTAGAAGACGAAGGTGGCGGCGCTGACAAACCAAGGCGTCGGGAAGAAGTCGAAAACTGAGGACAAAGTACTGCCGGTGAAAAAAGATAACAGAGGTAGAAACCAGTTGTTTCTGAAAAAAATAACCTAAACTCTTGATACCATGTTAGAAACAATAGACAAAACTAAAGAAAGTGTTTTGTGTATATTCAGTCTGATCAAAAGTACAATATACAAGGAGTATTTATAGGTGCTAAATAAATCAAAGTCATAAAAATATAGAATCCTATAATTGATATACAGTATGCTATATAAATATAAATGATACTAATAAATTTAAATTAATTCTAACGATTTTCTAACACAAAAGATAATATCTGATTTTATTTTCATTTAATTCTAAATCTAAAATAATTATAATTTATTCAATTTAATATTTATAGTAATAAATAAAATCACCATTATATAAGTCATTTAATTTAAAATAATATCATTTATAATTATAATTAATATATGTATTACCTACAAATAAATTAAAAAATTAAAATAATTTCCTAACATGTATATCAATCTTCGTGTAACGGAATATACAATCAATCAACAAATTAAATCATTCATAGCAAGATCTCTCTCTTCCTCTTCGTTCTCTTCTCTCTCTTATCTATCTTTTTTACCTGAGTAGTTTACACCTCGTACATGTGAGCTCTATGATTGGAATACTTGAGATTTGTTGAAGTCTCGAAGGTATATGAACAATGGAACAGAATTTTTAATAGAAAAAATTGGAAAATATAACCGTGCATCTTTTTACGGCGTGCGTTATATACAATTTTTTTTGGAGATCATTCAAATAAAAATATTTATTTTATTTTTTACTAAAAATATTTTTATGTTATATTTTAATTAATTTCTGTATAATTTATTTAGTATTTTTTATTACATATTATTAAATTTTTTAAAATTTTTTTTCTCAAAAATAATAAAAAACATTTAAATTAGACTCAAACCAAAAAATTAATAAATTAACTATTAAATTTTTTTAAAATTGTTTATATAAAAAAATATGTCACACACTCACACTCATCAATATATATATATATATATATATATATATATATATATATATATATATATAACAAGCTCATGTCTCTTAAATTTTTTACAGATAAAAAAATAATTAATTTATATTCATACGATATATAAAACAATTACTATATTATTATTACATAAAATTTTTATAACTAGATATAATGTAACAAAATATATATAATATTAATTAATTTTAAAAAAATTCTAAAAAAATTCTAAAAAATTATGAAAAAAATAAACATAAAAAGTGTTCATAGAAGTAAATATGTTTAAAAATAATTTTTTTAATATTTTTTATTTTACAAATATATTTGATATCCGATCCAATTATAAAAAGTACGGATATCAAATTCAATCTGAGTTTAGTGCGGATTATATCGAAATTTTAGTCATATCTGATTTGCAAACACTCTTAACAAAAATAATTAAAAAAATTATAATGGTTATACTTTTAACTAAGAGGAAGTTCCAAAAAAAAAAGTACTAAATACAAGAACAATTTAATTAAATATTAAAAAAAATTTACTACTTTAAATGAGTTGAACTTTTTTTGCCCATATATATATATATATATAATATGTAATAATAATAATATGGTAATTATTTTATATGTTACACAAATATAAACTTTTTTTATGTAAATTTAAAAAAAGTTTTGTAAATCTCTAGTCCTGTTATCGATTTTTTTGGTATTAGCCCTCGTATTATCAATTTGATTCATATATAATTTGGATGATAAATTATTTGGTAATGTGCTTTTTTTTTCTTGTGACATATTATTATTATTATTATTATTTTGCACATTCAAAAATTCATAGATAAAAGTGAAAAACCATGAAATGCAACCATGACTTTAAAAATAACAGGGCTAAATTATTGCCATAATATAATGGAAGTATGGAAGCTTATCATTCTCCTCTAATGGAGAGAACAAAATTCTTTTTAATAGTTTATTTAACGTTTAACAGAATAAAAATGAATTTTACTAAAATAAATTTTAGTGCAAGTTTAATACTTTCATTTATCGTAAAATACTTATAGAATTACTCGTAGATAAATTTTAAAAAAAAAAGCATGATTTTTAATTTTATTTTTAAATAAATTTTATTTTTAATTTTAAAATAAATTTTAATTTTATCTTTTAATAATATTAATTTTTACCGTATATAATTATTTAATTATTTTTTAATCACATCTAAATAAATTATTCTTAATAAAATTTTTGTGTGTTATTCAATTATCTTTTTTAGAAAATAATTAACTATTAAAATAATTAAATTTTTCGCAACAAAAATAAAAAAAAATTATGAACGAAAAAAATTAACCATCATGATAATTTTTTGTATTTTTATTCATATTTTAATTATAAATATAAATATAATTTGATTATGTTATTTATGAAATGTGACTATAGATATAGATAAAATTTAGTTATATTACTTATACATAGTTTCATTATATTACTTATAAAGTTAGATTATAATTATGACTATAGAATTGTTTCAGTATTTTTGTATGTGTAGCTAATTGATGGTGTTAAAATATTATCCTTAATTATAAATAAGGTTTATAATTTTAAAAATAAAAGAATCAATTAAAAAAATACAAAAAATATGACGTTAAAATATTCTAACTTTTTAAAGTAATAAGAATATTTGAAATTTAATTAAAATTTATTTAAAATTTAAACTCAACAAAAATTTATATTCAATGTATTTTGTATTAAATATATTTATTAACCTATTATATCGTATTAATTGAAATTAGTTTTTATAATATTAATTTTTTAATAACACTTTATTAAAAAAACTATTTTTTATTATTTTTTAAAAATTAATTTACATATATTGTGTTACACTACATCTAATTATAAAAAAATTATTTATTTCTAATGCTTATATTAAAAATAAATCAAATTTAAATTAGTGAATTTTAATCTATAATATAATAATAATATAGTAATTGTTTTATATATCGTACGAATATAAATTAGTTATTTTTTTATTTGTAAAAATTTTAAGAGGTTTGAGTTTGTTATCAATATAACTCGTATGATAAATTTTAATTTAAAAAAATTATATATATATATATATTTATTTATGAGTGTGACATATTTTATTACATAGACAATTTTAAAAAAATTTAATAATTAATCTATTATTTTTTTATTTTAGTCCAATTTAAATATTTTTTATTGTTTTTGAAAAGAAAATTTTTTATAAAATTTAATAATATGTGACGAGAAACACCAAATAAATTATATAAAAACCAATTAAAATACAATACAAAAACATCTTTAACAAAAGATGAAATAAGCATTTTTATTTAAGTGTTTCATTTCTTTTAAATTTAATTCATTCCTGCTAATTTACTAGGGATTCAAAATGGATTATTAGCGATTTTTCTATAAAATTATATCAATAAAAAACACGATTTATTTTTATACTCGTATAGTCAAATTTTATATTAATGATATTTTATATAATAATATTTTTTATTTTTTTCTACACACAAATAAATGGTTGAAATAAAAAGATAAAAATCATAAAATTAAGGATTAATTTGTATAAATTGTTATATAAATTATTGTATTTTGTTTTATATAACAGTCTAAACCACTCGTTAGTATAATATTGTCCGTTTTGACATATAAAGACTCACGGTTTTATCTTTGACGATAAGGATGATAGTCGAAACTCTCCACACTCACTCGTTAAAATGCATCATACTAAAAAGAGGTATCTACACTTTTATAAGACATGCTTCGTTTCCCTTCCCCAACTGATATGGTACCTTACATTTTATCAATCTAACATCTTATTTATAAGTATTAAATTCATATATCAACTAATCAACATGCTCATAAAAAAAGTAGATTTTTAAAAAATATAATTTTTCTATAAATTATAATCTTTTAATAAATCATAATTATTCAATAACTTACAACTCCATAAAAAAATATATAACCTTTTAATCAGGATTTTTTTATATTTTAAAAATAGAGTAAATTATTATATGTATAATAAACCAAATGTTCCCAAAATTATCCAGATTTTTCAAAACGGAAAAAATTACTTAAATGTTCTAAGTTGTATTTCTATATAAATCGAATTGATTAAATTCGATTTATGCAAAATGGTACTAAATATAATTATTATTAATTATATTTATTAAAAATTATTGAGAAAGATGTTGCTTTCTAAATTATTAAATCGAAACAATTAACTTCAATTTTTTATAAACTATTCACATGTTTATATACATGCAAATAAAAATCGAATCTCATTGTTTTAATTTAGTGTTTATATAAAATTTGAAGCTATTAACTTCGATTTATAGACAATTTATGTTTGTATACAATTCGAATATAATAAATTCGATTTAGTACCATTTTAAATTAAATTTAATTAACTCGATTTACATAAAAATATAACTTAAGATATTCAGATAACCTTTTTTATTTTAAGAGATCTAAATATCGCCATTTAATTTATTATAGCAATTTTCCCTTAAAAATATATCCCACATTACATCATCAATAAATGGCTGTTCATGTGGTCTGGAATTTATGGCACCACTTATTTTGTTTACAGTGGTTTAGATGCGAGTGACTCATTAACCTCCCACTTGCGTATAGTGCTTTGCCAATTCCAAACTGGCCTGGTTTCGCCTCTATAAATGCATGAGTTTAGTCAACGTATACTTTTAAAATATATGATAAGATTCCTATTAATAAAATTATTTTAAATATTTTTATTTAATAAATAAAAAATAAATGAATTAAAATTTTAATTTTTTTTATTTTTTTAAAAAAAGTTTAATTTATTATCTTAACATGTGTTTTTAGATTATAAATTAAATAATTTCAATATAAAAAAATATAGAAAGACAATAAAAATAATAAATGATGTGAACAATATAATAGAAAAAAAATTAAAATTATAAACCAGATCATTAATTAATTCTTTTTAATTTTAAATTTTAAAATTTAAGAAATAAGAATAAACAGTTACACCTAATTATCGTCCTAACCTCCTTCTTTCATTTGTCATTTTCGGTCTACAAAAGCACTCAGGCACCGCTTCACTTCTCTTCTCTCGGATCCTACGTCGCCCAGTCTCCAGCCGACGCCCCCATCCGCCCGCCAACGCTGCCCAAATGTATCATCCTTTGCAATGTCCATATCCGTGTGTCCATTGTGCAGTTTTCGCCTTTATCGTTGTAGCTCACCACTACCATTGATAACAACAACCACTTCGATGCTAACGCATTGTTCAAAGTTATACAGAATCTCCATTTTATTTTCGCCTTCCACGGCCTGAACCCTAAGATTTTATAGCGGTTCTCTTTCTTTCTTCTCTCCTTTTTCTGCCATTTTTGCTATGAACCTCACAAAATTGCACAGTATGGATCCAAAAGGTTACATCTGCACCATTATACTAGACGTGCAGATCGATGTTACAAGAAGGTATGCAATGAAAATTTGTAAATATTTATTTTTTATATAAATGAGATATTTATTTTTAATATAAATAAAATATTTGTTCTTTATATAAATGAGATATTTATTCTTAATGTAAATAGAATATTTATTCTCTATGTAAATAAGATGTTTTTTCTTAAAAGTTAGTGATAGCTGGAGATTGTTGTAAAACAACTAAATAAATAAATAAGAAAGATATAATATAAAATAAAGAAGTATTGATAGAAGACTCTAACATTAATATAATTAGCTCAATAATGATTTGTATATATATAATAATATTATATATTGTAATGTGTATATATATATAAAGATAGAAAAGAGTATTAAAAGTAAAAAGAGAGAAAATTGCATTTGTTTATAGTAAGAGAAAGAGAGAGAATATTTTATATTGCTTCTGTCATCTGAATTGTTCCTTTTAGCATAGGAAAAATAAGCCTTCCATGGTCATCCATTCTTATCGTAACACTCCCCCTTGGATGACCATTTAGGATTATTGCCTCATTAAAACCTTACTAAAGGAAAATCCTGTGGGAAAAACCTTAGTGAAGGAAAAAGAGTACAATACCCTTTGTGATGGGGACTGCCTCATTAAAAACCTTGTCAAGAAAAACCCAATGGAAAAAAAAAACTTGACCAAGGGAAAAAAAGTACAGTCTCCCCCTCATGCTGACATCATTTAATGTCTCGAAATCGGCGCATCCCAATCTCATGTACTAATCTTTCAAAAGAGGATTTTGGGAGTGACTTTGTAAATAAATCTGCCAGATTGTCGCTTGAGCGGATCTGTTGGACATCAATCGTCCCTTGATTTTGAAGATCATGGGTGAAGAAGAATTTGGGAGAAATATGCTTAGTTCTATCACCTTTGATGTATCCGCCTTTAAGTTGAGCAATGCATGTTGTATTATCTTCAAACAAGACAGTTGAAGCTATCTTATGATTAATCAGTCCATGTAACACCCTACCATACAGAGTCTTATGCTTAAGTCATAATTCAGAGATGGTAAGGTATTACGACCTCTAAAATAAAAATTTAGTACGTATAGTAGTATGAATGATTGATTATAACTAGGAGCCTTTGTAGAAAAAGGGGTAAATAAAAATCGCAACTCTAAAGCGCAACACTCCGATCGATAATGTAACGAGCAAGGATAAACCAACGCGAGATTATATATATACAAAGGAGTGTCAAAAACAGAAATATCAAGACTCAAGATCCGGCTGCGAAGATAACCGGTCCGAGCATAGCAATATATACATATGATAAAATAAGGAAAACTCCAAAGGAAACCCAAAGGGACACAAATACATAAAACCTATTCTCCAAAATCTCCCATAAGAGGAGTCATCACAGTTTGTATTATTTAATGGAGATAAAAGTATCTAAGCAAAACATATAAACCAAAAACACAGCCCCGAGAACAAAGGATCTTCGCAAATATAGAAGCCTCCAGCATGCATCAGCGGGACACCTCATGTCCTGCATCTGAAAACCACAAAATCCGCATGGGTGAGAACCAGGGGTCCCCAGCATGGTAACAGCTTCCACATATATAATACATAATAATAGAGGAAAGCTGAAGGCAATCCTAAAACTTCCTCCAGATAATATCAAAGCTTATAAACAAGCTAAACCATATAAGGGTATCTGACTAAAGATTCTTCAGTCTAACTAATACTTCCCTTTCCAATTCCTTCAGACCTCCCACCCACCAGCAGGAGTATAATGTAGCAAACACAGTTATATCAATCAAGGAATATACAAATAGGAACAATTAAGGCATTTAGACAATTAGCAAGTAATATGCAGTCAAATAGGCAATCTCAAACAATTCATATAGTATGCATATGATGAATGCCTGTCCCTAGTGGCTGATGATATCATCTTGTCGGTTATAGAGCCAACCCGACAAGTCCTGGTCGCTAACCATTGGACTGTCCCTCTGTCACGCATCCCCAACTCGAGTTATACTCGTTATAAACTTGATCATAATCATGATCTATATCCATCACCCTCACTGGTGAATATTTACGGGGGCGAGCTCATCCGGGTCTTTCACAGTGCCCGGCCACACTTATGACATAGGGTCAATAGAGTATCAAGTCTCAACCTGGAGCACGTGGTGGCTAGCCACTGCTACTACCCAGGGAAACTCGTATCTCAGATAGTGGAAGTGCAAATCACAATTATCAATAATTCAGCATAAACATGCATGAATTCTCATCCATGGATCAACATCCATATCAGCCATCCGGCTCACGGTTCAGTCCAGAACCAGCCAATATTCATATCATACACAGCCATTCCGGCTCACGGTTAAATCCATAACCAGCCCATTGGCATCACGGTTAAATCCATAACCAGCCATCTCATTAACAAATACGGCCTTTTGGCCCATGGCATAACAAGCACTTCCACCACCATCCTCCGCATCTCACATAATCATGCTTGATCCTCAATGATCATTCATTTTCTCCTTGCTTCACTCGCAAGTTACCATATTCACTAGCCTTTCTTCTCATAGCTAGACATATCATAATGATTTAAGATATAAGTGGTGAGATCGGAGGCTTAGAAGTATGAAATTTGGCTTTTAAAACTCAAAAATCAACTTTGGGATGAAAACAGGGCCACGCGCACGCGCACTCCACGCGCACGCGTGGACGGCCTCAAAAACTTATCGACGCGCAAGCGTCATGCACACTAACGCGTGGATTAAAAGTTTGCCAATCGATGCGTACGCGTCAACCACGCGTACGCGTGGGTGTTCTCGTGCCCCAGGCACAACACTGGCACAGTTTTGGCATAACTCTCTGGAAAATAGCTGGGCATTGGGTGCAGCACAATCGGCGCGCCCGCGCACATCATGCGCACGCGTGGATGGCGCTTTCTGGAAGATCGGCGCATACGCGCCAAGTGCGCCTACGCGCAAGGGGTTACTCTGCTAAAAAATTTTCTAAGTTAAAAGCTGCAGAATTCACAGATTTAAATCCCAATCTTCCAACGGACATAACTTCCTCATTTTAAATCATTTTTCACCCGTTCTTCGAACGGCATGGACTTCCCGGATCCAATTTTATTTCTAAATATATTTGGCACAAAACGGAGATCCGTAGTCCAAGTTATGCCCCACCAAAGTATGCCCAAAAACCATATTTTCATACAAAACCACAATATGCCATTTTCAAAACAAGCCATTTTCAACTCTTTTCAAAATCAATCAAAACATGCCATATTCATCCCTTTTCTTTGAAATCAATCAAAATATATCAATTTCAACATCAAGCCTCCTCAACTCACACATTGACACTTTACCACAATTTACAAAATCACTATCTCATCATTTTAACCCACTTCACCCAAGTGGCTCAAACTCAAACATATTGACATATCATATACTCTTCCTCATGCCAATTCTCAACAACACCAATTCCAATAAATCATCATGGTATACAATTAATATCATACTCACTATCAACATGGTTCAACCCACAATTCAACCATAACCAATCATCAAGCATATATCACAACATGCATATTTCTCATACATCATACCATCAAGGCATCATTATTCATCATCACATATATGACCACATCATATATATCAACATTTCAACAACATCAACAATTCAATGCCTATCTTAGGGCCTCTAGCCTAAGTATTTTCTACCACATTACATATTAGATACGGGAAACCGAAACCATACCTTAGCCGATTTCCCAAGCTCAACCGGAGCACTTCCAAATCACTTATCCACAAGCTCTCAAGGCCTCAACACCTCCAAGAACAGATTTTTCACCACCAAATCCCTTTTTAAGCTTTTCAAAATCACCAATCAAGCTCCAATATTCACATATACACAACCTAAGCTACAATCATCATACCCATACACAACATCTCAATACCCAAACATCATAGAACAACAAAATTACACTAGGGTTGAGAATCTTACCACACCCAAGGTCCAAGGAGACAAGATTAACCTTCTCCTTCAAGAGAGTTGGGTCCTATAACATCAAAGAGCCCAAAATCTCAATATTTCACCCATGAAACTCGAAAATAAGGGCTGGAATTTTGAACAGCAACACGTGGCTTACCTCAAGATTGATTGTATGGATTTTGTAGAGCTCTCCGCGGTGAACGCGTGGCCGCAAACGGAGTGGCAATCGGAGCTCTAGATCAAAAGTTATGGTGGTTTGAAGATCAACCAAGGGAGAGAACTTGAGAGAGTGTTCTTCCCTCCATGGCCTCTCTTTTTTCAGCGTGAATTGAGTGTTGTGAGGAGAGAGAGTGCTGAAAACTAGGGTTTTGGTCTAGTTATGTTGGGCCAAGGGCCCACTTTGGGTCCGGTTGGCTCGGTTTGGCCCGTTCGGTCCAATCTCGGTCCGAATTCTATAAAATTGGTACCAAAATTCTCGTCTCAATCTCCTCTATCATATTTAGCCACAAAAATCACATTTTGGGCTTTCAAGAATAAATTCTCATTTATGGGTTAATTAGCCGTTAATTAACCGGGTTTTACAGTCCACATGATGACAGAATATATTGAATCAGACTCCTCAGCCAAAAGCACTCGCAACTAGCTTCATGAATTGCCAGTATTTCGGCATGATTAGAGGATGTTGCAGCAATCGTCTGTTTCGTGGATCTCCATGATATAGCTGTTCCACCATATGTAAACAGGTATCCTGTTTGAGATCTCCCTTTATGTGGATCAGACAAGTATCCAGCATCTGCATAGCCAACTAATTGTGACTTGGATCCATAGGGATAAAACAATCCCATATCAACTGTCCCATGAAGATATCAAAAGATTTGTTTGATTCCACTCCAATGTCTTCTGGTTGGAGAGGAACTATATCTTGCTAGTAAATTCACAGCAAATGATATATCGGGTCGCGTATTATTAGCAAGATACATTAGCGCTCCAATGGCACTAAGATATGGTACTTCAGGACCAAGGATATCTTCATTTTCTTCTTTAGGACGGAATTGATCCTTTTCCACATCCAAAGATCTTACGATCATTGGGGTACTTAATGGATGTGACTTATCCATATAAAATCTTTTCAATATCTTTTCTGTATATGTTGTTTGATGAATAAAGATCCCACTTTTTATATGTTCGATCTGCAGGCCGAGACAAAACTTAGTCTTTCCAAGATCTTTCATCTCAAACTCTTCTTTTAGAGTTTTTATAATTGTTGGAATCTCTTCAGGAATCCCCATGATATTTAAATCATCAACGTACACAGCAATTATAATGAACCCAGATGTAGTTTTCTTTATGAAAACACATGGGCAGATATCATCATTCTTGAATCCGTTTTTGGCCAGATACTCAGTAAGACGATTATACCACATTCGTCTAGATTGCTTTAAACCATATAAAGATCTTTGCAATTTGACTGAGTATAACCCTTGCGAATATTCACTGGATGGTTTAGATATCTTTAGTCCTTTAGGGACTTTCATATAGATATCCCGATCTAATGAGCCGTACAAATAGGCTGTTACCACATCCATTAAATGCATATGCAGTTTATAATATGCAGATAAACTGACCAAATAACGCAATGTTATCGCATCCACTACAGGGGAATACGTTTCTTCATAATCTATACCGGGCCTTTGTGAAAAACCTTGTGCCACAAGTCGGGCTTTATAGCGCACAACTTCATTTTTCTCATTTTGTTTTCTCACAAATACCCACTTATATCCAACAGGTTTTACATCTTCAGGTGTACAGACTACAGGTCCGAAAACTTCACGTTTTGCAAGTGAGTCTAATTCAGCCTTCATGGCTTCTTTCCATTTTAGCCAATCATTCCTTTGTCGACATTCTTCGACTGATCTTGGCTCAAGATCCTTACTTTCATGCATGATATTTATTGCCACATTATATGCAAATATTTCATTGACAATTGTCTTATTTCAGTCTCATTTCTCTCCTGTAAAGACATAATTTATTGAGATCTCGTCATTTACACTATTTTCAGGTACCTGAACGTCTTCTGGCATTATATCATGATTTTGGACAACTGCAGGTGTCTCTACTATGTCTTTATCAACAGGAATATTATTTACCTCTTTTCTCTTTCGAGAATTTTTACTTTGGAACCGACAGTCCTGCCACGCTTCTGGCGTGAATTTGCTTCAGTGGCTACTTGTCCTATTGGGACATCAATTCGAATTGGAGCATTTTCCGCTGGTATATAAGTTTTGGTTATCCTCTTTGTATCGGAAAATGCATCAGGCAATTCATTTGCTATTCTTTACAAATGTATAATCTTTTGAACTTCCAGTTCACATTGTCCTGATCGAGGATCTAAATGCATCAACGATGATGCATTCCAGTTAAGTTCCTTTTCAGGAAGCTTATTCTCTCCCCCTAATGTTGGAAATTTTGATTCATCAAAATGACAATCCGCAAACCGGGCTTTAAATACATCTCCAGTTTGTATCTCAAGGTACCTCACTATAGAGGGAGAATCATATCCAATATATATCCCCAATTTTCTTTGGGGTCCCATTTTGGTGCGATTAGGTGGTGTAATGGGAACATATATCGCACACCCAAATATTCTTAAATGGGAAACATTTGGCTGCTGGCCAAAATCTAATTGCATAGGAGAGAACTGATGGTAACTCGTTGGCCTCAAACGAATAAGTGCTGCAGCATGTAAAACAGCATGCCCCCAAACCGAGGTTGGGAGATTTGTTCTCATAAGTAAGGGTCTAGCAATTAATTGGAGGCGTTTAATAAGTGATTCTGCTAACCCATTTTGTGTGTGAACATAAGCTACTGGATGTTCAACACTTATTCTATTAGCCATACAATAAGCATCAAAGGCTTGAGAAGTAAATTCACCAGCATTATCAAGACGAATTGCTTTAATTAGATTTTCTGGAAATTGTGCTTTTAATCGAATAATTTGAGCCAGTAATCTCACAAACGCAAGGTTGCGAGAAGATAATAAGCACACATGTTACCATCTCGAAGATGCGTCTATTAGGACCATAAAATATCTAAAAGATCCACATGGTGGATGAATAAGTCCACATATATCACCTTGAATCCTTTCTAGGAATTCAGGGGATTCAAATCCAACCTTTACTGGTGATGGCCTTAAAATTAACTTTCCCTGAAAACATGCAGCACAACAAAATTCACTAGTTTTAAGAATCTTCTGGTTCTTTAGTGAATGTCCATGAGAGTTTTCAATAATTCTCCTCATCATGGTTGTTCCTGGATGACCCAATCGGTCGTGCCAAGTTATGAACTCATTTGAGTTAGTAAATTTCTAATTTACAATGGCATGTGATTCAATTGCACTAATCTTGGTATAATACAACCCAGATGAAAGTGAGGGTAATTTTTCTAATATAACTTTCTTATTTGAATTATGAGTTGTGATACATAAATACTCATGATTTTCCTCATTCATTGTCTCAACATGATATCCATTTCGGTGAATATCTTTGAAACTCAACAAGTTCCTCAGAGACTTGGTAGATAATAGTGCATTATTTATTATAAATTTTGTTCCTCCAGGAAACAAAATTATAGCTCTTCCGGAGCCTTCTATCACATTGCCTGAGCCAATAATAGTATTAACATATTCCTCTTTTGGCACAAGATGGGTAAAATATATATCACTTTTGAGAATAGTGTGCGAACTTGCACTATCCGCAAGGCATACATCTTCATTACATATCCTTGCCATTCTCTTCAAAAACAAATAATAATAAAATGAGTAGTATGCACAGTTAAATTGAATACTTGATCAGAATTATTTTTCTAAGAAACACTGTACATAAAATAATGTCATATACTAAAATTTTATTTTAAAATTTGACACATTTAATAATTTCAAAATTCATAAACATTAATATTTCATTATTTATGTACATCACATTTGAAACTTAAATACATAAAAAATAAAACTTAACAATAAGTTCTTTACATTATTTATTTACATAGATACTTCACAATCCCACATATTAAACTATTTCATCATTGATCAAATGACCAATATTTCCTTCAGGATCCTCAAAGAAATCAGATACATCATAATGAGTGGTGGAGTTCTCAGCATCATTTGAAACAAAATTTATTTCCTTTCCTTTGTCGTCCTTTTTTAAAGATGTCTAGTAAAGATCGACTAGGTGCCTTGGGGTACGACAGGTACGTGACCAATGGCCCTTTCCACCACAACGGAAACACTTATCCTCTGTTGATTTATTCTACCCGATATTTCTTTCTTTATCCCACTTCTGGTGAGATCTTCTCTTTTGAATATAATTCTTTTTCCTTCCATAATTCTTCTTATTATTAAAACCTTGCCATTTACCTCTTCTGGGGTAATTTGCCACATTTACTTCAGGAAATGGGGCAGCGCCAGCTGGGTGTGCTTCATGGTTTTTCAATAATAACTCATTATTGCGTTCAGCAACAAGAAGGCAAGAAATTAACTCAGAATATTTTTTAAATCCTTTCTCTCGATACTGCTGCTGCAGGAGCACATTCGAGGCATGGAAGGTTGAGAAAGTTTTCTCCAACATATCATGATCAGTTATTTTTTTCCCACACAATTTCATTCGTGAGGTGATTCGAAACATTGCAGAATTATATTCATTTATAGATTTAAAATCTTGTAAACGCAAATACGTCCATTCATATCGAGCTTGAGGAAGTATCACCGTTTTCTGATGATTATACCTTTCTTCAAGGTCTTTCCAAAGATCTGCAGGATCTTTTAATGTGAGATATTCATTTTTCAAGCCTTCGTCAAGATGACGACGAAGAAAAATCATGGCTTTAGCTTTATCTTTCTGGGATGCATTATTTTCAGCCTTAATGGTATCTCCAATATCCATTGAATCAAGATGGATTTCAGCATCTAGTATCCATGATAAATAATTGTTTCCAGATATATCAAGAGCATTGAATTCAAGATGAGAGAGTTTTGACATAATGAAAAATTGTTACCTGAGTCTTCCTAAAAATTTGATCAGAGTTTCGTGCTGATAACGTGTTGTAAAACAACTAAATAAATAAATAAGAAAGATATAATTTAAAATAAAGAAGTATTGATAAAAGACTCTAACATTAATATAATTAGCTCAATAATGATTTGTATATATATAATAATATTATATGTTGTAACGTGTATATATATAAAGATAGAAAAGAATATTAAAAATAAAAAAAGAGAAAATTGCATTTATTTATAGTAAGAGAAAGAGAGAGAATATTTTATATTGCTTCTGTCATGTGAATTGTTCCTTTTAACATAGGAAAAATAAGTCTTTTATGGTCATCTATTCTTATGGTAACAGATATGGCGTTATTAGGAGAGAGGGTTTGAATTAAAAGAAAGTACAATTAGGATTAAAAAAGAGAAAATAGTTAAAATTTTCTAATAGAATTAATTTTTTTAAAACTTGAGTTGGGATATTTTTTATCTTTAGTAGACTAAAAAATAAGCCTATTATTCACGGTATTGTCAATATCTACCTAATGGACCGTTCCGAGACATATAAATACATGTAACACGTGAAAGATATAACACTTCCAACGGACTATACTGCCGACACTCTTATTTGTGAAAATAGTCAAAATACCTTTTCATATTGTTCGAGCAATAGTTCACCAATAGCTCCATCAATAATTAATATTGATAACTTTTACATGTTACGAGTATGTTATTATACAATTAATTATTGATATTCTTTTTAACCGTTAAAAAAGATTTGATTCACCAAAAAGGGAAGAAAAAAAATTTAGGGACTTACACTTTTAATCAATATTTTATTTTTATATTATTAAAATTTAAAATTTAATATTAAAAGTTTAAAATTTAGTACTTTAGCATATATATAGATATCATTGGCGGTGACATTTGGGGTACAATATCTTGTTGGATGAAAAATGAATGGACAATGGTATTTCTTTCGTTGTGAAATTTTGTAAATTGGATAATTATAAGTAGTCTTGCTTCAGACTTCAGAGTTTTCAAATGAAGTAAAAAGACCAAAATTTAGTCATTTGTAGAATAAATGGTAATAATTGGTTTTTAGCTATTTATATAATAATTTGATCATTTTAAAATAAAATAATTATGATTTGTTATTAGGAATTAAAATTAAATATTTTGAAAATATTCATATCTATATTAAATTAAAATAGAATATTTATAATAGTAACAAAAAAATAAACGTTTTAATAATATTTAGACTAAAATCGTAACTTCTTTGGGTAATGTCAGTTCATTTCACGCAAGAAATTACCTTGACAGATTGAAGATTCTGATACAAAAAATGTTGTGTATACAAGTAAATTACAGTAAATATTTAATCAAGTGACTCAATCAAGTTAAGAAAGAAGACACTAATATAAGAAAAAAAATGAAGAATTTTTATTGTGTATGATATAGAGAATAATGTTATTTATTTATACTAAGTTGATTATGAATTTTAGAATAATTAAAACAACTAAAAATTTTTAAATGATTTTTTTAGAGAAAAATAAATATAACAAATTTAGAAAAAGATAAGTATAACAAATTTTGTGTTTAGAAGAAAAAGGATAATATGAAAAGATGGTTTAATAGACACAAAAAACAAAAAAAAAAGGTAAAAAAGAAAAGGACAAAAGAAAAAAGAAAACAGAATTAAAAAAAAAAACATCCGAGCATTGTACCTAGCACTAAAAATAAATTTTTGGGAAATGTGAGAGCCAATACTTTAGTGTAAAAAAATGTAAGAATTGGTTAGTGTTATTTCAAAAGTAAAGTAAAAATAAGAAAATAGTGTTCATCACCTAGAATTTTTATATTTTTAATTATATATTTAACATTATCATTATTGACTAACATTAAATATAACATTATTCTAGCGGAAACAAACAACTAACTCCATCTTCTACAATGTCAGTAGTTTGCCGATACAAAATACAGTGATAATCAGTAAGAATTAATGGTGAAGATGGTACATGATATAATCATATAATTACGGCATAATAGCTTTGCCAATTCATTGTAGATAGAATTGATCATTCAGCAGATAACTTAATCCAAAAAATATAAGCACCAAGCACACATTATTAATTACATACACATAAATTTAACAGAGACTTAATACCAACACACACATCACTCATAGCAGCCTGTTGGAATTTCAAATGCTCGAACTAAGTTATGGCGGTTTCCTCCCGCATTGATAAGGATCTCTGTTCGAAGAATCTGTGTAGCACGCTCCTATACCTTTGGGAAGGCAAGATTCATACGGCGTGTTCGGTGGACATTCAAGTGCTTGTTGTCTTGCGTTTCCGTTATTAGTTACTCTGTAAAGCATAGTGTCAAATTGATGCGGATCCATGAAAGAATCAGCAGCTTCAAAATGATTATTGTTGCTGTCGGAAGCTATGCATTGAAGACCAATGCATCGATAGGTGATGTTCCTTCCTGTCGGCGGTAGTTCAGTGTTGATCTTCTCTCCATAATCTCTCACAGCACCCTGGCTAAGCGCCGTCACCACCGCACTTAAGATGACGAGCACTTGGGCAGTAGCGAATCTCCTCCTCCCCATTGTCCTAATAAGCTCAATTAGCTCTTGCCTTTCTGTGTATAAATAGGAAAGCAATTATGTTATATATCCCAGGATGGCACTTATCACATTTATTCGCAAATAATGTTGGGAAACAAAAAAAAAAAATTTATTTATCATTAATTGTTGTTAAAATTAATAAATATTAAATAACTAATGAGTTATAATTCAAATAGTATAGTCTCTTTATATTCATCTAAAAAGTCGTGAATTCAAATCTCTTTATCTTTAATAAAATAAATAAATAAATATTAAATAAAATAAATTATTATTATTTTTTATTAATTTTTTTTGTTATCAAATATTTTCAGACATTTATTTATACTTTCAAATCTATCTGCACTTTCATTTTTCAATAAAATAAACCTACACAGTAAATGATTTAATTATTAATTGTAAAATATTAATGTTTGAGGCATTAAAAATTATTTTTAAGAAAAAATAAATGAAAATTAACCCTCCTTTTTCATCTAATAATTATCTAGCAAGTGAGAAAAAAAAAGGAAAATGACATAATTTGCATTGTTATTGTAAAAAGAAAAACTAAGAAAATTTATTAATTTATTAATAAAAAATTGACTCCCTAATAAAATTCTTATTTTATTTTTTTATTTTATTTTCACTATTTTTTTTATTTTCTCTCACTTTTTACTCTCATTTATCAGGAGGCTAATTAGCTTAAAAAATAATTAATAATGTCTACATTTTAAAAATAAATATCTATTTGAGGAAAAAAATTAAAAGCAGACAATCATCGTTCGAAAGAAAATAATATAATATAAATCATATTACATGTCAAACCATTTTTTTACTTAATATTTACGTATTTATGTGCATATTTTTATACATATTTAAAACATACATATAGTATATAAAAAGAGAAAGATAATTCCTCTTTTTTTGCTATGCTTGCTATTGCTCTTCACGTGAAAATGCTACAACGGCAAACGCCAAGGACTGAACATGTGAGCCGAATAGATGGTGGGGACTGGTGGGAATAATGAGAGGGAGGGAGACAGGCTAATTGCAAAACTAAAAACAATTTAATAGTGTAGTGTAGATCTCAAAAACAAAGAAGGCAAGCTAGAACGAAGGAAAAAAAAATTAATAAAACATCTCTCAAAAAATAAAACTAATATAAAAAAAGAGGAAAAAGGAAACTCATTTCTATAGATAACGATAATTTCGTTTATTCATTGTTTATTTTGCCGAACATATTAATTTTTTCTTTTTTTGATAAAAAATAGTTATTTAATCTTAAATAATTGTTGTTATGATCTTCACAGTCATACCAAAATGAAGGATGACAATTCTAACCTTACAGGATGATGGAGGCAAACTCCAAAAAGATGTGGTTATTGTGGCTTTATCTTCATGGAGTCGGGCTAACATTAATAACAAAATAAAGTGAATTTAGTGTAAGTAAATAGATAGAGAGAAAGATAATGTTTTCATTATATATATTAAGGGTTTAATTGGGTAATGTATAGACAATATAAATTTTTAAACTACTACAATATTATCTAAAAGTTCATGATATATATATATACTAACAAAAATAATTTAAAAGATATCAAAAACAAATAAAATTTTAAAAGATTTGAAATTTGACAAAAGTAGCAAAAGTAAATATTTTTATGAAAGGCAAATGATTTTTATATTTTGTGAACTCATGGATATCGGTGGCTTAGAGAAAGAGAGTTGAATTTAGGCTTCTTCTAACTTTGCTTGAGTAATCTTAGAATTGGATGAAATTTTTGGATTTTGTAGTGTTGCTTCGAGTAAAAAGTAGGTGATATTTTTAATTAGTCTCTTGTCTAAGGAGGAGCCAGAACAGAATTGTGTGTAAAGTATATAGCTGTCCAGTCTAGCTGGATAGAATAAGTAGGAGATTATTTTGTTTTATCTCCTAAAGTATAAAACCAGAAACAGAAAAGAGAAGGAGAAGTGAAACAACCATAAATTATGGTTCAGCTACTCAATACAATGTAGTCTACATCCAATCTTCATCACAATAATGATGAAATTTTACTATCTTTGAATAAGATTACATTCACCAATTCTTAGGATTCTACCGAATCCTGATGGGTAAATTTTGGTTGAGACAAGAATCTCTCCCAAAACAACACCAATCTAACCGGCAAGTGCACCGGGTCGCATCAAGTAATAAAAACTCACGGGAGTGAGGTCGATCCCACAGGGATTGAAGGATTGAGCAATTTTAGTTTAGTGGTTGATTTAGTCAAGCGAATCAAGATTTGGTTGATTAATTGGTGACTTGCAGAATTTAAATTGCATTGAAAGTAAAGAGAACAAGGAATAAGTTGCTGAATCTTAAAGAACAAGAAATCAAATGGCAGAAACTTAAAGAGCAAGAAATGTAAATTGCAAGAATCTTAAATGACAAGAAATGTAAATGGCTTGAAATGTAAAGGGGATTGGGACTTGGATTTGCAGAAATTAAACAAAGAGAAATTAAATTGCATCAAACAGAAGAGTAATTGGGAATTGGGATTGAATCGGATTCAAACAGAAAAATAAAATGAACAATTAAAGCAAGAATAAGAGAATTGAAATGGTAAAATGAGATCTCAGGACCCAGAGACTAGAAAACCAAGTCTAGATCTCAATGCCTTCCTAGATCCAACAAGAACAATAGCAAGAGAATTGTAAATTGCAAAGAAAATAGAAGAAGAACAATTAACAGGAAACTAAATTCATTTAAGCAGTAAAGAAAAAGAGAGATCCAAGGATGAGATTGAAACAGAATTCCTTCAATTCTCCAACCCAAGATCCAAGACAATTGTAATTGAAATTGAAAGCAATTAAACTAAGAAAATAAAGATCACTCAAGCTCCCCAAAACTAAGAAGAAAACTCTCAAAAAAAACTAAAAAGGGAAGCTCCCCGAATAACTTGAATTCTAGCCTATTTATACACTTTCTTCAATTGATCTTCAAGCCTTGAGTTGGGCCTTTGCTCTTGGTGGAATTGGGTTGAAAGAGGCCTTGGTTGATTGCTCTTGAAGTTTGGAGAGAAACCCAAGTGAATCAATTGAACCGGATTTGAGTTTTGCAAAGTTGGATTCAAAGTTAGCCTCAAAGTTAGGGGTCTAACTTTGAGGCCAACTTTTCATAGCAGCAAAGTGGGTTTGCTGCATCTCACGTTGGTGCCAACGTTAGGGGTCTAACTTTGACCCTAACGTTGGCCTTGCTTTGTGTTGGTGTGGCGCCAACGTTAGCCTCCAAGTTAGGGGGCTAACGTTGGCGCAAACGTTGGCATACCCTGGGAAGAAATTTTCATGCCAACGTTAGCCTCCAAGTTTGGGGGCTAACGTTGGCGCAAACGTTGGGCACCCTGGGAGGAATTTTCAACTTCCAACGTTAGCCTCCAAGTTAGGGGGCTAACGTTGAGGCTAACTTTTCGTCCAAAAGTTTGTGCCAACGTTTGGGGGCTAACTTCAAGTCCAACTTCATTCTTCTTGGTTCAATTTCACTTGTTTCATTGTCTTCTCTTAACTTCTAGCCATTCCTTCTTACTTCAACCCTTTTCCAAGCTTTCTTCACCTATCATAAATCAACCAAACACATCAAAGCTATGCTCAAAATCATGAGATGATCATTTTATACTAATATGCACCAATTATGGCATCAAACCTCATGAAATTGCATTAATTTATCTATGGTTGATTCAATCAAAGGAAGCATGAAAATCTACCTAAATTTAGCTTGCTTAAGCCTCAAGAAAGTGCATAATTCAATCAAAAACAAAAGAAAGAGACTAGTGAAACTAGGCTAAGATGACTTGTCATCAAATCCTATCTGGAACAAATCCAGTTTCTATCCAAGCCATATTTGACTAAAAACTCACCCTAATTTTTAACTGTAAAGTGCTCACCCAACTTAAAAAGGAATCCCTTCAAATCATGAAAATAAAATAAAAAAATGTACAAAGAATTTCTGAAATAAACATAGGCTTTTCTCCAAGTCAACTTCTCTTTGCTTTTTCACTCAATAGCTTTTTCTTACATTTCTCACAATTTCTCACAGACTTGAGAGTGTGATTTCCTTGATTGCAACCGGTAGGACTTGAATCTGCGACCTTTGAGGTGAGAAAGGGGAGATATGCCATGTGAGCTAAGGCTCATTGGCATCATTCGTATTCTTGAAACTTATAGATTTAAACCATTGTTGGGCTTTGTTTGTTTGTTATTGGTCCAGTTTGATTAGTTTAATTTCTTATACAATTAACAAACTAATTACACATATAATTAGACTTTTAACTTAATAATAATGTTTAATCATCATCAATAATATGTTAGTTCTTTAAACTCAACACAAATAATTTGTATATTTTATTCAAACTTTTTAAGAAATATTCAAATAACTATTTAAAAAAGTATATGTAAAAATTAGAGCAAAATTTTATTTATACTTTTAAAATTAATTTTTTGCCATCCACAAAAAATAAAAAAAATATACTTAATGTAAAGTCACAAAATTTTAAGAATGAAAATATTATATTTTTCTAATTATATTTTAAAAAATTATACCAAAATTTAAACTTTAAAAAATAGGGTAAAATATATTTTTTGTCTCTAAAGTTTGACAAAAAAAATTTTAAGAATATCTTTAAATTTTATTTTGTTTCAATTTTATTTCAAAAGTTTTTGATTTGCATCAAATATACCCATGACGGCTAATTTTTAAAATAATTTAAGACCAATTCAACAACAATTTCATAAGAACAACTCTCAATACAAACAAATCAAGTATAACTTTTATGCATTATTGCTAGATTAGTCTTAAATTTTTTAAAAATTTAGCCGTTGAGGGTATATTTGATGCAAATCGAAAATTTTTGGAACAAAATTGAAACAAAATAAAATTTAGGAGTATTTTTGTCAAACTTCAAGAACAAAAAATATAGTTTACCCTTAAAAATATATATTTAATATTTAATTATTTTTATCATGTTTATTAATTTTTTGAATAACTTCTTTGTTATTTATATTTTTTAATTTATTTTTATTAGTAATATAAAATTTTGAGTAATTTTTAATAATTTGTCTTTTCTCATGTATATTATCATCTAATCACATTTTTTCATTTAGTTTGCATGACTGTTTTAATAATAACTGTTAATTATTAAAGTCGATATTAAAAGAAAAAGTCAATAATAATAATAATAGCTAATATATATAGAGTAATTTACATAAATAAACTGAATGAGAAAAAAAATTACGTAAATACCTTTTTAATATAAATTGAATTTAGTTATATGCATGTTTCATTTGGCTTTTTATGTAAATTAAATCAAATAAATTTAATTTATATTTCTTTTAATGTATATGCTATACTAATAGTAAATTTGATTTACATAAAAAATAAAATAAGACATATATATAACTAAATTTAATTTAAAATATCTGCATATTTTTTTTATTTAATTTATTTATGTAAATCACCCTGATATATATGAATATATCTAAAGTAGGGTTGGCCTGAATGGTAAGCGTGGTTCAAAATCGTTTAAGTGTTGGATTAGATGTGAATTTAAAAAAGGTATTTTCAAAAGTAATTAATCTTAAACTCAGTAATAAAAGATAATCTAAATATACAAACTTGAATATTTGATCAGATGTTGTTTAATCTTAAATCTATTAAAATGAAATTATTACATGGGTATATAATTTGTTTAGAATACAAAATAAATAAATTTTTATTCGGTGTCACATAATTTTTTAACTAAAATTAAAGATGAATATTACTATACCCTCTTTAAAATAAAAAGTAAATTATTTTCTGTGATATACATAGTGTCTATAATTATAATTAAGTTGAATGTTAATCATAATAATTAGATATATATTCTCTATTTTTTTTCTCTCTCGTAATTATTTAAATTTAGTTTAGCACCACCAGCAGTCTATAGTGGTGGTGATGGTTGTTACTGCTGAAATAATTTTTTTGCGGTGAACTCACAAATCCATCAATAAAGTGCAAGCACGCCGTATTCAGCTCGTTACACGTGGCAACATTTGTGCTACCGAAGTACGGAGAATCTCTGCTACATAGGCGCAACTCCTTTTCAACCTTAGCGTACATTCACTGTGCCTCTTTCACCCTCTTCTGTATGGTGATAACATCCTCGGAGTTCACTATCCGCAAAACTTTTGTCACATAAAAGTGATTAAATTCTTGTGCATAATTGTCACCTCATCTTGCAAATCCTATTGATCTTCACCTCATCGATAACAATGTCTTTAATCTCATGAGGATCCAAATCTACCATCCCTTGAAACTTGTATTTGACGTTATCAACAATAATGTCTTTAAATGTGTTTATAACTTGAGGATCTAAAGAATATTTCTAAATGTCTTTATGACTTCTATCATCAGGAATCATAAGCTCTCCTCTATCTTCAAGTGTATCAATTGCATTCGTAAAGATCTCTTTTATATCATAAAACTCATGAGTGAATCACTTTTAATATATATTAGAGTGAGACCCGCGCAATGCGCGAAGAGGTAGATTACTTATATTATAAATAGATTTTGAATTTATTTTTTTTTATAAAAGACATAAATTATTTATATTAGAGTTATATAAAACTGCATTTTCATTTTTTTTATTTTTTGATTTGCATTAATTGCTACACTTTATTTTTTTTTGCGTTTTTTTTGTTTGTAAATAATTAAAAAAAATAAATGAATGAGAATGAAAACATATAAAAATGTTAAATTAAATTTAAGAAATTTTTGACAATTAGTATGAGAGATTAAGAAATGAATAGTAGTAAGAGTCTTAATATGTATAAGTTGTAGAATTTGAATATTTGTAACTGAAATTTTTTATAATAATTATTATTATGACACTTTTAATGTATGTTTATTGCATTTAATTAGTATACTTGATGTTTCAATTGAATAATAATAGATAAGAATTTTTTGTTTTAATTTTTTTAAAACATTTTACTAAATAGTGATTGGTTGATTTTCATCTTTTACCAAGTCATTAGAATTGCTGATGTGGCATCATTAGCAAAGAAAAGATGGCTTAAACTCATTGCGAAGAAAGTTAGTATCAGCTTTTATATATTATAAAAATGTTAAATTAAATTTAAGAAATTTTTGACAATTAGTATGAGAGATTAAAAAATGAAGAGTAGTAAAAGTCTTAGTATGTATAAGTTGTAGAATTTGAATATTTGTAACTGAAATTTTTATAGTAATTATTATTATGACACTTTTAATGTATGTTTATTGCATTTAATTAGTACTTGAATAATAATAGATAAGAGTTTTTTGTTTTAATTTTTTTTAAAACATTTTACTAAATAGTGATTGGTTGATTTTCATCATTTCCCAAGTCATTAGAATTGTTGATGTGACATCATTAAGAAAGAAAATATGGCTTAAACTCATTGTGGAGAAAGTTAGTATTAGCAAAGAAAAGATGGCTTAAACTCATTGTGGAAAAAGTTAGTATCAGCTTTTATATATTATAAAAATTAGTATGAGAGATTAAGAAATGAAGCGTGGTAAGAGTTTTAATATGTATAAGTTGTAAAATTTGAATATTTGTAACTGAAATTTTTTATAATAATTATTATTATGACACTTTTAATGTATGTTTATTGCATTTAATTAGTACTTGATGTTTCAATTGAATAATAATAGATAAGAGTTTTTTGTTTTAATTTTTTTAAAACATTTTACTAAATAGTGATTGGTTGATTTTCATCTTTTGCCAACTCATTAGAATTGATTTTCATCTTTTGATGAACATAATGTCTTGGTTCAATCTTTTAGAATGGCTAGAGACAAACATCAATCAAGAAGACGAAATTCGTGATTTCAAACTTTTAAAAAGAGGAACAAATAACAATTTAAATGCACATTAATTTTGGTTGTGACTATTGGGCAGAACCGTTTTAAAAAGAGGAATACATAAACCTGTGCTACTTACAATAATTTCACAATTAAAATATTATTTATAACAAATAAAAACGTTAAAGATGAAAATCTTTAGAAAAATACCTGGGACGAATTTCCTACGTTGGCCCTGAGACCCAAAATCGAGCTCCGGCAGAAAAACCGCAATAGGAAAAATGGAGTTTGGCCTGGTTTTTACAATTGATGCAATGCGGCTCCACCGGAGATGGACATCGCGTTGGAAAATTTGATTCGAGAAAAATACAATGGCTCATTAGACCGGAAGAGCATGGAGAAAATAGGATCTTGGTACGGAGAGGTGCCAAGAGGAAGAGGGTTTCGAGAAGCATGAGAAGAGTAACGTTGGAAAATTTGATTCGAGAAAAACACAATGGTTCATTAGACCGGAAGAGCATTGAGAAAATAGGATCTTAGTACGGAGAGGTGTTAAGAAGAAGAGGGTTTCGATAAATATGAGAAGAGTAATGAGTTTTGAGGCGAGAAGCATGAGAAAAGTAACGAGTTCTTTGGTTTTTAGAGATTTTTTTTGGGTAAATGTTAATTTGGTTTTTGCTGTTTTAGAAATAAGGATTGATTTGGATAAAATTTGAGTGGTTGAAAATAAAAATTAATTTAGCAAGATTTGAGTGGTTGAAATTTGGCAATATTTGATTGGTTGTTTTTAAAATTTCGCCAAATAAGTAATAGAAAAAAGTCTAGGGGGCCAGTAATTTTTGTATTTTTTGGTCAGCACTTAACCATCAAAATAAAAGTGATAGATTTTCCACCATTAGATACCATTAGATGTAATCTCACACCATTAAAAATACTATTGATGACCAATTGATGGTTACAAAACATCAAAATTGCTGGCCTCCTAACATTTCTCTAACTAATATTATTGACATGTTAGTAGAAGAAGAAGAATAATTTAAAAATAATATGGTACATACTTATGTATCTACTTTTATATATTAAGAATATATATTACAAGGGTAATTTATTTTTTATTTTAAAGAAAGTTCATAGAATTCACCAAAATTAAATTCTTATGAAATTTTTATTATTTCTCTGTACTTTTTCTTTTTTTTCTAAATTGTTCAAAAGACTAAGTCTTGAGTCTTCCTTACATTCCAAATGCTATTCAAAGACGAGGACACCGTGGTGTTTTCCCTGACTTGCGAATTTCCTAGTACTTAAAGCTGTAAAATAGGAACAAGAGTTACGCACAACATCGTTTCTGAACCTATCGGGCTGGTATGGGGTACCCAAGAAACATAGTAGTCATAAGATATAAACCACCAATCATTAGCTTTTCCCTCCTACTCCTCCTACCGTTTCTGCTGCATTCACCAGTGGTTCCTGCGCAGGGTGCATCATCATACCATCCTGAGGATGATTTTGCTGTCAACTGTGGCTCAAAAGAAACTACAGTCTACGCTGATCGGAAATGGGTAGGAGACGATGACTCCAAACTATTTTCTACCATTGAGCAGCCACAAACTAAGCAACCATCTCTCATAACTGAAACTCCATATCCTCTTTCAGCTGATTCATTTGTGTTTAGCTCTGCACGCATTTTCCTTTCCAATTTCACATACTCCTTTCCTCTCAAAACTAATGGCCCCAAGTTCGTTCGGCTTCACTTTTATCCAACAAATTATCTCAACTTTGAACCCTACAACTCCCTTTTTTCCGTTACAGCGGGCAATTTCACCCTTCTCAAGGGTTTCAATGCTTCACGTTGGCTCGCCAATGACGAAATGACCTTTTTCATAGAATACTGTGTCAACGTGGAAACAGGAAAGAGGCTTGACCTGACCTTCATTCCCAACAAATCTTATTATGCTTTCATCAACGGGATTGAGGTGGTCTCCATGCCTCCCTACCTCTATTACACGGACCCCAGCAAGTCCTCCGGGTTTGAGTTTGTAGGCCATGGCATCAGCATATACCAACTTGAAAGTGAAAAAGCTCTGCAAACACTTTACAGAATCAACGTTGGTGAAAAACAGATTCCACCACAGCAAGATACTGGTATGTACAGGTCTTGGGAACCGGATGCCGATTACATTGAGAAGCAGTATCCGTCGAGTATTTCAATGGGCTATCCACCACTGAAATTCAACGGTAATATTACTCCAGATTACACTGCACCTGACCTTGTTTACTTGAGTGCCCGAAGCTACGGGATGCGCGAGACCAAGAATTATAATGTGACTTGGCGGTTTGAAGTGGATTCACAGTTTACTTACATGGTCAGCTTACATTTTTGTGAGTTTGCGAAAGAAATCCAACACTATACCGACAGAACTTTTCAGATATTTATAGCAGAGCTTTTGGCTGAGGATCGCGCCGATGTGATTAACTGGAGTGGTGGTAATCACGTTCCTGTTCGAAGGGATTATGCTGTTCAGCTTCTCCCTGATGACCTAGGGCAAAGTTCTAAGAAAGTCAACATTTCCATCAAGCTTCAACGACTGCCAGATGCCGAGTTAACCAACTACCATGATGTCATATTGAATGGCATCGAGATCTTCAAAATCAGTGATGCTACCAACAATCTTGCAGGACCCAATCCAGAACATGTTCGAACCTCCACACAAGAATCACCGCAGTTGCCACAATCATCCAAACACTCAAAGAAAAAGATAATCACTGTTGTCGTTGCTGTTATTGCAGTTTCATGCCTCGTGCTGGCATCTGTTATTGGAATCATCCTTTTCAGTTGGAGAAGGAGGAGTTTTGATTATAGGGGAGGAACCACAAAAAAGGAAGGTTCTTCATCGCTGCCATCACACTTATGCCGCTACTTTACAATTGCAGAGATAAGAGCTGCCACAAACAACTTCGACGATGTGTTCATCGTCGGAGTTGGAGGGTTCGGCAACGTTTACAAGGGATACATAGACGGCGGTGCAACCCCCGTCGCCATCAAGCGCCTCAAACCCGGTTCTCAACAAGGAATCAACGAGTTCCTTAACGAGATCGATATGCTTTCCCAGCTCCGGCACCTTCATTTGGTGTCCCTCATTGGTTACTGCAACGACGGCGTAGAGATGATCCTTGTCTACGACTTCATGCAACGTGGCACGCTCCGCGAGTATCTCTACGGTTCAGATAACAAACCTCTTCCTTGGAAGCAGAGGCTCGAGATCCTATTGGGCGCAGCAAGAGGGCTGCATTATCTCCATGCAGGTGCGAAGCACAATATCATCCACCGTGACGTCAAGAGCACAAATATCTTACTGGACGAGAAATGGGTGGCCAAGGTTTCCGACTTTGGATTATCCAAAGTAGGACCCACCGGGACTTCCCAAACCCACGTCAGCACCATGGTTAAGGGTAGCCTTGGGTATTTAGACCCTGAGTACTACAAGCGTCAACGCTTGACTTTAAAATCTGACGTGTACTCTTTCGGTGTGGTCCTTCTTGAGGTATTGTGTGCGAGGCCGCCTTTGATCCGCAACGTGGACAAGCACAAGGCCAGCTTGGTTGACTGGGTAAGAAAACTGAATGATCAGGATAAGCTCGATCAGACGGTGGATATTTTCTTGAAAGGCTCAATCACGCCAGAGTGTTTGAAATGGTACGGTCAATTGGCGATGAGTTGTTTGCATGATGATGGAAATCAACGGCCATCGATGAATGATGTGGTGGGGGCACTCGAGTTTGCAATGCAGTTGGCCGAAGGCGACAAAGATAATAGTTTTGGTGGGGCCCAAGATAAGGAAAAGGGCGAGGAGAGCCCGTTGATACCGCAGTTTACGAGTGATGAAGGGAGTGACGTACTTTTTACTAGTGATGAATCCGGGACCAAGGATAGTAAGGTCACCACGATTTCGAGTAGTAGTGAGGAGCGTGCTATGATTTCTGGTCTGGTCTTCTCTGAAATTGGAGATCCAAGAGCAAGATAAAATCTACTACAACTTGTTTCAATAATAATGCTGATGGGAATTGTCCTTGTTAAATATATACATTGCTAGGTAAAATGTTGTGTTTGTTATTACCATAAGGTAAGTTTGTTAGTTTCCGGTATAGTTAGTTAATAAAGGCAGGGTAATTTTGTTACTTTTCCTTTACAAATTTCCTGTGTAATATAATATAATATTTAAAGGCTTAAAAGACTTGGTTGCAAATGGTCAAGTATATATTATTCAATATAATTAAACTTTTATGTTTTGTGATTTTTGCTTACAGTTGTTACCGAATACTATTATTGTTCAGGCTTATTACTCTACAACAAAAATCAGCAATTCTTCACAGTTTAGACTACGTACAACTAGTACACAAAGCTGTTATATCGTTTAACAAAGTATCTTCATCAATCATCAGCACTGAATTTGTTGAAGACATTATTGCTATATTAAATAGGTAAAACAATCGTACGATCCCACCCGGCCAGCAGCAATTATTTGATCAAAATCGTTGTTTTTATGTCTTCAGTAATCACAAGCTGGGGTGTGGTGGGGTACTGCCGTACTGGGGTGGGGCGGGAAATGTTTGATTGTTATTAGGATAAGCTGGAATTATTGAATTATAGCTGAATCTCTTTATTATGTGGTTTATCCGAAAAATAATTTACATAAACCAAAATATAATAGTACTAGATTAAGATATTTGACTTTTATTTGATAAATAAAGAAAAAGAGCGAGAAATAAAAGATAATTTTCTCTTTATTATTTCCCCTTAATTTACGAAAGTTAAAATATTAAAAACTCAGTCTTTTTCTTCCCCCACCAAAATGATTCCTTTTAGCGAACCTTACAAAATTTGTTTTCTTCCTTATTTCCTTCTTATCTCTCAATTTATTTTTTCTTTTTTTCATTGGCTAGCCAAATGAAAATGAAATTCATTTTAATTTGTTTGTTTTTGCTCTAGTCTTTAATAATGGTGCATGTGACGATGGAAACTTTTAATTGCTACATACGTCCCCATGCCCTTCCAACTTTATTAGTGTCACATCATCCTTGAAAGTTTCTGCAACTTGTGAATCACACAAAATTATTCCAACGGGAAAAAGAACTATTCGCAAAGACTTATACAAGTCTTTAGTCTTCCCAACCCCACCCCTTAGAAAAAGGCTAGGATTCTATACATTTAGGACAAGTTTAGTTTGGACTTTATAGTAGACGTTGATTTTTATTTATCCTATGATTTATTCTATTATCAATTATTAGAATTAATTAATGCGAAATAATTCAACTTTTTAAACAAAGTTATTTTCATAGTGATACAAGTATTAAAAAATTGTTACCAAGTAACAAGAAGTTGTTAATAACGCTTCATTGTGTTTGTAACAATCCTGAGATTGAATGTATAGTTTTTGAGAGAAAAATGAAGAACTGAATTCATACTGTGGTTTTTGTTATCGAATCAAAGCTTACACTACACAAGAGACAAGTGGCCAAGCGCATAGCAGGCTAAGCAGTCCTGCCCCCCTTTAATATTAAGCATGAAGCTTTAAGTCGGAGAGTAGGTTTCCTAGCTAGAGGAATTGAGTCAATGATTAGAATACTAGTTTTGTGTACCGCATCCCTTCTTAATTTTAGTAAGCATAATTGTATATGTGCAATGTGTTGTCTAATTTTGTTTTTAAGTGACATGTGAATTGAACAACTCTGAACTCTAGATATCAAAACATTATAAATTTATGTACACTATATATTCATACATATAACATTTTTATAAGTTTTTATTCACTACTTCATCTTAACTAAATTTTGAATATGAGTGTAGTTCTTTACAAGACAAATGAATTGTCACTGCATCAAAATTTCTATGAATTTTTTACTGTAACAAAATTTAAAAAATATTAATTTTTTTTTTAATTGAGGATTTTTTTTTTCTGTGTTAGGTGCGGTCTGGACGAATCTTACATGTTGGACTAAGTTTGTCGTGCCTCTCAATAAATCTCATAAAATATGTGAAGTTCGACTTACTCTCGACAAATTTCGTAAAAGTTCGTCCACCTATAGCCCAACATGGTCCCTTCCCATTTTACTTTCGCTCATTTTTTATTTCCCTCACTTCTCTTTAGTGACTCTCTATGGTATATCATTATTACTTCTTTTCACTCTTCTAACTTGCTATCTCGTCAATTCTAGGTAATCTTTCTTCTTCTTGTCCTTTAAAGTTTAGTTGGTGTATTTGTTATAATTTCAGTAGTATATTTAATTAGTTAAAATAGATGCTATTAGTTATTATTATTTAGATAGATAATTAGATAATAATTGTATAGTTAGTTTAGAGGATTATATTATTATTAATTAGTTTATTTTAACTTAGATCATGTTATATTATCTAATATTAGAGGATCATATAGATATGATAAAGGTTGATCATATTGTATGACTCTTTTGTTAGGGGGTTCAAATTTAAAAAAAAAAAAATTATTATTGTATCTGAACAAATAGATTAGGTCACATTTTAGACATGTCAAATCTAAAAACGTGACATACATGATAGAATGATACTATGATTAGACACTTATCTCTATTATTGATTGAGAAATAACATTCTGAGTCCTATATATTTCACCTATCCTGTTTAGAGATAACCAACATTCTGTAGGACGTGGCATATCAGTTAGGACTAAATATTGATGGAGATTAGGGATGGCAACGGGTCCTCGTGGGGGCGGGGACATGCCTCCCGCCCCCGCCCCCCCGCCCCCCGCCCCCAATTACTGTCCCCGTCCCCGCCCCGTCCCCATGACCTTCCTATCATGATTCCAATCCATCAAACAATCCACAAGAATCTCTGAAAGTATCTCAGCTGTGTGGGGAGCCGGCACATATATAAACCTGTATTGATAATTTAGTACAATTATAACCAGCTTTGCAATTATATAAATATTCGAAAGAACCTATAATAATAATATTATTACCTCACAAGACGGCTTTGCAATTTCCAAGAATCATCAATGTAATGAGCTGTAATAGCCATATAACCTTTGTTTTGGTTGCTTGTTGTCCACATATCAGTCGTAATTGTAACTCGACTTTTATTATGCTCAAGGACATTCATTGTCTTCAATCTCTCATCCTTGTAGAGTTTCAAGATGTCACTCTTTAAAGTGTTGCGAGTAATCACCTTGAAGAGAGGTTGCAAAGCATTGCAAAATCGTCGAAACCCAACGTGGTCCACAATAGATAGCGAATACTCGTGAAGACAAACCATAATTGATAACTCTTTCCTTGCATTTTCTTGATCGAAGGTATATGCACCAACCACAACTGTTTCCCTACTAGTTGTTGGAGTTGTCTTCATCATACATTGTCTTATATCTCTAGTGGTGCGGAACTTGCAGTTTTTGAAGTGATCACGTAAGTGCGAAGTGCCTTGTTTTAGGTCACCAAGTAGCTTCGATTTGCAATAATTACATTCAGCCTTTAATTTTCCCTTGATTTCTACAATCTTGAAGTAATTTCACACTTCGGAGGTTAACTTCCTCTTTCGAACACCACTTGTAGAGTTTGTCGTTCCTTCATTAGTGGTTGCGGTATCTGTTGAAAATTCTTGAGGTTGAGATTGAAGAGCCTCTTGCGTAGTTTGAATATTAGTGCCTATAGGTTCTTCCGATGGAGCACTCTTCTCAAGAGTATTACTCAGTGCATCCGAATAAGACATTCTATAAATAATGAAATATAAATCATGAATCAAAATCACATTAATCTAAAATATAAATCATCAATCAAAATCTCATTAACCTAACTCAAAAATATAAATTATAAATTATAAATTAAAATTCAGCTCTCCAAACTATTCAAATAACACTTAGATAGGAATATGATATTAGTTAAAACTGTTTGGTCTAGTGAAACAGATCAAAAAATAAAAAAACTAGAAACAAGATAGTAAATTAGAGTTTAAATCATTAACCAATTTGGTTATATTTTGTTTCTATCCTTTTTCTAAGCTCTATATATATATATATATATATATATATATATATATATATATATATATATATATATATATATATATATATATATATATATATATACTAAATTAAAGAATCTCAGCTACTAAAGCTTGAAAAAGAAGAACGTAAGAACACAAGGAATGAACAAGAAAAAATAATAGAAAAATCAGAATAAACAAAGATAATTTCTTGCAGATTAAGTAATCAATCAAATGAGTATATACAATTTCTTGTATGTAATATTTTTACACTAGTGTATTAAAACATAATTAGACTCATACATCAGGAAGAAAAAAACTAATAAACACAACTACTCTTATATAGTGCTCCAAGTTTATAATAACTGAGCTACTGCTGCTGTTAGAATAGAAAAACATAAAACAGTTTCTAACAAATTTTTTGGGTTGCTTCTTGATTAGCTTCAGTTTGTTTTCCTTTTCTATCTTCAATATAGACTTTCTCCACCAAGCTCAGTTGGGGTGTGCCTGTGTGTTGATGAGAGGAAGGGATGGATTTTTTTTCTATAAGTCCAATATCCAATACTCCAATCCCTTTTAAATTGTATTATGTGCCTCGCTTTTATATATTTATTTGACCTAATTCATTCAGACTTAACTGTCAAGACAGTAATTATCACTCAATATCATATCTAATGTAATCAAATATTCAAATAGGAATAACTCTTCACTAGAATAAAAATGTAAATATTGTTTATCAAATTGTTTTGCAATGACTTTTAAAAAGAATGAAACCATTTGGACTTAGCATAATAAACTTTTATGCAGAAACAAACATGGCAGTATGGCACCGATAAACTATGAGGCATAGTTTTAAAAATTAGGACGACCCAGAAAATTAGTCCAATTCAGAATATTAACTCAGAAATACCAATTACACAACCAGAAATTCATAATCGGAATTAGATTAACTCAATATTAACTCAAATATTAATCAGAATCAAAAATCAAATTCATATCAACCTAACTCAGAAATATAAATTACACAACCAGAATCCAAAAATTCATAGTCAGAAATTCAGCAACCTAATTAGAAATTCAGCAACTCAAAACTCAAAAATCCAGAAATTCAAAACACAAAAATTCATATCAATAGGAATCTCATTAATTCAGAACACCCAAATTCGTTACCCTAATTCATAAATCTAAATTCAGAGAAGGGGATGGAAGACCAGCGAAGACCAGGGCTGACTTACCTAAACCTGATGGAGAAAAGGGGAAGGAAGACCAGCGTCCAGCAAAGACCAGCGACGCGAACAGGAGAAGATGACGACCACGACTAGGAAAAGACGATGACGTTGCTGAGTCTGGGGTGGGAGGCAGCGTTGAGAGACCAAAGGGTGGAAGGCGGCGGCGACGGTCGCCGGTCGGCGGTCAGCGAAAAGGAGGCAGGAGGGGCTAAGGGTTTGAGGAGGAGTGGAGTGTGGAGACGAGACTCTCAGGTCTCAACTCAGTTCTCACTCTCTGTCTCTCTGTGAAGCAGGACGGCTAGGGTTAGGTTCAAATGAGAGTGGTTCACATAATATATATATATATATATATATATATATATATATATATATATATATATATATATATATATATATATATCAGGGCATTTTTGTCTTTTCATACAAACGGAGATTTAACGGGTCTTCATGGGACGGGGACGGGGTCCCACCCCATTTATTATACGGGGCCCTGTCCCCCGTCCCTGCGGGTAAAAATTACCCCATACCTGCTCCCCGACGGGTAAATTCTCGCGGGTACCGCCCCGCCGAAAATTTTTGCCATGTCTAATGGGGATCCAGCCGTCAACAACTGCATGGGTTCGTGGTTGTTCTATTGACGACTTTTGTCAACAGTTGTTAGGTGTTATACATGGATTCAATGACAGATAGTCATTAAACAAGTAGACAATCAATCTCTCATAATTTTAAGATACTGTATGCGAAAAATTGGAAGCGGAGTCGACAAAAGAGCACTTATTGCAATACACTAGAGGACACATAATGCAGATCATTGAAAGTATTTTGTTTTTGGACGCGTCTAACTCTTGTGTTCATATGAGGTGGCTATTTCTGTTAGAAGATCTTGATCAATGTGGGAGGTTGTTCTGGGTTCAGCAGGTAAACATTCATCGTGTCGAGTTCACATGAGTTGGTAAATATTTAATGTGTTAACGTGCTTTGAGTTGAACTCAATAGCTTTTATTAGTGTCTTTGAGAATTCAACACTAACTTAAAGCCGTTATTGACCCTCTAAATTCTTTTTTGCGAAAGTTCACTCAATTAAAAGTAAGTTGACTTCACAAGAATAATGATGAGTAGATTGTGAGTAGTCTTCATGATAGAGTTGATACACTCAAAAATATTTGTCCTTATGTGGATAAATCTACAACCCTTATTTGCATAATGTACCCACTGTGATCTCGACAAACTTGTTCCATGCTGCCAAAAAAGAAAAAAAAATCCAAAAAATTAAAGATGAAATAATTCTTTTATATATATATATATATATATTTTATACGGAAAAATCCAGGTCTTTGACCATATGTGTGGCAAAATCTTATACCCATATAGTTGGCTTTGTCCAAAAATAGCGCTGTCTTAACCATATGTTATTTGGGCCTAATACCTAAATGTTTTTGGAGAGGATGATAAGCATTCACTCATTTTTTTTCCTAGGCAATGCTTTTTGGAGGATGAGAAAAAAAAAAAGAAAAGACCCAAAAAATTGTGAATAGAAAAATTCTAGAGAATTAATTATAATATATAAGCCAATTTATTTAACTCTTTTTGTTTTTAATTTTAAAATTTTAAAAAATAGAGATAATAGGAAGTTTTTTTTATGCAATTATGATATTTTTTAACTAATTAACTATAATTAGCTATATCCTAAGTGGGTTCTCTAGCAGGAATATTAGGTGTCTTATAGAATTATGCATGTTAGGCAATTTGACAAAGCAAAAATCTCAGATAAATGATAACCATAATAATAAAGTGTTTGTTATGATTTATAAAAGTTAATATCTAATTATAAAATAATTAATATTTAATTTAAGAATATGAAAATTAATTAATAAATTTTAAATTTTAAATATTTAAAAGTTATTTTAAAAGATAAATTAAGTAAAAATTAAAAACTAATTAAATATAAAAGGCATGAATTCACCTTATGATAATGGGTTACATATAATGCTTATTTAATTCATTATTGTTATTTATAGTAGATACTATTACGAAGATTTTATAAATGTTTTATATAAAAATGTTTTTTTTATTATTAAAAAATAAATTGTAAAATTTAATTTTGATATATTATAAAAATATTATTTTTTTTAAATGTGGCTAAACAAATAAAATACACTTTTAACACAAAAAAATTATAAAAAGATATTTTTAGTATCTTCGTTTGAATGTATCTTCTTAACATCTTCATTTGAATATATATATATATATATATATATATATATATATATATATATATATATATAATTTTATAAAAAGATATTTTTAGTATCTTCGTTTAAATGTACCTTCTACTAACATGCTAACAGCAGTTTAGGTAAGCCAGGGGCTAAGGATAGATTTGATTAACTGCATTATATCTGAACTTAACACTATTGGTTCAAGCATAGTCAAAAGACTTTCTTTATTAATTTTAAATAGAGAGTGTAACATGTTAATTTTGTAAAGTCTAGAAACAGGTATCTTTATCCACGATAAAATATGTGCAAAATATGAACTAGGATACTGATTATATCCAAAGGATAAGGAATGAGGAATATTAAGAGATATCAATCTACTATTAAGCAAGTGCCCAAAGCATCTTCATTTGAATGTAGGTGCATATATATATATATATATATATATATATATATATATCTTTTAACACCTAAGCTTTTGCAATTTTTTCTTTATATATATATATATATATATATATATATATATCTTTTAACACCTAAGCTTTTGCAATTTTTTCTTATATTTTGTTGAATAATGTTAAGGAGAATCTTCTTTAGTTTCAAATGTTAACAATCGTATCTGTACCGTACGTACTACTCTAGGTTTGGTATATATTTTTTTTATTAAAATTAATAAGGACTTAAGGAGAATTATAAATGTGCATTTAAAAAATACATTTTAAAATATATAAAAAATGATACAAATATCATCTCTCTTAAATAGTTGAATGGATAATGGATCCATACTTGACTGCATCAAGGCCTAACATCTTTACTGATTTACTGGCGAAGTAGGTATGTAAAAAGATATATACAACCAGAGACGGTAACAGTTAACAAGAAAGACATAGAAAGTAAAGAAATGCAGATCAGAATACAACAAGGTATAGGATGGTCGTGCCAGCAATTACTAGCATGTAGCATTGAGCTTGGTTCTTAGAGTTAGTTACACACTAGTATATATAACATGAACTGAGCATGTAGCTTAGCTTGAACCAATGTGGTAATTAGCAGCAATAACAACTAGTCACCAGAAGTAGTGCAATAAGAAACACTTGTGAAAGGAATAACTTCATCATTCTATATAAAGATGCCACTATATACAGGACGAATCGAATGAATATTTATATTGAACCCGTGACGGTACAGTGTTTGATAATACTCACCAACTATTACAGATCTAGAGAGCTGTCAAGTAAAGCCGTTGAAGCATTCATGTGTGTAGTGATATTAGTGTAATGCTAATACATCTAAATTTTTTTATAAATCAAGTCCAACCAAATTAAAAAATAAGATTTGAAATAATGTTATTGATAACTAATTTTTGTTAATGTTAAATTAATTTAATTAATTTTGATTAATAAAAACACTTAGATGTGTAACATTATTCATAATAAAGATTGTTACCTAGTGTAATTTTAGGTAAGAGTAATGTTATATGTATAATTTTGTATATTTTTATTTTTAGTATTAAAAATGATTGATAAAAAATAAAAATAAAAATGTTTTCTATACTGTGAAAAACATACAAAAAAAATGTACATAAAAAATAGTACAAACGCGATTTCTCTTATTGGTGTTATATATATAAATCATGAACACAAATTGACAAGACCACAGGAATATTTCTTTCTTTTCTGTTGGAGAAGGGTTGTTGTTATTGGTAAATGTAAGCCAGAATTATGATTACATGATTCAAACGTATTACTGAGAATAAAACAGAAGATGAAAAATCAACAAAGTATCAATATCCCATAATGCACAAGTGAAGAATACACATTTAACATATAGAATTCGAAGGTATTATAGTGAGAACAGAATATTATAGTAAAGATATATATTCATGATGATCTGCATTGGTTGTAGGGATTGCAATGACTTGATCCCCCGGCTGGGTTTTTGGGCGAAGAGCCATAGTAGTAAAGGCCGCTCTTGGAAGCTTTAAAGGCAGCGTTCTTGGGATTGAATGTTTGCTGAGTCTTGGATTGGACTTGTGCCAGCACTCTGCGCTGGAAGTGGGTGCTTATTATGGTGCCATTATTATTATTAGCTGAGGTAGCAATGGCGGCAATACTAAGATGTGCGAGTACAAGAATAATGATGATCATCATCATCCCCACCCCACTTCTTGGTGATGATTTTCCTTGCTTCTTCATTATCACTATTTGCTACAAAAAGAAATTCAAGTAATTAATAAGATAAATACTTTTGGCTCAAAAGTTGAGTATATAGTGAACAAGATCAACATCCACCCCTGCTATATATATATATATATATATATATATATATATATATATATATATATATATATATATATATATATATAACACCGACTATGCCTTATAATGTATATATGTGTCCTGTACAAATATTATATTACTTTTGGTGGTTGCCACATTAGTTTGTATCAATTTTTGTAGCATGCTCATCACAAAACATGGTTAGAATTAGTTTATCTCTAGCTCTTGATGACCTTTTTATATATTATATTTTTTAATACTTAATTAATTATATAATGACAATTCAATGAGCTTTTATGAATAGATTGTGCCGGAAAATATTTGTTGCAGAAATTAGGGTGCGTTTGTTTTTGATAAAACATTGAGAACTAGACATAAAGAATAGAGACACAGAATTTGGTGTTTTTATATTTTGTTTGACGATAAAATAGAATAAATTATGAAAATTTGATTATTTTTATTTTTTTTATTTAAAAAATTTGAAAAAAATATAACAATAAAAAATATAATTATAAAAAATATAATTATAAAAAATTAATAAGAATAATAAAAAAAATAAAAAATATATTGTGTTCCTTGTTAGTGTTTTTATGTCCTTCTTGGATGAATACAAAATACACTAATTCAATATTTTTAGATACAATGTTTCTATTATTCATGTCTCATTTATCAAACACGATTGTGTATCTCAGTATTTTATTTTTATAAACAAACACAGCCTTAATTTTGGAAAGATGTTTTTTTTTTTAATTTCTAGTTTCCTTTTCTTTTAAGTGTTTTAGATAAAAAGAAGGATATTATGTATCAACGTTGCCACCCACCTTTTCAACTTTTCTAGATCCGTTCCTACCAAGACCACCAATCCACCATCAGCATAATAGATTATTAGTTGAGTTAGGGTTTGAGAAAGAACAATTTTTATCAAAGAAATTTGATTAATGCAATTATATATCATCGGTTTTGTTTGATTTTTGAAAATCTTTAAATAAATGTAAAGTAATTTTGCACATACATGGTGTGATAATATTAGGTAGACAAGTTACAAAATGATCTGCTTTTTATTTTTATTTTTATTTTTTTTATTGGATTACAATTTGTATTTACACCACGACATACACCCATGTATGCTTATCCATTCTCCACTGTATAACAAGTTGTTTTTCTATGTTTTCTTATAGCTCTTCGTTCCAAATAGAAGTGTTCTTTATAACTTTTTATTTACCCTTATAATTACAGTAATTACATAAAAATTTGATCTGAAAATTGGGTGTAATATTTAAACTTAAAATTATAATATAAGAGAATCCTAAACAACTAACACTTTCAGTAAAAAATAAGTGAAGAGTTAACTAGTGATGAACTGATATCTTTTATGTAATATTATTATATATAAAACCTCTTTTGGCCAGTGAAAACAAATGCTTAATCATTATCACCTTACCGGTCGTATATACGCTTCAATTGAGGGCGAAGCTAGGTTAAAGTTGAAGGAGAGGTAAAAATTAATCTTGTAATAAAAAAAAGAATGAAATAAAATTTTTAAGAGAGGCTAAAATAAAATTTATACACAATTATAAAGAAAATTTGAAGTTTAAGAAGGGCCATTGTCCCGTTTTGTTATATGTAGCTCTGCCCTGCTTCAATTATTGGATTTTTTTTTTAAAAAATGATATATTATCTTGTTTTTGTTTATCTACCCTACCTTCTATTTTAAAGAAGTTAAATAAAAAGCGAAAAGGAAAAAAAAAAAAGGTATTTTTGAATTTTGAAAAATACAAATAGAACAAAAGTGGTATAAACTTACGTCCATAATTCATTATTCACTAAAAAGAGACTTGTTTTTATAATTTCCAATTGCAAGCCAATAATTAAAAGGTAGTGAACCTTGTTGATGAATGATGAGACTCGTTAAGCTTCGCCAACAGCAAATCATAGAGATGTGAGGCGGCAACACGACAAACGCATATAGCTATTAGCTAGGAGCCTATTAAACAAGTTATTAAAAAATAATTTATATTAGTTAGATTTGAAATTTTTTATGCAAAATTCCTTTCAATTTTCATGCATGTGACCCTTTAATTATTAGTGAAGAAGTATATTTTGTAATTTGTAACCATTAATTAGTCATTAATAGTATTTTTAATGATATAAAATTATATTTAATAATATAAAATTACTCATTTTTTTTGTTGGTTAAATACTGACCAAATTTTAATAAAAGTGTTAGTTCCTAAATTTTTTCAAATATTATTATTATTATCATTATTATTATTATTATTATTATTATTATTGGATTAATGAACTAATTGGTCTAGTGAAGAAAACATCAACAACACAACGCCTACCGATGGAATAACAAGACGTCGTTAATTAATTTCATGAACAAATATTCAATATGGCAGCGAACATTCACATCCATACGACTCCAAATAAGGATGATGTTCTTCCTGCCCAACAAACTTCTTTCAATTTTCGTAAACACTGCATATGTCTCATTAAGTCATAGTCCAAAGACATACCAATTTACACAAGTAAAGTCACAACATAAAAATGTTCTAGAGCTATTTCTTCTCCTTAAGAATAGTTATTTATTGGTTTCTTCTGTCATACCCTTTGGGTGGTGGCCTTGGACCTTGGTGGAGTTGGGTGATCCCCGTTTTGTATGATTCCTTTGGGCATCTGTTACTTTTGATAGAGATTGGAAAAAAAAAAACACACACACATATAATAGGTTGTCCACATAAAAAAAAGGAAAAGTATAGGGTACTAACATATTCTCTGCCAATTTCTGCCAACTCTTATTTATATTTGTGTTTCATGAAAGTGTATTCGTAGATGTGTTTAATAATTAATATATTTTAAATACATATATAAAGAGACACATCCAGAAAATATATCTATAAAGACACTTCTATTTAAACATAGTTATAAAAAAGACATTTTTATTAAACACATCCACGAACACACTTTCATGAAACACAATTATAAATAAAAATCGGCAGAAATTGACAGATATGCTGTTGATAACATAGCGGAACCGTAAAAAAAAATACTAAGTAATCAACAAAATTTATTAGCTTTTAGTTAATACTTAATGAATACTCTAAATTTCAAATATTAAATTTTAGATTCTAAATTTTAAATTGTAAATTCTAATAGTATATAAATAAGATGTTGACTAGATATTGACTAATACTAATAAAAAATGTTGGCCTCTAATATTTTTTTTAGAGATGTTATAAATAATAAGTATCCTACATATATACTAAAATCACTCATTAAATTAATCAATAGTACAAAATTAAATATATTTAAAAATAATTGACAACATATATATTTTTATATAAATTTATAGTAATTAATTTTTGGTGTGCATATAATTTTTTTCTAAAACTAATATGTTATAATAGAAAATATAATATACATTTTTTAAATTTTGTATACATTGATATGATCACTAAAGTTTCTTATTTTTGTTTTCTTATCTAGTGTATTTACTATTTGGGCATTCATTAATTAATTTCTATACATTTAATTGGAAGTTCCTAACTACTATTAGGTCAATAAGGCTAAAGCTTCAAAAAATAATTGAAATAATTTTCATGAATTAGCGTTTACTATGCATGGTAACATTTATATATTCGCAGTAACATTTATTTATTCTCTAATCGAAAGAAAAAATTGAGCTTTTTTATTTTATTTTAAAAAAATCTACATAGATTACTTTTATGTATATTTTTGCAGCCTTTCCTTTTTTTATATTACAAATAATTGATAAAAAAATTAAAAAATTATCTTTCATTGTATAAAAAATTATAACAAAAAGTGTGATGTGAAAAAAACATAAGTTTTTAAATTATCTTCCATTTTTTTTCCTTTGATTGTGTACACCTTCATGCCTCTGTTTTACCTATTGCCAATCAATATTTTATTAAATAATAATAACTTTAATATATATTTTTAAAAATATATATTAAAGTTATTATTATTTAATAAAATATTTTAATTTTTTATTTCAATAAATATATTAAAAATTTCAATTTATATATTTTTAAAAAATTAATTGTTAAGAGCATTAATTAAACTTTTATAATAATTTTGAACTGAACAAAAGTACAATAATGCTTGTTAAATAAAAGAATAATCCCATCATCATCATTACAACAAACAAAAACTATAGTAATCTATATATGTAGACCAAAAAGAAAAGATTATAGTCATCAGACAGTTTTATTTTTAATCTTAAATTCCCTTTCATCATCAACCTGTTATTTACAAATAAAGAAAAAAAAGTCACCAACTAACGATTATTATAAGAAAGCTTTATCCCGTAGTAGCTAGAAATGAAATGAAATGAAATTTTCTCATATTGCATACAATAATACAAAGATGTCAGATATATATGGATGATATTTTAACAACTGAAAATCGTCTAAGAATTGTAAATTGAATTAATAAATATGTAGATTGTTTTGCGAGGAAATATATAAAATTCACACAAAATATTTGAGATCCATACTTTTATTAATTCAACTTAAAAAATCATATTATATACCACTACTAGTCATACAAAAAGAAACAATAATGACACAAGCATAATGTGTGGACTTATTGTGCATGGCAATTACAATTAAATACGGAGTAACAACCAAATTAATCTTTAGAAAATCCTTTACAACATGCTTTAAATTTTCAACAAAATTTTAGTTGTTACCTGATTTTTTTAAGTAAAATTTATAATTTCGAATAAAATAAAAAATAGAGACTGAATTAATAATAAAAATTTGTGGAAAGTGAAAATGTACAACACTAAATATTTCTTAGTAGGGTGATTAAATTAGCCTAAAAAAGAAAAAAAGATCAATTCTATTATTCTTTGTTAATGTTTGATCAATATTTTAAATTTTAATACTAATAATATTTAAATAAAAAATTAATTTAAAATATTAACTAATATTAATAAAAAAAACATACTTCTATTCCAAGAAAAAAAAAATTTTTGTTAGGTAGACAATGACTTATATAAGTAATATGATTAATAGATTCTAAAATTGATCCAATAAAATAAAAAAAATACTTTCTAAATCTTAACATTAAAATAATCATCTACACAATTAATGAATTAAACATCTAGCTATTATTAAAAAATAAAAATAATCATCCAATTAAAATTAATATATAAATATAATTATCTACGTACATCCTATATATATATTCATACTATTTAATATTCTCATCTATATTTTTAAAAAAGAAAAGACTTGACTTGTATGTGTCCATTAGATAGACATGAACGATTGGTTTCCCAAAAACAACAAACATCGATCATAAGTTCACAACCAAACAAGTAAAACAGATCGTGTATATGATGAGTGCATTATTAACCCAACTTAATCTTCAACCAAGCTAAGTTTTGCCATATACATGTCTAAATTCTAATACTTGGGTATACATACATGACCACCACACGGCGGCGGGTTGGTTTAAGGACCACCAGCACCCCTGATCTCTTCCTCCTTTTTACATGCCTCCCTTTTTTCGTTATCATCATAGCAGCAGACCAAATTTACAACCCTACTGATGTGTATAGCATCAGTTGTGGCTCCTCCAACAACTTCACCTTCGATGGTCGCAACTGGACTTCAGACATCAACACCAAACTCTTGCTAGAAACCCAAAACAAGACAACATCATCATCATCGTCGGTTGCTGTTAACGCACTCATACCAACCATCATTCAGGGCCCTTACACCTCAGCGCGCGTCTCGTATTCCCAGTTCACATACTCATTCCCTGTCGCCACCCCAGGCCAAAAGTTCATCCGCCTCTTCTTCAACCCAACTTCCTACCAAAACTTTGACCCTACCAAAGCCTACTTCTCAGTCAAATCAGGTGATTACACACTCCTCAAAGACTTCAATGCCTCCCTCTACGCTGATGCTGATGATGACCAAGCTTCCGATACCTTCTTCAGAGAGTACTCCGTCTATGTCCAAGACGGTGATCACACACTCAACCTGAGCTTCATTCCAAGCACACCTATCAACGCCACTACATACTATGCTTTCATCAACGGAATCGAAGTGGTTTCAATGCCGCCTTATCTCTACCACACTAACCCTAACGATGACGACAACAAAGCGTTGCGGCTTCTTGGGTCCACAACCCCGTACCGCCTAGAGAACAACTCAGCACTTGAGACCAAGTACCGGTTCAACGTCGGAGATAGGATAATATCACCTTCCGGTGACACTGGCATGTTGAGATCATGGGTGGTAGATGAAGACTACAAAACTTCGCCAGGCGAAGTTGCCTCTGAATTCGGGGAAATTACAAAGCTCAACTTCAGTTTGATCCCTAATTACACAGCACCCGACCTTGTCTACCGAACTCTACGGCACATGATGAGGGAAAACACCACAGTCAACTGGAGCTTCAATCTCACATGGGAGCTTCCAGTTGATTCTGGCTTCACCTACATGCTCAGGCTTCACTTCTGTGAGCTTGATCCCGTGATTCAAATCCCCGGTGACAGGGTATTCTACATCTATATACAGGATCAGATGGCTGATGATCACGCTGATGTTCTCATGTGGACTAATGGACAAAGAGGTGTGCCTATTGTCAAAGATTATGCAGTCATTGTTCCTTCAGATAATCAGAAAAACGCCAATATCTCACTGAAAATGCATCCTAGTCCACGTACTGGTTACGTTGATGCAGTTCTTAACGGACTCGAACTCTTCAAAATCAACGACTCGTACGGTAACCTGGCAGGACCTAACCCTGATCCACCTCCCAAAGCACCTTCCGGCAAACCAGAGGTTTTCAGCAGCAAGAATAATACCCCTACTGCAGCTGTGGCAGGTGCAGTTTCAGGTGCTGTTTTGCTGTTAGTTATAGTCGTTTCGGTTTTCTTCCTCATGAAACGCTGGAGGAGGAAAAGCGGCTAGGGTGATTATTACAATAGTTCGAAGCACAAATCAGAGGGATCTTCTCAGCTTCCCACGAATCTCTGCCGCCACTTCTCGATTGAAGAAATCAGAACCGCCACCAACAACTTCGACGAACTCTTCGTGATCGGTGCCGGAGGGTTCGGGAACGTGTACAAAGGGTACATCGACGACGGTGCAACACCCGTGGCCATCAAGAGGCTCAAACCTGGTTCTCAGCAAGGTGTAAACGAGTTCCTCAACGAGATCGAGATGCTCTCTCAGCTTCGCCATCTTCACCTGGTGTCCCTCATTGGCTACTGCTGCGAGAGAAACGAGATGATCCTGGTCTACGATTTCATGACACGTGGCACCTTGCGGGATCATCTGTACAACACCAGCGATAATCCTTCGCTTTCTTGGAAGCAGAGACTTGAGATATGCATAGGAGCTGCGCGTGGGTTGCATTACCTCCATACAGGCGCGAAGCACATGATCATTCACCGCGACGTCAAGAGTACTAACATCTTGTTGGATGAGAGGTGGGTTGCCAAGGTTTCCGATTTCGGGTTATCGAGAGTTGGTCCTACGGGTACAACCGCAACACACGTCAGCACGCTAGTCAAAGGGAGTGTGGGGTATTTAGACCCCGAGTATTATAAACGACAGCGTTTGACAGAGAAGTCTGACGTGTACTCTTTTGGCGTGGTGCTGTTAGAGGTGCTGTGTGGGAGGGCGCCGTTGCTGCGTAACGTGGAGAAGGAACAGGTGTCGCTTGTTGATTGGGCGAGGCGGTGCTATGATGCGGGCAGCCTTGGTAAGATTGTGGACCCTAAATTGAAGCGTGAGATTTCATCTGAGTGCTTGAAAAAGTTTGGTGATCTTGCCATGAGTTGTTTGCGTGATGATGGGACTCAAAGGCCTTCAATGAACGACGTCGTTGGGGTGCTTGAGTTTGTTCTGCAGCTTCAAGAGAATTCATCCATTGGAGGTGGGAGTTCTGAGGTGTTTAGTAGTAGCAGCATAAGTGATGGAGGTCATGCTTGGGATAATAATAGTAAGAATAGTGGAGTGAACATGACAACAACTACCACAATTACTAGCACTGAGAGTAGTAGGGAAACACAATGGTTAATGTCTGAGAATGTTTTCTCTGAGATTGGGAACCCTAAAGGACGGTGATTAGGATTTAAGATATTAATGCAGGTTAAAGAGAAATGTAATGTGCAGGCTTGAGCTAGATATCAATGTATTAATAAGATCTTAATAAATCGCTACACATTTATCTTCTCTTAATTTCAACTGCTTGAATGGACATTAATGTATATGTTTGAATCTCATATATATATATATATATATATATATATATATATATATATATATATATATAGCGTTATTCTATAATTAATCAAAAGTATTCAGCAAAGCCCTTTAGATTGCAGAATGATTGTATCGGTATCCAATAATTTTCTCATCATTGGTAGCCCTGCCTTAATATATATATTAACTGTGTATCTATATTCATATTAGTGCTTCCAGTTGCAATTTATGGGTCTGGGAACTCAGCTTAACACCATTATTTGTCTAAAGGTGAATTGCAAGCAATAATAATGGTTTCAAATTAATTGACTGTAAATTGACAACAATCATTGCCCTTGATTGGCATTCTGATTTCTATGATGATGAACAAGCAAAGGTGTGAAGTGGCTCTAGCCTATAACCCTTCTCCCTCACTCCACTGCATAATAACCTTATTAACCATTACTACTACTATTCTCATGCATGATGCTTGATTGATGCTATATAGTATATATAGCGCACAATAAATTTAACAAGGAAGAGATTAAATTTGACATATAGAAATCAACAGCAATAAAATTAGCCAACTATGAAAAGGACCAAAACGTTAGAAATTGAGTTCGAATCCCTCACCCCTTGGAAAAATAACCCTATTCACAGCCATCAGGTTGTGATGATTTTTATTAATATTTGTGCAAATTATAATATTTATACATATGTTTTATCAAATAATTTACTTCTACCTAATTTATTTTAAATTTAGTTATAAACTCACTTATTCTTAAATTAATTATATTTTATTTAAAAATAATTATAAATTTATTTATTTTTTTATAATTATATAATATCTATTAATATTATTTTTTAATAAATACTTGTAGTATATAATAATATAATAGATATAAACTAATTAATAAATTATTGAAATTTAAAAATAATAATTATTTTAATATAAAAACAAAATAAAAATATTTATGATAGAGTAAAAATAACAAAATACTTATTGTTTCTGGTCCATATTATTTTAGAATAGCTTGATATTCTTAAAATATTAGTAAAAATATATATTTTAAATTATAATTTTAAATTTCACTATTTTTATTTTTTATTTACATAGTATCGAGTCAACTGGTTGAACCAATAACTCACCAGTTAAACTAGTAACCCAATTATCCTTGACCGGTTCGATTATCAGTTCGATTCTGACAACTATAATACCATGTACTTATTTAAAAAAATAATCTAGCTAACAATTATATATGTTAAGCAACGACTTCCCCAAGTCTTTTCTCCATGCTTTCCATGCGCATAATACATTTTTTAAGATATGTTTTGAATATTTTTTTAACAATGCAAGTAATTATTTTACATTTTTGCACATATAAGAACCATGAATATTTTTCTTTAGCAATGTAATTTAACTTAATCTTATCATTCAACAACATATTTAATTTAAAAATATAAAAAAATTAAGAATTAATTTGAATATAATATGAATACTAAAAATTATACAAATATTTTGACTCATATTTAAGGTGTAATAACTCAACTAACTGGTGTCCAGATGGCTAATGTGGTTCCTGCTGGAGTTTTGACTCGTATCCTCAAACCGCACTCAAAGCTCTTGAAGAGATATGGGTCGCGGAAATGCAGCAATGAATTAGAGATGTTATGTTACACAGTTTGATTGACATTAGTAATTGAAAATTTTACACCCTAATTTTATACCATGGGAAATTACTCCATTGTTACAAATTAACTCTATATATTGTTAGTGTTTGGTGCTGCCCAAAAATTGTTAATACACTTCTAACTCCCACTATAAAAAATATTATAACAAGTAAACATACATCTACAATTGATTAAAAAAATAATCTAAGTAACAATTATATATGTTAGGCAAGGACTTTTCCAAGTCTTTTCCCCATACCTTTTATGTGCATAATACATTTTTTAAGATTTTTTTTGTATATTTTTTTAATAAACAGGGGCGGAGCTAGATAAAATATTAGAGGGGGGCCAAAAATATTTATCCAATAAACTAAGACTAAAATAAAATTTTAAGGGGGGGCTAAACTAAAATTTACATATAATTTACATGTAAAAAATTAAAATTAGGGGGGGTCATCGCCCCCCTTTCCCACCACCTAGCTTCGCCCATGTTAATAAGTAAATATTTTACATTTTTGCACATATATAGGAACCATGAATATTTTTCTTTAGCAATGTAATTTAACTTAATCTTATCATTCAACAACATATTTAAAATTTAAAAATATAAAAAATTAAGAATTAATTTGAATGTAATATAAATACAAAAAATTATACAAATATTTTTAATTAATTATCATACTAAAATGTCCAATTAAATTATCCATTAGCTATTGCTTTTAAAAGGTTTATAATTAAATTAAACTAACTAGAGTTATTCAAGTAATTATTTCATTCGTTTATTTAATTAATAGAAATTTTAATTTCACTTCATGTATATAATAATTTATAAAATAATAATAATTTTTTAAGTAAAATTTAAATTTTTGGTAAATTAATTTTTAATTTATCCAGTTAAAAAAATACTGTAACATAACAACTAAAAAAAGTTTTTATAACTAAAATAGTAGCTGGATAAAGGTGAAAAATTCTTTTAAACGAGTCATAAGTTATTTGAAGTAGGGTGTACATGGTCCGGCCAGTCCGGCCTGAAAATCTGGTCCGACTTCGAACATTTTAGGAGCTAATTTAGTGTGATTTTATCGGGTCTAGAGATAGGTAAATGTCTCAAAAATAAACTCAGTCATTATTTTGGGTCGGATCCGGGCCATAGCTCGAGTCACCCGAACTCGGTCCGATGATCGATCATCATACACAATTAATATTTTGTGTTATTAGTGATGGATGATGACTATTTTTATGTGAAATTTAAATATTGTAAACTTTAATATTTTATATTATTAGTCTTATAAGTTAGTGTTTTATGTTTAAAATGCATAAGACTTTAGACTAATGCAAAATATTGTGTTATTTGTATTGATTTAAATATTTGGTGTTATTAGACAATATTAGTACTGATTATGGTTATGCTTTAATTTTAGAAAAGGGTTGGTTCTTGTTATATTTTTTAAAGTGAATTTTACTATGTGAATTGTGAAATCATGATTAGAGATTAAGTGATTTTTACATGCTAAAGATCCGATTTTTATACGGTTTTCATCCGATTTTCACCCGGCCTAAAGGTGTATAGGTTTTATCGAATTTAAAATCGGATTAGGGTCTAAAAATTAGGTCCGATCTATATTTCAGATTGGGTCTAAGTTAAGCCAAACCCGATTTAACTCGACCCATGTACATTGCTAATTTGAAATATCCCGAATTATCCTGTTAAAGATGTATAATCTTCTTTTTTCCCTTCAATTTATTTGTTTGTTCCGCTCTGATCCTGAGCGTTATTTGAATTTTGAAGAGACTGTATTTAAGGTGTATAGAAAGCTATGACCGAAGTGGTACGAGACATACTTGCATTCTAACGAAATGGACCAGGGAGAGTGAAAAAAAAAAACGGTGTGGTCTTCTTTCATTTGTTTGGGTGCTTTTTGAGGTTGTACTTTTTTTAGCCTTTTCGCTCCTATGCGTTATTTGAAGATGTTAAGAATTATTAAATAATTTAATATATTTAATTAAATTATTATTTAATAATTTTTACTGATTAATTTTATATGAAAATAACCGTGCAGGAGTTTTTATCTTTTAGTATTCACAATTATTTAAAAAATAAAAAAATATGAAACAGTGAAGCACCTCATTTTTGAATCACAAAATGGAAAATCCAACACAATTCAATGAAAGTGATGTTTTGGAGCTTTACGCTTGTTTTTCTAATTTCTACGTTGAATCCTCCGGTGCTCTTATTACCCCCTCAGGTTATTCTAAGTTTTTGTCTCCCTGGAACGAAGTTGTCGTTGTTGTTTGTTAAGATAAACGACGAAACTCCTTCCTGAAACGTTAATTAATGGGCAAAATAATTTTTTTTCTCTTACTCATAAATTTAATTTGAAAAGAAAATTTCTAGTTTAACAAGGGAAACAACGATCACGTACTTTCATACATGACTTCATTTTAATAAGTAGGGCCTGTGATTAATAAGCATAACAGTTCATGATCTTCCACACAGAACTCTGAAATTTATATAAATTTGGTGATATAATACTACTCAACTTCTGTCATGCATCACCTTGGGAGACATATGGTTGGTTATATGTTACACACACTTACACTGACATTTCTTAGAAGAAAAGGTCTGGTGTGAAGTGTGAACGGTGGAAAATGTTCCATGCTTTGGAATATTATACATTGAAATAGTCGCATTAAACATACACGGCAATAATAGTAGTACAAACCAGTAACCGTTGATCGTTGGTTGATGTCACCGTTACCTTTCTTACGTGTTCTGCATGTTGTCGTCTTGCCATAAATACAATACAATGATTAAATTTTTCTGCATTTTTGTTGGTGTACTACTCAATAATCATGAACTATTTTTTCATCCATTTCCATGTTTATAAATCATCAAACATGATATTATTGTTATTCTTATTAGTTCTTCACCAACAATACTATTTCATCAAACCTATATACTCCTACTCTCGTATAGAAGATTTAGCAATCAACTGTGGCTCTTCCTCTGAATCATCAAATTTTATTGTAGCTAATAACCGATCTTGGATTGGAGACACTACCAATTCGAAACATTTTTCTGTCTTAGAATCATCACCACAGAAGAATCAATCTTCAATATCTGTTACTACTCCTCATCATGATCATCCTTATGGCACAGCAAGAATCTCTCGCTATGAATTCACATATTCATTTCATGGTGTCACTCCTGGTCACAAGTTCATTAAGCTTCACTTCAACCCTGCTTCATACCCCAATTTCCATCCTTCTAAGTCCATGTTTTCTGTGAAAGCAGGACCTTATACTCTTCTCAAGGACTTCAACGCTTCAAGTGCTGCTCAAGAACAACAAGATCATCATCATAATAGTGATCCAAACAAGATTCTGCTTATTGAGTATAAGCACTGCATAAAAGTTGAACCAGGTCAGAATCTAACCTTGACCTTCATCCCAAACACCACTCATAAAGATTCTTATGCCTTTGTTAATGGGATTGAGGTCATGTCTTTGTTCAAGTACCATGATCAATGCAACAAGCAAAAGAAATCAAGGTTCAGATTTTCTGAGGTAGTTCATGATGAAGAGTCATGCATGAATTGTTCACCATCAGCACAACCACCACCATCGCAGCCACAAAAGCCTGCAATATCTGGTGTTGTTCTTTACTGTGTCATTGCAGTTTCTGTTTTCATTTCGATGTCTTCTATTTTCCTCTTATGTATCTGGGTTTGGAGAAACTCTAGAATGAAGCACAAGGCCAAGATGGAATTGATCTATGAAGAGACAACAAATTCAAGAAAATCATCAATAACACTGGCCTCAGGGAACTCATGTCGTTGCTTCTCAATCATTGAGATAAGTGCAGCCACCATCAACTTCGATGACATCTTTGTTGTTGGTGTTGGAGGTTTTGGCAAAGTTTACAAAGGCTATATCGATGATGGCACGAAGCCTATCGCCATCAAGCGCTTCATCCCTGAAAATGGTGTGCAAGGTGTTCAAGAGTTCAAGAACGAGGTTGAAATGTTGTCTCAACTTAGCCACCCTCATTTGGTGCCTTTGATTGGTTATTGCAACGACGAAGACGACATGATAATCGTCTATGATTTCATGGCGAATGGGACCCTCCGGGATCATCTGTATGGGACCTGTAATGCACCTCTTTCATGGAAGCAAAGACTTAAGATATGCATAGGGGCAGGGCTAGGATTGGAATATCTCCACAGTGGAGCAAAATTCAAGATCATTCATCGTGATGTGAAGACATCAAATATCTTGTTGGATGAGGAATGGGTGGCTAAGGTTTCTGATTTTGGGTTGTCCAAAATTGGACCAAATGGGGAGTCAAAGTTTCATGTTAGCACAGAGGTTAAGGGTAGTCTTGGATATTTAGACCCTGAATACTCAAAGACTAAGAGGTTGACTCATAAATCTGATGTGTATTCTTTTGGTGTGGTGTTGCTTGAGGTGTTGTGTGGTAGGGCACCTTTGCTTAGAAAAGTTGAGGGACCAAAGAGGTGCCTTGTGGAATGGGCAAGGTCATGCCAAAGTGAGGGACCCCATGCCATTGACCAAATGGTTGATCCGTTTATTAGGGGCAAGATTGTCCAAGAATGTTTGGGCAAGTTTGTTGAGATGGCACTGAATTGTGTTGTTCATGAAGGAAATCAGAGACCATCAATGGGACAAGTGGTGGAGGGACTTGAACTTGCCTTGCAGCTTCAACTAAGATCAGAAGACTGATGCTTGTGTCATCTTTTGACCACATGCTAATATGTTTTGTTATATATATCAGCAAGAGTGTCCCACAGTGACATGCATTTTTGTACCTTATGGTTAATTTATTTATGTGCTTGTAAATAATTATGTTGATGACAGTGTTGACTGTTGAGGTTTTTTCACCAAGATCATAGTAGCTAGATGAAAAACTTTCAGATAACTCAGCATATCAAAACAAGTATTGGTATATACAACTTTTCTCCAAAGTTGTAGTGTGTGATCCAAATATCCAATTACAGTTGCAAGCAATAATGATTTGAAATGAATTAAATGTAAATTGACAACACTATGCACTAGCCAACAATCATTCTGCTTTCTATGTTGATGAACAAGCTTGTGAAGTTGATCCACTCTGCAAACAAAGAATCAGAATTAGTTTTACTAGCTCCATAGTAATATTTTTCTGTTTCTTATAATAAGTCAAGAAAAGCTTTACCTGACATGCATGAACATCATCACATCCACACAATAGCTTCCCATTGAGAGTGTCCACTGCTTGAAAAGAACCTCCTCCCTCACTTCTCTGCATAATAACAATATGAGATTATGAGTATTATTCTCATGATGATGATTTGATGATTTAGCTGCCAATACATTTGAAAACAAAAACCAACCTTGTAGAAATCAACAGCAACAAAATTAGCCCAACGGTTACCAGAATCACCATAACAAGTTTTTAGCATACCAATTAATGCTCCAGAGTTCTCTTTACATGTGATTAACTTAATTGGAGTAGTTTGGAAATAGTTTACCAACACCAATGATTTGCTTTTGTCATTAAGAGGAGATGACTCTGCCCTGTTTGGACAGCTTCCATTTTTCATTCCACCATCTCCATCTGCACAATTTAGATTAACATTTGTATATAATTTATATCAAGATACATTTAGTTTTGAATATAATACGTTGTCGTGTTCCCTTACACTGATTTTCAACCATGTAATTCCACTGGTATGCAATGCCTTCACTTTGTTCCTTAGACTTGATAGAAGTGAAGACTAGTAATCTTTGGTTTTTGGCAACCATGTCACTAACAAGAGGCCAATCTCCACCATTTTTTGGCATCCTACTCAGAGGGAACCAATACTTCATTAGTCCAGCATCAGTGAAAACCTTTGTCAAACCATTTGGGGTATGAACATAATCTTCCAATATAATTGTGACAATTTCTGATGGATTTGCTGAAAGAAAAGCTTCAATTTCCTTCAGTGTGTCTATAGCAGGTTCCTGCTAGTTAATTACGTATTAGAATCTTGCTGCAGATGTAGTGATTAAGAATGTTAAAAAGTTCTTCAACAAAGTAGGTAGGAAAGCATAGACCAAATGAAAAAAATGGAATTATTTACATACAAAAGCTGTGAAGTCATAGCAATTGCCTCCAAATGAATGGCATAACCAAACATCCCCCTTAAAATCATATGTATCCAGCATTAGTGCTCTAACTCCATTCTGCAAATTAATCATTATATTGATGAAACAAAATGGAGGGTTATAAACATTGCTTATAACACATATATGGTTGTGAACAATAATATCTCACATTAAGTTGTTGTGTAACATTGTCTTCTTGGTTGGTGACTGTGACACGTGGCACGCCTGTGTGAGATGGCTCCCCTTCGATTGCATATGAATTGTGTGTTGTCAAGAATGCATATTTGTTGAACGGTAGAGAATTGTTCTATATATCCATACACAAGGAAGAAAAATTAAGTATGGAATAATATCAAATTTTCTTGTCTATTTGACTAAAAGCAAATAAAATAAATTGTTTATTAATCTTTCACTGGATTTACTTTCTTTTTTCCTGGTCAAAATATTCAAGAATTTACTGTTTTGTTTCTGTGTTGCTTAGCCGGCCATGAACATAGCTACATAAGACTTTTTCTTAGACACACAAATATTATAAATTAAAAAAATAAAACCAAAACATATGACTTTTTCATAATAACCTTCCAACAGATTGGACTGATCTGATAACGATACACTAACAGATTCAGATGTTTATCATAGCTCTTCATTTCTTAATACAAAATTAAAATTGACTAAAAACTCAGCAAAACAAAAATATAAGAGAATGTAGGATAATGTAACATGAGAGAAATGGATGGTATGGTTTGTGTTTTTCTTTTTTCTTTTTTCTTTTTTCTTTTTTCTTTTTAATGTTTTCTGTTTTTAAAATTTTGTAAAAAACATAAAAAAAAAAGAAAATATAATTTCATTATTTTTACTATTTTTTTTTGTCACAAAATTAAAAAAAACAAAAATGTGAAAATAAAAACACATAAAAATAGGGTCTGGATTTCTGGGCACAAGGACAATACCCTAGTGACACAACCACCATGGTTGGCATTGATGCATGCCAACCACCTTGTATATGTTTATCATAAATAAAAGTGTGCCGGTGCTAATATTTTAATAAAAAAACAATTAAAATGAATCCAGAACAGTGAAGATATAATATAGAATAATAGATAACTTACTATGAGCTTGAATTGATTAGTGATTGATGATCTGACACACCTTGAGCCTGTGAACCCAAATGGACATGAGAAACAATACAGTCCACTTCCACAATCTTTATCAGATGAACACTCATCAAGTAGCTAATAAAATCAATACAAAGCAATAATAATTGAATAAATAACTTCATGATAGGTTTCATAAATTAAAATTAAAGCAGCATATATAGTGAGAGGGATACAAATACAAACCCTGCAAGTTCCATTAGAACAAGCAGCTGAAATATTGTAAAACAATGATGGGAGAATAACCATAAGCAAGCAGAGAAGAGAACCCATATTGTGAAAAATAACAATGATAATATCAATGATGGGGTTTTATTGAGTTGGCTGAGAAAACGAAATTCATGGGATTGTCATGTTTATAAAAATCTTATATAGGAAATTTTATTTGGACATTGGGATATTCTTCCATATACGCCTAATGTTCATTAAAGCCTTGCCACATAGGCCTATTGACATGGCAAAACTTCAAATTATTATTCTTCATCATGGGAATGGTCTTTGAACCTTTAATATTTGGAATGATGTGGATACTAATAAGAGATTATGCGAGGAAGAAATTGTTTTATCAAAATAAATATTGTTTTGTAGAAATCTACCGTGTAACATTGGCAGAATTTTGCGTGTTTCTTTGGAATATTATCAGCATAATAAAACGTAAGGGTGTTGTTTAATGGGGGTATGTCTAAAACGAGCTCAACCATTATGTGCTTATTGAATGAGCCACACTTATATAGGCCATTAGATTTTATTAGATGAAAATTAAAGGCTAATATAAAACAAGAGCATTGATGGACTCTAATAAATATAGAATATCTTAGCATATAAATAAATGCTTTAAATAGCAATACTTTAATACACAATACTCTAAACGGCAACAAAATCTTTTATTCTTTAATAATTAAATATAAAATATATAAATACAAAATATATGAGTATTTTTTATTTAATAAAATAATTATTATGCAAAACTTTTTTATAATATTAAAAAATTATATTAAAATAATATTTTAAACAGTAACATAAAAATATAAAATTATTAAAATTTATTTTATATTACTTGATAAATAATTAGATTATTATATTCAAAATTTATTAACTAATTATTTTTATTAAAGATATTATTATATAATATAATTTTTTATAAAAATATTTTTAAAAAATAATTTATTTAAAATATTATATATATTACATGAAAATATTTTTTTTATTATTTTTTTTAGAAAAAAAATAATATAATTTTAAATACATACCTAAATAAAAAGGTTAATATTTTCATGTATTATATATAACATTTAAATAAATTTTACTTTTACAAATATTTTGATAAAAAATTATATTATATAATAATATATTTAACAAAGTAATTAGTTAATAAATTTTAAATATAATAAACTAATTATTTGTCAAGTAATATAAAATAAACTTTATTTATTTTATATTTTTTGTTGTAGTTTAAAATATTTTTTTAATATTATGAAAAAAATTGTATATAATAATTAATCTTAATGAATAAAAAAACTTATATTTTTGTATTTATATTTTATATTTTTTAAAACAAAATTTTTTTATCTTTATATAATAAAATATGTGATAATATGGTAAAACGGGTTGAATTCGTCGGGCCGACCCGTCGAATTCGCTAAAAAATGTGGGTTGGGTTAGAATTTGAAACTGTCAAATTAAAAAGAATCGCTAAATTATGTATATATGTTCCAATTATGTGATTTTATTTATTTTATTTTACAATTTCGTATATATGTTCAAATTATATGACTTATTTTTTAAAACAAAGATGGTTCTATTGACAAATATTATTTTCAATAATTTTATTAAAGTTAAAAATTTAAAAAAATAATAAAAAATTATATTATAATTTGACTATTTTTTATTTGTAATTAATTATTTAATTATTATTTTTTAGTTAATTTTAATTAATTTTATTTTTCAAAAAAAAAGTCAAACGACTAGCATTTTGTACCCACTTTAGTTGGCGGGGCAGGCCAGCCCGTCCCGTTTAAGGTGCCGACCTAGGTGAGGCGGGGCGGATTAGGGCGAGCCGGCCCGCATTGCCACCCCTAATATATATATAGAGGGGTGGCAAGCGGGGAAGTCTGTCCCGCCAGAAGCCCGCCCCGCCCCACCTAGTGAGGCGGTCCCAAAATCCTAGCCCTCTCCGCCTAATGGCGGGCTGGCGGGCCGGAGGGCATAGCCCGTCAAATATCCTCTTTTTTTTTACTTTTAAATATTAAATAATATATATAAAGGCATAAAAAATCTCTCCTATTTTTTACTTTTAACTATTATAATTTCTAAAAGTATAAACAAATTATAATTTTTATATTCACAAACATTAAAGTCTTTGTAATTATAAATATCTAATAAATATAAATATAAACCAAGTTTTCATCCAAAACATAATTATAAATATTGTTCCCAAAGCAAAATAAACATAATCCAAAATATGATTATAAATATTGTTTCTAAAACAAAATAAATATAATCCAAAATACTCAATTTTTATCTTCATTCTCTTATAAGTTAGGTTGGGAGAAGTTGGGTTTTGGCAAAAAAAAATTGTAAAAATACCCATTGCTAAAAAAATACTAAGCCCGGCGGGGAAACCTGCCCCGCTCCGCCAAAGCCCGTGGTTTAAGTGGTGCAGGTTAGGCGGGCTTTTGCTATTTGGCGGTCCCAATTTTTCAACCCAACCTGCTTTTTTGGCGGGTTACGCGGGCCGGCCCGGCGGGTTTAGGCCCGTTTGCCACCCTTATATATATATACTATTTAGTAATTTTTTTATATATTAAATAATTATAATCATATAATAACATTAAAATCAGAAAACATATTAAATCTATTACAGTATAACTATTTAAAATATCATTTTAATATAATCTTTTAATATTATAAAATAATTTTGCATAAAAAATTTGTGAGTTTGGCAAATTCTTTTAATTTGACCGGTTTTAAATCCTAGTCCGACCCACTTTTTTTAGCGAGTTCGGTGGGTCGGCTCGACGGACTCGACCCGTTTTGCTACCCCTAATATATATTAAGAAGATTATCACATATTTTACTATATAAAGGTAGAAATTTTTTGTTCTAAAAAAATATAAATTAAATAAATACAAAAAAAATAAATTTTTTTATTCATTAAAATTAATTATTATGCAAATTTTTTTATAATATTAAAATGACATTTTAAACTACAATATAAAATATAAAATAATTAAAATTTATTTTATATTACTTGACAAATAATTAGATTATTATATTTAAAATTTATTAACTAATTACTTTATTAAATATATTATTATATCATATAATTTTTTATCAAAATATTTGTAAAAGTAAAATTTATTTAAAACGTTATATATAATACATGAAAATATTAATTTTTTTATTTAGGTATGTATTTAAAATTATATTATTTTTTTAAAAAAATAATAAAAAATAATATTTTCATGTAATATATATAATATTTTAAATAAATTATTTTTTAAAAATATTTTTATAAAAAATTATATTATATAATAATATCTTTAATAAAAATAATTAGTTAATAAATTTTGAATATAATAATCTAATTATTTATCAAGTAATATAAAATAAATTTTAATGATTTTATATTTTTATGTTACTGTGTAAAATATTATTTTAATATAATTTTTTAATATTATAAAAAAGTTTTGCATAATAATTAATTTTATTAAATAAAAAATACTCATATATTTTGTATTTATATATTTTATATTTAATTATTAAAGAATAAAAGATTTTGTTGCCGTTTAAAGTATTGTGTATTAAAGTATTGTCATTTAAAGCATTTATGTATATGTTAGGATATTCTATATTTATTAGAGTCCATCAATGCTCTTATTTTATATTAGCCTTTGATTTTCATCTAATAAAATCTAATGGCCTATATAAGTATGGCTCATTCAATAAGCACATAATGGTTGAGCTCGTTTTAGACATACCCGTTTAATGGTGGCAAAATTTGAATGACAAATCACAAAATCTCACGGTTCATCTTCATGGTTAAATAATACATAAATATCTGAAAACGGTTTCCTTGACTCTTATCAATGTATGGTTTAAAAAGTAGGTTATAGTCAGTCTTGACTCTTGAGTCTCCACAGGGAAAGAACAGGACTAAAAAGTTTCCTACACTCAATTTTGAAGCTTGCACACCTTAATTGGAATTTGGAACCTAAAGGTATTTATGTGTTAGAAATATAAACATACGTATCTCCTTCTATCAGCTTAAGCTTTTGGAAAAACACAGCACGAATAATGGGTTTATTTTGCTTGTGGTGTAATCCAAGGCCAAGGGGGACAAAACAACCTTCAACCACCATAACAAGAACTTTGTCACCAATTTTCATTTGCTGAGAAACAACCAGCAACATGCAACTTCAATGAGTCTTTGATAATTGGACAAAGTGTGTTTGGCAGTACTGTTTACAAAGGTTTTCTGCAGAAAAGTGGACAGAAAATTATATTCACCAGCCACCACCATGATTCCGGTCATCGGCCTCCTCTTGCAGTGCTAGTGCTAGCTCCAGTTCAACCTCTACTTCACCTATATTTGGTCTTTCATTTGCTTCTCTGCTCAAGCATCTTTTTGTGACATCTATGAATACTGCCAAACATTCTGGTGCTATCTTTCTCCTCAGAATTGGATCAATAATCTCATCAACTGAGAATCTCTCCAACATTTCAGATATATCCACAAATGGATTCATTAAATCAAATGGATCTAGAGAGAAATCTGATGAGCTCTCCAACATGATGATTTTGTCAAAGATGGTGTGCTTGTAAGTAGTGGATACAACTTCTATTAGGACCATACCAAATGAATAAACATCACATTTATCTGTGAAGATTCTGGTTAGGACATGCTCAGGTGCTATGTAATCAGCTGAACCTATAGCAATCAATGGAAGCATTAAGTTATTCATTTGATGAAGTTATTAACAAACAATTTTGAGCATAAAGTAAATATAGTTACCCATAACCTTGTCAACTTTTACTGGTTTTGGTTTTGAATTCAAAGGTGGCCCCTGCAAGGAAAATCCAAGATGTGAGATTTTAGGTACCATGTTCTTGTCCAAAAGAATGTTATGAGGCTTCATGTCACAGTGAAAGATGGGGCACTTGGTTCCTGTGTGAAAGATAGTGTAGTCCTTTTGCTGCTCCAATGCATATTTCTAACAATTTCTTCCATGACAAATCTTCTATATTCTTGGAATATATGTAATCATAGAGAGAGCCATTGGACATGTGTTCGTACACAAGAATCTTCTCATCTTTGTGGTTGCAGAATCCTATAAGAGAGACTAAATTTGGATGGTGAAGTTGGAAGTGGAACTCAATTTCCTTCTTGAACTTCCATAGGTCGGTCTCGCGATTCAACCTCTTCAATGCCACTGTGAAATCACTTGCACCATTATGTTTGATACAACATTTATATACTCTATTATATGCTGATATTTCAGTTAAATGGTTTGCATCAAAGTTGTTGGTTGATTTCCTAAGATCTTCTAGAGAAAACTGAGGGCATAGCTCTTCAATTATTGATGGATACGGCTTCTTAGATGAACTTGCATGCTCTGAATGGCAGAAACTCAAATATTTTCCAAACATTATCCCCATATCTGACTTGCATTTCTATTTCTATGCATCTATTTATCCATTTTCTTGAAGATACAAGGCATATAATTTATAATAACATGAATGAGGAAAGTCTCCAACCTAGCAAATCTGGTAGATGTGCAGGTGAAATCTTTCTCTGTGGCAAAAGAAAGTTTCATAAATTAGTATATAGATGTGAATGAATATAACAGAAATTAGTTCTTGATACCAAGGATAGAATTGGAATTGGTGCTTTCAACATTGCTTGTAGTTGATAAGGAAGAAAAGTCCAACATGGTCAACAACACAGACTTAAGTCTAAAATCATTTGGTTGGATTTAAGTCCTTAAAATAAACACTATGGAATTTCTGAGTCAGATTTATGCAGCAATTTAAGTTGACTCAGCTTGATCCAATGTTATACAAGATTTACTTTTTACAATCCAAGAGGTGACACACTTATTTGCATATGCATCTTATCATATCATAGATTTTTAAGAAATAAATAAATAAATAAAAGCTTCATTTTTCTCAGCAAAGTTGGGACCAAGAATGCAGAAACAGTTGCAAATTTGATTTTTTCTGTCTCTTGGGATGTGCAGATGAATTAAAATAGGATAGAATATAGTTTCATTGAGAATCTATAAACACCTTGCTATTTTTTCCAGACTCATCTTTCAAGTAACTTCTGAAACCATTGTTCATTAAGTGGTATATAGTCTATAGAATATTAATTTTATCTTGGCTGAATCATCTTGTTTTCTTCCTTAACAGGGAATAAGGGAAGGGGATGAAGGAACTAATTCATAAACTCTAAATTGATTATTGAGCAACACTTACACATAAATGAACTTAAATTTATGAAATATCTATATAGCTTATGAATAGAAAAGAACCAGAAGATTATTGCAGAGACAAAGCTTCATGTAGATCCTAGCTTGATGCTGCAGTCCAAGAATGCAGTGGCTCATCCAAGGTCCCTTACAAGCTTAATTCAGTTGTAAATTTATCATGGTCGGTATTGTCTTTAATATCTTGGCGTTTTCTGTGTACCTAACTTCGACTATAACTACATTTTTTCTTTTGGTCTTGGAGGTAAAAAGTTGATAATATGTGATGAAAAATATGGTTAAGTTCATAAGAATAAGGCCCAAATTATAGAAAGTGTTTGGTGTGGTGTGTTAATGATGTAATTATGCAGATTGGGAAACAGTGAGCCAAGAAAGCTGAGGCCCAAAACAAAATTGAAGAACCTGCTGGCTAGATATTTCTTTGGAGTAGAAAAGTCCAATATGACAGCCAAAGGAATAAAAAAACAATTTTATAATCATCATGACCAAAAAAATATACACAATCATTAGAGATAAAGGTAAAGATAAAGGACAACACCCAATTCTCCAAACCTTTCAATCTAATATGAGGATTATTGAGCAAGTGAATTGAGGTGGTTTTCTGACAATTCATACAGACTACAGAGGACAAAGAACAGGAATAGAAAGTTTTCTATACTCAATTTTGAAACCTGCACACCTTATTTGGAATTTGGAACCTAAAGGCTTGGTCTCTTATTAGGTAGTCTGTGCTCTCTTCTCTCTTAACTCTTGAGTCTTCACCAAAACACAGCACAAATAATGGGTTTGTTTTGTTTGTGGTGTAATCCAAGGCCAAGGGAAACAAAACAACCTTCAACCACCCTACAAGAACTTTGTCATCAATTTTCTTTTGCTGAGATACAATCAGCAACATGTAACTTCAATGAGTCTTTAGTAATTGCACAAGGTGGAATTAGCAATGTTTACAAAGGTTTTATAAAGAAAAGTTCTACCCAAGTTGCCATCAAACGCTGCAACAAGGAATCTATTAATAGTCTCTTAGAGTTTAAGCATGAGGCTGTTTTGCTTTGTCAGCTTCACCATCCTAATCTGATTCCTCTAGTTGGATTTTGCATCGAAAGGAATGAGCTCATTCTTGTGTATGAGTACATGTCCAATGGCTCCCTTTATGATCACATTCATGGTAGAAACTTTAATCCACTTTCATGGAAGAGGAGGCTTCAAATTTGCATTGGGGTGGCGCGTTCACTGCACTATCTTCAAACTGGAGCCAAATATGTTATCATTCACCGCAATGTTAAGACAAGTAACATTCTTTTGGATAGTAGTATGGAGCCTAAAGTTTCTGGTTTAACATTATCCAAAAGGGGACCTCTTAGTATCTCAAAGACATTGACAAGGGTGGAGTCCAGGGTGATGGGAACATGGGGATATGCTGATCCAGAATATGTGGCAACTGGTTTTTTGACTGAAAAATCAGATACATATTCATTTGGAGTAGTTTTGTTAGAAGTTTTGACTGCAAAGCTGGCACAAGACATTCACAAGGAACACTTGGAAAACTGCAATCAATCACTCAAGTCATATGCAGAGGAAATTGTTGATCCTTTTCTTAAGTCAAAGATTGCTCCAGATTGTTGGAAAACATTTCTTGACATCACTGAGAGATGTTTGCTCAAAGAGGGAAGGGAGAGGCCAGACATGGGGGAAGTGGAACTCCAACTTGAACATGCACTAAAATCTCAAGAGGAAGCTGATGCCAAGATTTGATAACTAAAGTTTTCTGATGATAGAATATGATCTAACAATAACTAGGATGCATTTCACGTTGGGTTTCAAATGTACTGAATATGTAATTTGATTGTAATTTGTAATTCAATTCATACTAAGTTTATAAATCCATAAAATTTCTAAGGTTCAAAAAGTTATTCCATTCCACAAGCAAGCCAAATACATAGAAGATACTCGATTAGTCAATCACTAATGACTCGTGTGTTGCAAAAGTCAAAAAGGGAAGGAAGAAATTTCTCTTCTCTTTCTGGGGAGCTCTAAGGAAATTAAAGTTGATAGTTGTAGGAGGTCGAATAAATATGTTGGATGAAGTTGCATTTAATGCAACACGATAACTATTTAGGGGATATTGGTATGAACGCAATGAATATTTACTTATAGGTTGTTATAGCTGAAGCAGAATCACAAAGTCAACTAATGTGGCTTTCGTTTGACTTTGTAGTCATACAAAGACAAAGACTTGCGTTTTAAGCTACCAAGCATATCATGCATTCATATGTTAGTCCAAGACCAATATTCAATCTTGTTCCAAAACACAGCACAAAAAATGGGTGTTCTTTCAGTTTTGTCTTGTTTCATTAAACCATCTTCTGATTCTAATTCAACACTCATGTCAGCAAAACCACCTTCATCCATTGTAAATGAACTTTGCCATCAGTTTTCTCTTGCAGAGATACAAGCAGCAATAGCAAGAAATCCCAACGAGTTTTCGAAACTAGGACAACCCCGTGGATTAAAGAATGTTTTCAAAGGTTATCTGCAGAATAGTAATATCCCAATTGCCATCAAGAGGTGCAGCATTGGATCATTTTCACAGCAGCTGTTCTCAGAGTTCAAGAATGAGATTGTCTTGCTTTGTCAGCTGCACCATCCTAATCTCATGCCTCTAACCGGATTCTGTATCGAAAGAAACGAGTTGATTATCGTGTATGAATACATGTCTAATGGCTCCCTTGTTGATCATCTTCATCATATAAACCATGATCCACTTTCATGGAAGAGGAGGCTTCAAATTTGCATAGGTGTGGCTCGTGGACTTCACTATCTTCACACTGGAGCCAAGCATGTTATCATCCACCGCCACATTAAGACAAGTAACATTCTTTTGGATGATAACTGGGAGCCTAAAGTTTCAGGTTTGTCACTGTCCAAAAGGGTTCCTCTTAGTATCTCAAAGTCATTGATTAGAGTGGAGTCAGATGTAAAAGGAACATTTGGATATCTTGATCCAGAATATGTAAGAACCGGAGTGCTTACTGAAAGATCAGATGTATTTTCATTCGGTGTAGTTTTGTTAGAGGTTGTGAGTACAAGAACAATACAAAAGGAACGTTTGTATAACCAGATTCATTCAATGAAATCATATGCAGAGGAAATTGTTGATCCATTTCTCAAGTCAAAGATTGATTCAGATTGTTGGAGAACTTTTGTTGACATCACTGAGAGATGTTTGGCTGAAGATGGAAGGGATAGGCCAGACATGGGGGAAGTGGAGTTGGAGCTTGAACATGCACTGCGATTGCAAGAGGAAGCTGATGCCAGGATCATTGGTTCAGAAATTTTTGATAGAATATGATTTTCTTTTTCTGAGTTGAATCCTGCTTTGGCTCTTTCTCCACTTCTTTGGAGTTCTATAAACAGAATTAAGAAAAAGCTAATATTATTTCAATAACTTTGTGGAAAATTAAGTTGATCCCTTCAAAGTCAAATAAGGAGGCTTCTGATTATGATTTGACAAAGGCGTGTGAACTACCTCATTAGTACAAGAAGATCAAGACTTGGTGTTTCTATGCCATAACTCCTCAATCTCCATCAAAACACAACACAGATGGGTTTTCCCTTCTTTTCAAGCTTGTCTTGTTTCGGTGACTCAAGTCAAAGGGTGACAAATCCATCTTCTTCTGATCCCACACTCATCTCAACAGAACCACCTTCATCTATCATAACTGAACTCTGCCATCAGTTTACACTTGCAGAGATACAATCAGTAACAAGAAACTTCGAGAAGTCTTTGGGAGAAAGCAGGTTTGGTATTGTTCACAGAGGCTATGTAGGAAATACTTCTAAACCGGTTGCAGTCAAGCAGTATAAGAAGGACTCAGGTTTTGGTTTCTTGGAGTTCAAGAATGAGGTTGTCTTGCTTTCGCAGCTGCACCACCCCAACCTCATCTCTTTGGTTGGGTTTTGCGTCGAAAGAAATGAGTTAATTCTTGTAAATGAGTTGCTTCCTAAGGGTAATCTTTATCATCATCTTCATGGTCGAAACATTCATCCACTTCCATGGAAGAGGAGGCTACAGATTTGCATAGGCGTGGCGCGTGGACTTCATTATCTTCACACTGGAGCCAAGTATACTATCATTCACCGCGACATTAAGACAAATAACATTCTTTTGGATGATAACTGGGAGCCTAAAATTTCAGGTTTAACACTGTCCAAAAGGGTATCTCTTAGGAGCTCAAAGTCATTGAAAAGGACTGAGTCAGATATAAAAGGAACATATGGATATAAAGATCCAGAGTATGAAAGAACTGGGGTGCTGACTGAAAAATCAGATGTATATTCTTTTGGGGTAGTTCTGTTAGAAGTTGTGAGTGCAAAGCCGCCACGGGAGATTTACAGGGAATACTTGGAAGACTGCAATCAGTCTCTCGAGTCATATGCAGAGAAAAATGTTGATCGATTTCTTAAGTCAAAGATTGATCCAGATTGTTGGAAAATATTTGTTGACATCACTGAGAGATGCTTGCTTGCAGAGGGGAGGGAGAGGCCAGACATGGGGGAAGTGGAGGTGGAGCTTCAACATGCACTGCAATTTCAGGAGGAAGCTGATAGAATATGATTTGGTTAGTTGGGTTTATTTCATGTATGCATACTTGTAGTTTTGGATGTAGTGAGACTGTTTTTATCTGAATTTTGATTGTCATTTAATCAATTCATGGTGGGTGTTAAACCTTTCTCAGTTCTTCTATTTCCAGAACCTGTTTCTCTTTGATCCATGTTGAAAGTAAATATAAACAAGGATGCACACAAAGCAGAAGCAAATTTTGCATGAAACATACATATCAGTGCAGTCTTTCTGCCAGAAGTATTGTAATACATTCCAGCAGCAAGCCACAACACATGGAGCCAATAGTAAAAAAATTATTCATCTATACAACAGTTCATCAATCATAGGATACAGATAGAATACAACGAATTTTGGTTTAAAACTTCAATTTCGGAAGCAAAGGAGCAAAGGATGACCCTCTTTCATCACTTGACTGCAAATAGAATACATAAAATTGTAAGCAGAAATGATCATGAAGATAATGTAATAGCAAATAACTCCAACTTTGCTTTTAAATTAATTTAATTAAGGAAAGGCTAAAAGAAAAGATATTTTGAGAGAGACAATCTTACATTGTATTTATTCGTTTAGAGTTCAGGCTTATAAGCTCAGTTCAAAAATACAATGGATGGCACATGCTGAACCTTATGGTAGTCCTCTCCATCAGTGGCAAGCCTAGTCTTGAATGATTTAGGCATCCACCTGATCTCTATCTCCCGGAGACCAGAAACAAATTTCAGTCCATCAGGAACAGTCTTTAACTTGTTACAGTCGGATATGCCTAATCGATGAAGATTTGGCATGGCTTGATTCTCCACTGTCCACTCCTCCAAATTAGGCAAGCCACGAAGTACTAAAGATTTCAGTTGAGGAAAACCATTTTGTGAGCATGCCATTTTCTTTCCAATGAACATTTCCCATCCATTCAGGAACTTGAGGTTAGGAAGCTTCTCCAGTGTTACCATTGGATCTTCCATAAGTCTAGAACCCCAGAGAGTTAACTTTGCAAGGTGTGGAGGAAATAGGCTTGCTTCCGGCAGCCTCTCGACACGTCCTTCTATCTTCAGTTTCCGGAGGGAAGGACATCCTAGCACCAACTTTTCAAGATTAACTGCCTTATCTGGGAACGACAGCATATCAGTCCTCAAGGACAATGATTCAAGGCATTCCAATCTGTCATTAGGGGGATTGAAAATCTCACAGAACTGCTCAAAGTACCTTGGATCATTTAGTACCAATTTTCTAAGTTTTTTCAACTTTAACAGATCTTTTACATTGCATTTGCTAGCAGGAAAATTGACTAATGTCTGTAAGTTGGTCAGATGTTCCAGCTGCAGTTGGTTATCATCATTGCCACACCAGCTGGGAAGATATAAATGTCTCAACCTCTTCAACTTCGATATAACATTTGGAATTTCTACAGTTGAATCCCAGCTCACTTTGCTGACTGTTTGCAAATTCAGGGTCTGCAAATTCTCCAAATTTCCCAACGAAGATGGCAGTATCTGTATGCGAGTTCTTTTTAGGCTCAGAAACTTCAGCCATATCAAGTTTCCCACTTCTTTAGGCAAGGACTGTCCCTTTTGCCCCTTAATACCTTCAAGGTCTAAAACTCTGAGAAATTTGAACTTAGCAAACAGAACTTTGATTATAGGCCAATCATTCAATCTACATTTCTTTTCATGAAAGTAGAGAAGAGATCTGAGGCGATAATTCACTAGCTCATCATGTGGAATCAACTGATCAACTTGCTGATCCAAGAACACTGCAAGTCTTCGAACTCCACCAGTTTTTCTTGCATCAGAAAGACTAGATGAAGAAGCAGAATTAGTGGTACTATTTTGTTGCACTCCACCAATGATGTAGAGAAATTGTTCCTTGGTGGCCTTTGACAAACACAAATCACGCATTAAATCATGTAGCCGACAGGTTTTAATTGTCCCTGTAGACCCCATCTGACCAACTTGAACCATGCAACGACTAATTAAGTTACCAAGATAGCGTTCGGCAACATCCTCCATAGTTTCACCCCTTTCAGTCTCATACTGAGATGAGACAACACCTTCTGCTACCCACAACTGAATTAGCTTGTTTGTTGGTATCTCAGAGTCTTCAGGGAATTGGCTTAAGTAGAGAAAACATGGTTTCAGGTGATAAGGTAAGTCATTGTAACTTAAATCCAACACCTCAGCTAATCTTGATTGCCTTTCAAGTTCCTCTCCTTTTATCAGGTAGGAAAATATATATTTATGTATTGTTTCCCACTCACTGACTGTGTCTTTCGTCGCCAAGAGCCCTCCAAGCACAATGATTGCCAAAGGCAGACCAGCACATTTCAAAACCATTTCCTTGCCTAATCTCTTGAAGTCATTGTAAACTGTGAACTCTGCAAAAGTCATACTCTTACACTCAATAAACATGAGGATGCTACTTAAAACATGCATACTTGATACTTCTACTTAAAAAGGTACATGTAAAGTTCCTACACATGCCATCTTTCAACATAAAATGTATGCAGAACCTACAGTGCTGAAGTATAAAATAGTTCATTGTTATGACATATTCTCAAAAGTAAAACGGGCCATACCCTTTGATACATCTAATTATGATAAAAAACAATGGTCTAATGTCAACAATTGAACAAAATAAATTCAGAAATTCTGCATAAGTTTAGTGGCAAGTGCAGATTAAGTCCTAAGTCCTGATAAAGCATGTGAGGAGTAATGAAACAAGCAAAATGGACAAGAGTAAGAGGATAAATATTATCCTATTAGGTACCTGGATCGTCGTTTCGTGGAAAAGCTTTCTTTTGAAACAATGCCCAACTTGCTTCTTCATTCAGGCACTTTGGCTCATGAAGCAAGCCTTTACTATCTACATGCAGAGCAATGGCTTTATTGCGCGATGTGAAAACTATCTTACTCCTTGTGTTTTCTAAAGGAAAGGCATGCTTCATTTTGTCCCAATCCCCGTTGCTCCATATGTCATCAAGGATGATCAAACATTTCTTATCTTGCTGAACTTTGTACAGCTTCTTTGCTAATTCCTCATCCCTCAATTTCATGATCTCATCCCTCTCCTCTTTGGTAGGAGAAGTAAGCTTAATCAAAATTCCTTCCCAAACTTCTCTTTTCTTGCATTGCTGAGATATATAGATCCATGCAAAACCATCAAAGTGGCGCCTAATGGCATTATGATAGTAAACTTTTTTGGCAAGTGTTGTTTTACCAAGACCACCCATCCCACAAATGAAAACTGTTCTAGAATGCTGATCTTGATTCAACAACCATTCAACCACCTGTGCTATGTCCTCCTCCAAGCCAACAATGAACTCTTCAACTATATGAGAATAAGACCATCTTAGTTCCTTTTGATTCTCAAACTCGATGTGCAATTTTTCTCTGTCTCTTTCCTCTAAACCATAAGTTTGCAGGCTTCTTGTGAGGTCAGATATTTTAGAGTTAATGGACATAATCTCAGACCCAACCTTGTGAAGATAGGTGCCTTTGTAGAGAGGATTCTTTGTTCCAACATTGATTGCATAATTCTCAATCACATCCTCGGCATCATAAGCTAGTCTTCTGATCTCTAATATCCGATCCTGGATTCTCTCATCTTGATCTTGCCTTCTCTCAGCATCTTTTAGGAAGCATTGCATCCTCCTCAGTTCAGTCTGCAATTTTTCGACATTGCTTTTCACACCACGCAACAAGTTGGCCTCTTCAACAAGTAGGTCGCTAAGCCTTTCAATTGCGAAGGACACAACCGCCTCAACCATTATAACAACTCTGTTTCCTTCAGTTATACCCAAATACTTCTCATTAGCCACAAATCAGATCTGAATTGGAGGCATAAAACATAATTAGGCCTTGACTGTCTGTCAATTAGATTTTGAAGAACAAATAGTTGTGATTCAATTACACAAATTTCTGGTTACCTAGAAAACATATCCTAGTTATTTACCTAACTAACATTATCGAATAAATAAATAAATAAATAACTATGCAGATGGAAATTTTCAAACTAAGAGAGCAAAAGGAAGGCTAAAAATGAAAGGGGTTTGTGAACTAGTTATTACCAGATTTACAAAGACTTATATAGTTATATGTCTAATATGTTCATCCTATCCTATGCTTGTTCCAGGAACAACAAAAATAGTGAAATAATAAATAGAGAAGCCGATTCAGAAAGCATGATATACAGTACAAGTAGATTTAGAGATGACCTTGGTTTTGTTGAGAATATGGAGCAGTGATTGTGAAGGCAGTGGTTCACCAATCACCAGTGATGGGTGTTGAGCATGTAAGTTTCCTCTTCCAAACTCTCTGAGCTGCGTGTAAGACTTGTTAATTGACTTTGGTGCATGCTCATTGATTGCTGCTTCATTAGTCTCAGTTATAAATTATTATTATTATTATTATTATATTACATACTTTTTGTTTGTATAGATTCTTATCTAGATATAAGTCTTATCAATTTATGTTTAGGAACTTCAAAATTGCTAATGAACCTGTACACTTGTTTCTCATATTGATTTATATATAATCGTATTTTGCTTTTCATCCATATTTATTTATTTTTTATTGCTATTACTATGTTGGTGATTTTTCATGTACATTTATATCTTTATTTTTTAATTAAGTAACGTAAATTTATCCACGTCAAATTACTTATTTTTATCCAATTATATTTGGAAAACAGTGTTATATATTTCTTTCTCAAATTCCGTCGCTATACTCTTTCGTACAGCAAAGTTGCAGTCGCTGTTGCAATGAAAATATCTGAACTCTTTTTACTCAATTATTGAACTTTTTTGGCTGAATTATAGAGCACTATTGAACTAAACTACTTTATTGACTCAATTATTGAAAATGTACGGGAGAAAAAAGTAAGTTTAGGCATTATTAGAAGGGCTTCTCTGAGCTGGATCGGAGTAAGAGACTACAGCATCAAGGTGTGTGAAGATTTGTTTCTGCATTTAATCTTCAGGTACTTCACTCTCCTTCTATTGCATTTATCAGATTATGTTATGAGCATTTATATATAAATTTTGTAAATTAGTATCATTTTATTTATTTTAGACTTGTTTTACATACATTACTGCCAACACAGAAATTGGCCAGTATATATCTACTTTTAGCTTAATTATATTTAGACTAGTTTTACATTCTCCTGGAGCCTTTACGACCCACACATGGTGATGATGCTTTGACAACTGCATAGGTGTATGAAATTGAAATAATGATGATATTGAAATCTTTGGGGTTTTGTGGTTGGAAGACAAATGAAAGTTCATCATCAAAGAGGGAGTATAAAACAGTAATAGAAGAGCTATGCCATCAATTTTGCATGGAAGATATTAGAAAAGCAACCAACAACTTGGACAAGAAACTTCTCCTTGTAGAAGCCACCAATAATTTTTGGTTGTACAAAGGTTGTGTCGAGTATAACGGTACAAGTGATTATACAATTGCAATAAAACGCGGGAACCCTACTAAAAAGAAAAATGAGGAGGATAGCACCCGTTCCTATATGGTGAAGGAAATTGAGGTGCTATGTCAGCTTCGTCACCCAAATATAATCTCACTTATAGGCTTCTGCGACAATGAAAATGAAATCATTGCTGTGTACGAATACATGGCCAATGGATCACTTGATGATTACTTGACAAATAGGAATAACCAACCACTTTCATGGAAGAAAAGACTAGAGATCTGCATCGGAGTAGCACGTGCTCTACACTATCTTCACTCAGGAGTCAAGCGCGTTATCATTCATCGTCTTATAAATTCAAGTTATATTCTTTTGGAGTTTTGGATAACAATATGATGCCCAAACTTGCATATTTTGGACATTCCTTGCAAGGACCACTCTCTACCTCCAAGCCAAAACCAATTATAGATGTTCTTCAGGGTAATTTAATTTATCTTTTTTATATTATTATTATTATTATTATTATTATTATTATTATTATTAGTAGTAGTAGTAGTAGTAGTAGTAGTAGTAGTAGTAGTAGTAGTTATTATGATAAAGTATCAAATTTTTATTCCAAATGTTTTGAAGTAAGTATTAATATAATTTTTAATATTTTTTTTTCATTTTTTCCCTAAGAAACTATTTTAAAAGCAACTAAATATTGTCGCCACTGTTAATTCGGTAAAAAATAACTAATAGTCTAATAGAACATATAATACAAATTAAAATAACTTAGTCTTATATAATATAAAAACATAAATGAGCGGTGGTGAGTGAACAAAAAAAACATAATATCCTCAATTTTTTTGTAATTTTTTTTTAAATTCATCAGCACAAGTCATATGAAGGATAAGGTTAAATAATTTTAAAATATTTATAACACAAATAATCAAATAGAACAAAAAAAATTGAAAAGTAATATTAATACTTATTTCAAAACGATTGACCTAATATTTTGCACTTGTGATTACTCTTATTAATTATTATAAGGTGATATTAAAGTAGATTAATATTATATAACCAATAAAATTTATTATTTTTATTAATATTATTTAACTAATATTGTAAATTTTAATTATTAAATTCTAATTATAAATTTTAATGATATAAAAATAAAGTATTCATTAAATGTTGATTAATATTGGTAAAATGTGTTGTTTTTATATCTTATATCAAAATATAAAAATATTATTTATACATTAAAATTAGCTATTAAAATCAGTCATTAATATATTTGTACATAAATATATGTGTAATTTAATCTATTTTCAATATTTATTTGTATTCTAACATATATTTTATATTAGTAGCTGATTTTAGTATACATGTAGCATGATTAATCTAAATAATTAAACTAAGAATGGTTTCTTCACTTACAGGTACAATTGGATACGTCTCCCCTGAAATTTTTTCTTGTGGCATCTACACTGATAAATGTGATGTTTACTCTTTTGGTAACGTTCTACTAGATGTGATATTCGGCAGAAAGGACAAGGATTTGTTGGTCAAGAAGGTCAATATGTTTGCAAGCCTACACTTCGGAAAGAGCACGATTGAATTTCGGGAACATCTTCCCCTTAGAGGCTTCTGGCTCTGGGTAAGGGAGCTCTTATGTAACAGGATCCCTATGGAAGAGCTTGTTGATTCAGATCTTAACGGAAAGATTTCACCCGAGTGTTGGGATGCAGTAACGAGTATTGCTCAAAGATGCATAGAATATGAAGCAGATGAGCGACCAACAATGGGTGAAGTAGAGTTGTTGCTTGAGCGTGCTTTCTCATTGCAGCAACAAGCTGATGATATTACAAACACCAATGCTGCTCATTACACCTTATCCTCCACCACCTATATTCATGGGCGACCATCAATTTGTATTGATGCCAATAACACAGAGGACATACTAAGCCATCAATTTTCCCGAGCTGATCTTGCACTAATGACCGGAAATTTCAATGAGACAAAAATAATTGGAAAAGGTAGTTTTGGGGAATTGTACCAAGGTCGTGTCAGACTTAAAGGTCTAACAGATAATTATTACTATCTTATCGCAATCAAGAAGATGCATTGGCCATCAATTTGTTATTCTGAGATGCAATTCAAGTTCAGGGAAGAAATTGAGAAAATCTGTGTGCTTCGCCATCCAAATTTGGTGTCTCTTTTAGGATTCTGCAATGATGATGGTGATGCTGTTGCTGCGGCTGCTGCTGATGATGATGATTATAATGATGATGATGCCAAGATACTTGTGTCCGAGTTCATACAGAATGGAAGTCTACTTTATAACCTGCATGAGAGTCATCGGAATAAGAAAGCTCTGACATGGAAGAAACGACTGCAAATATGCATTGGAGTAACACAAGGACTACACTACCTTCACACAGCATCCATTTTTCACCGTAACATTAAACTTACAAACATCCTTTTGGATCGCGCTATGGTGCCTAAACTCTCTGATTTTGGGTTTCCCTGGTCAAACCCAATACATGCAGGTAATTTTTCTTTGCATTTTACATTTGGCGCCTAAACGTATTGCGTGATTATGGTTAATGCATTATTTAGGTTCTACTTGTAAGAGAAACCAAATAATTCTCACCAATTCAAGGACTTACACAGGGTGTTATGCTGCTCCTGAATGGTCTGAAGGCCATGACTTCACAGATAAGTGTGATGTTTACTCTTTTGGTATAGTTCTCCTACAAGTGGTATTCACGAGCAAGCTACCGCTTATTGAGGGGGAAAGTGATCCCATTCTCAAGGGTAAGATTGCACCGCAGTGCTGGGAAGTTTTCTTAGACATCACACGACGGTGTTTGAAATTTGGACCAAATGAGCGACCAACCATCAATGAAGTTATGACTCAACTTGAGCATGCTCTGGCACTACAAGAGGAAGCAGATGCCAACACTAGTGATGAATACAACTTATTATCAATGACCTTTGATGATGATGCCTTATTAGGAAGACGCTTATGCTAGCATCATTTTTTGGATATTGTATTTTGTTGGTTCATGTATTTAGTGTTTTTATTCAAGATTCTTATATAAACTTGTTGAATAATGAAAAAAGGCATGAATACTAGCTCACATATGACCTGTTATCTTTGTTTTGAAAATAAGTAGCTGGTATGCTTGTTGAAAAAGATGTCAAACATTGAACAAACATGAGAAGTGAGATATAAGTAGGAAAGATAAAAAAATCTGGTGACCACAAAGCATATCAGTGTTCTGAGTTTCTATATAATATTATAGCATCAAAGTAGAAAGGTTTGAATAGTTGCTTCTGCATTCATCTCCACTGTCACAGGTACTTCACTTTTCCTCAATAATAATAATATTATTATTATTATTATTATTATTATTATTATTGTTATTATTATTATTCTTATTATTATTTAGACTTGTCTTACATCACTTAAAACATATAGAAAACCTACATGTGCATCAGTGCATATGAACCATGAAAAGGAGGAGATCAGCAAAATTCCTGTTCTATATAGAGATCATAGCTATATTCTATTGACATCATCATCAAAATTTTCTGTACGTATAATTCTATCAATTCCATTCTAATTAATTACTTAATATTGTTTCAATAAACTTTGTTGCTTTCTATCTGTCAGTGCAAACTAAGTTACTGCCTATACAGTACAGAAGGTATTTCAATAACATAACTGTTCGCAACAAATATTCATTGTCAAGAATTGATGATTTGTTTGATCAATTTCAAGGAGCTATATGTATTTCTGAGATTGACCTGCGTTTAGGGTACTATCATTCGAAGATAAAAGAGGAAGACATTTTAAAAATTGCCTTTCGTACTCTCTATAGATACTATAAATTTTTAGTAATGTCCTTTAGTTTGACAAATGCGCCAGCAATTTTCATGGATTTGATGAACCGAGTCTTCGAATCTTTCTTAGATCGTTTTGTTATTGTCTTCGTCGACGATATATTGGTGTATTCGAAAAGTGCTACGAAACATGGGTATCATTTGAGAATTGTGTTGCAAATTTTAAGAGACTACAAGCTCTATGCTAAATTTTCTAAATGTGAGTTTTGTCTTGATTAAGTGACATTTCTAGGACATGTCATGTCGAAAGATAGAATCATGGTAGATCCGAAGAAGGTTGAAACTATTTAGAAGTGGCCAAAGCTTACTACAGTGACGGAAATCCGTAGCTTTCTAAGGGTTGGCTGGCTATTATTGGCGATTCATCCAGAAATTCTCAAAAATTTCTACACCATTAACTAAGTTAACCCAGAAGACTGTAAAGTTTCAATGATCAGAATCTTGTAAGAAAAGTTTCCAGACGCTTAAGGCTTGTTTAATCTCATTGGTTGTTCTTGTTTTACCTTCCGGGTCTGGGAGATTCTCAGACTATTGTGATACATATCGGATAGGACTTGGTTGCGTATTTATGTAGCATGGGCAAGCTATTGCCAATGTCTCGCGACAACTTAAGAAGCATGAGCAGAATTATCCAACTCATGACTTGAAAATGGCAGCAGTCGTTTTTGCTTTGAAAATTTGGAGGCACTACCTTTATAGTGAGACCTGTGAGATCTATATCGACCACAAGAGTTTGAAGTATATATTCCAACAAAAAGATTTGAATTTGATGCAACAGAGATGGATGGAGTTGCTAAAAGATTATGATTGTACCATTTTGTATTATCCTGGAAAGACAAATGTTGTAGCGGATACCCTTAGTAGGAAATCTATGGATAACTTAGCTCATATCACTCTTGCAAAGAGACTAATTGTTGAAGAAGTCTACCAATCGATGGCTGGTAGAATCTAATTTAACCTTGGAGAATTAAGAGTTTTCTTAGTACATGTTCGAGCTCAATCTTCCCTGATAAAATAGATCAAAGATGCACAAAGTGATGGCTCGAAGTTAAGAAAGCCTATAGAAGATGTTCGTAGTGAAAAGAACTCATACTTTCTCTTGATCAAGATGTTTTGTGTTGTGGTCGCCGCTTATGTCTGCTAGATAACTACGACTTGAAGAAAGTTATTTTGGAGGAGGCTCACAATTTTAAGTACACATTAGACTCCAACAAGATATATCAAGATTTGAAATAATTGTTTTAGTGGAAAGGCATGAAGAAAGATATGGGAGTTTTTGTTTCTCATTACTTAACTTGCCAACAGGTTAAAGGTGAACATCAAAAGCCTGTTGGGTTATTACAATAAATTGAAATACCTGAATAGAAGTGAAAAAGAATTACGATAGATTTTGTAACATGTTTATCTCATAGCTTTAAGGGTTTTGATTCAATTTAGGTAATTGTGGATAGAATGACGAAACCAGTCAACTTTCTTCCCGTAAAAACAACTTTTAGTACAGCTCGATATGCTCAACTTTATGTTAATGAGATAGTTAAGCTACATGAAATTTCAGTGTCCATTATTTCAGAGAACCTTAGAAACTCGTCTGGATCTTAGCACAACTTTTTACCCTCAAACCGATGGACAATAAGAGAGAACGATTCAAATATTGGAAGACATGTTAAGACGTGTTCTAGATTTTAGTAGGAATTAGAACAACTATCTACCTTTTATTGAATTCTCTTATAGTAATAGTTATCAAGCCAGCATTCAGATAGCACCATTTGAAACTCTTTATAAAAGAAGATGTAGGTCACCTATTGGGTAGTTTAAGATTGGTGAGGTTAAACTTTTGGGGCCAAATTTGGTACGAGATACAGTTGAGAAGGTTCGCTTAATGAAAGAATGTTTATTAGCAGTTCAAAGTAGGCAGAAGGCTTATGTTAATAATGGAAGGCGTAACTTAGAGTTTTCAGTGGGTAATCAAGTATTTTTTAAGGTGTCGTCTATATGAAAGGAATGATGAGATTTGAAAAAAGAGGCAAGCTTAATCTTCATCACATTGGTTTATTTGAGATATTAGATAGAATAGGTACAGTTGTTTATCGCTTGACATTGCCGCTTAAGTTGTGCATGATCCATCCAATATTTCATATATCAATGTTGCACAAATATCTTCCTGACTCATCTTATGTGTTTGCACCACAAGTCATAGAGTTAAAGCTAAGGAGGATTTATTATTTGAAGAGAAACCATTAATTATAATTGATTGCCAAGTAAAGAAACTACGTTCTAAAAAAATAGCATCTATAAAAATTGTTTAAAAAAATCATTCTAAAAAAAATAACTTGAAAAGTTGAAGATGCCATGAGTGACAAATATTGTATTTATTTAAATTTGAAAATAATCATCACACGTATCACAATATATAAGTTCAAAATTCACGCACCAAATTTTGTAAGGAAAAGATAATGTTATAACTGAAAGAAAAAAATAAAAAAAAAAGAGAGAAAGGACATGTGAAGAACACGTAATCCCGTTAATCCTTTTTCTTTTCCTTCCTTGAGGTTCTGAATCCTGTCTCTTTTTTCCTTTCTCAGCCTCATCTCTCCCATTTCTCATCCTCCCATATTTTTCGTCTCTTTTCTCTTTTCATCTCTTTTTTTTGCAATCTCAAACACCAAACCATCAAGTTCACTTTATCTTGCTTCCTTTTGTTTTTTACTCTGTTTTTATTTATTTAAATCTCATTTTCTCATAATCCTAATCATAAAGTTCTTAACTTAATGAGCGAGAGAAGTACTCAATTTTTGAGTTCTAGTTATTATTAAGACTTTAAGGTAATTCTTTAACTCAATAATTAGTTATATTTCGAATTTTTGTCTTTTCTATATTTATGGGTATACTTAAATCCGAAATTAGGATTGTTAAGTTAGAAAATTAGGAAATTTTTATTAAATTGAGTAAGATTTTATTAATTGATAATATTAGTAGCTCACAAATATTATTATTGTCATATTTCTAGAGTTATAGAGTTATTGGTCATTTGGTTGTTCGATGATGCGTTAAGAATTGCTTTCGATTCTTTGAAACTAAGTTGTGAATGAATATTATATCTATAATTATTTTTAAGTGTATTATTATCAATATTTAATTTAATCGTTATTTTTAGCATTTGAAATCATTTAATTGTTGTGATTTTTGAACTATTGGAATGAATATTATTTTTAAAAAACTTATAATTTTATAAAAATACACACAAGACGATATTAATTTTTTTATAAAGTATACATTTTTTTATTTGACTTTGTTAAACTTTAATTAAATTTTTGGTATGCATTCTTATATATATTTTATTTATTATGATATTTAGTAATATGTTACAATTATTAGAGATTTGTTATAAGTGATTTAGTTTCGACTGGTTTGGGAGACTTTGATTAGAAAATTGTAGTTAAAGGCAATTATAATATTAACCTAGATGTATTTGACTCAGACCTTAACTAGCAGGGGCGTTGTTAGCCTAACGTATAGGCCATACGTTAGATCTGTTATACCATACGGACACACTAGAGAAAAGAGTTATCCTTAGAGGTGAAATCGTCCAAGTGTGTGAAATTCGATTTTATTTGACTTTTGCAATGAGAACTCTTATTTCAGTTCATTCGTTTAATTACTCATTTATTTATTTGCGTATTCACCTAATATGGAATTTTTGTAGCTAAAAGAAAATATAATCTTTCAAGATAAAATTGATATCGTCTAATGCGGATTATAGATATAATGTCTGTTTATTGAGTTGTAAAACTCACCCTATTATATTTTTATATTTTTTATATGCAGGTGTCATATTCTAGTCCCATTCTACCTATTTCATAGTAGATCTTAGTCATTTTGGTGAACTCTTCTTCTTTCTAAGGGTTATGTGTTTATATAATAGAATTTTTGTGTAAAAAATATAGATTTTGTCAATGTTCTATATGTTACAGGTAGGATTCTTGTGTGAATTATATTATTTTGAATCTCGAACTGTTTAGATAATAATTATGCTTTAGTTATATAAGACTTATGGATTCAATTATATACTTTAATTATCAACTTAGTATATATGATGTGACTCTTGATATATTTGATTTGCGAATATATTTAAAATATATTGTTGTTGTCGTCTTTAAAAATGGATATTTATTATTGATGCAAGAAGATAATATTCATATTAATAAAATTTTAGAAACAGATGAGATTCTATCTGTTTTTTCAAAAATTTAGTCGATTAGCTTGGTGAAAAACTTGTTCCTCGAACATCAGATATGGCTTGATTTGGACTATAACAAATAATAACAAATGTTAAAAAATATTACAGTTTTTCGGGAATAATGATAAAGAGGTTGACATATAAAATCAACGATATAAAGTATTGCATGTTATAAGATATTTAAAATAAGAGAATAAAAAAATTTATATAAAATTATTAACATAGATATACTTTTAAAAAAATATTAAAAGTAATAATTGCTAATTTAAAAGGTTAACTTTTGAACTTAATCTAGTACTTAATCTAGTAGTCTAGTAATGTTATTTTATTTTATTTTAATATTTATATTTTAATAATATCTAATAAAAATATAATCTATTTTTGTACTAATCAAAATAATTGATAATAAAATTATATGAAGTTTTAATTTTTGACATAGAAATTTATAAAAATACAATGATACTATCTACACACACAAAAATAAATTATTTACATAAAATATATATATATATATATTAAAATATAAAATATATATTAAAAATAAAATAACACAAATATTTATATGTAATAATATAAATATATAATAACTTTTTTGTGTGTATATATAATATTTTTAATAAAAATAATCTTTAATATTATATAAACTATGAATCTTAAAATCATTATAAATTTACAATGTATATTTTATGTAATTAAACTTTTAATGTTTTATAAAATAATTTTTTATTTATATTTATTTATATATTTAAAATTATTTTATAATATTTAGTAATCACTGCTATCATTTATTTTAGTTCGCAAAACCCCATGTCTCATTCTAGTTTTACTTAATTATTGAGCTTTTTTGGCTGAATTAAACTACTTTATTGACTTGACTCAATTATTGAACTTGAGCACCCTACCGGAGAAAAAAAGTAAGTTTAGAAGGGCTTCTCTGAGCTGGATCAGAGTAATAGCCTACAGCATCAAGGTGTGTGAAGATTTCAGATTTGTTTCCGCATTTAATCTTCAGGTTCTTCACCACTCTCCTTTCCTATATATTCGTTATAGAATTTGGCAACCTCCTATACTGTTGGATTTATGAGATTATTTGATGAGCATTTATATATAAATTAAATTTCCTAAATTAGTATCATTTTATTTAGACTAGTTTCACATACTCCTGGAGCATAAGCCTTTGCAGTTTGCAACTGACACATGGTCATGAATCATGATGCTTTGACAGCTTGGTAGCCAGGTGTCTGAAATTGGAATAAAGATGATATTGAAATCTTTGGGGTTTTGTGGTTGGAAGAAGAATGAAAGTTCATCATCAAAGAAAGAGTATAAATCAGTAATAGAAGAGCTATGCCATCAATTTTGCATGGAAGATATTAGAAAAGCAACCAACAACTTTGACAAAAAACTTCTTGTAGAAAAGTCCTGTGATTGTTGGGTGTACAAAGGTTGTGTCGAGTATAACGGTACAAGTGATTATACAATTGCAATAAAACGCGGGAGCCCTACTAAAAAGAAAAAGATGAAAAATGAGGAGGATAGCACTCGTTACTTTATGGTGAAGGAAATTGAGGTGCTATGTCAGCTTCGTCACCCAAATATAATCTCACTTATAGGCTTCTGCAAAGAAAATGAAATGATTGTTGTGTACGAGTACATGGCGAATGGATCACTTGGTGATTACTTGTTTAAAAGGAAGAAGGAACCGCTATCATGGAAGAAGAGACTAGAGATCTGCATCGGAGTAGCACGTGCTCTACACTACCTTCATGCTGGAGCCAAGCGTACTATCTTTCATCGCTTCATACATCCCACTAACATTCTATTGGATGAGAATATGGTACCCAAACTCTCAAATTTTGAACTTTCCTTGCAAGGAGCACTCTCTACCTCCAAGCCAAAACCAATTACAGATTATATTCGGGGTAATTTAATTTAGAGGAATACTAGTAGCCACCAGAACTTATTGTTTTTTACCATCACTTAACTATTAATTCAATTTCTTTAGTCTGATTTCTCTAGTGATGACAACAAAAAATAATAAATTCTGATGGTAGTAGTATTTCTCTTTAATTTATCTTTTTTCTATTGAGTTATCAACACTTCCTTATTAAGAGTAAAGGATTAGTTTGGATCATTTTTAAACATTTATAACACAAATAATCAAATACGCCAAGATTAACATATTACCCTTATTATTACTTTTCTGATATGCTTATTTCAAAATAAATTCTCTAAATAATTAAACACTAGTTTCACTTACAGGTACAATTGGATACATTCCCCTAGAAGTGCTAAAACTTGGCATCTATACTGATAAATGTGATGTTTACTCCTTTGGTAAAGTTCTACTAGATGTGATATTCGGCATAAAGGACGAGCATTCGATGAGCGAGATCAATATGTTAGCAAGCCTACACTTTGGGGAGAGGACGAATGAATATTTGGAAGTATTGAAACATTTACCCCTTACACTCATCAGGCCAAGAAAGCTCTTATGTTCGTGGATTCCTATGGAGGAGATGGTTGATCCAGATCTTAACGGAAAGATTGCTCCCGAGTGTTGGGATGCAGTAATGAGTATTGCTCAAAGATGCATAGAATATGAAGCAGATGAGCGACCAACAATGGGTGAAGTAGAGTTGTTGCTTGAGAGTGCTCTCTCATTGCAGCAACAATTTGATATTACACACTCTGCTGCTGCTCATTACACCTTATCCTCCACCACCTATATTCATATGCTACCATCAATTTGTATTCATGCCAATAACATAGAGGACATACTATTCCATCAGTTTCCCCTGGCTGATATTAGAGAAATGACCAATAATTTCGATGACGATTATGGAATAATGGGAAAAGGTAGTTTTGGAGAAATGTACCGAGGTCGTGTCAGACTTAATGGTGTAACAGATAATTACTACTATTGGATCGCAATAAAGAAGATGGATTGGCCATCAATTTGTGATTCTGGGATGCAATTCAACTTCAGGAAAGAAATTGAGAAAATCTGTGTGATTCGCCATCCAAATTTGGTGTCTCTTTTAGGATTCTGCGATGACGATGACGATGATCATAATGATAATGATAATGATAATGATAATGATAATGATGATGATGTTGATGATTCTGTTGGTGATGATAATGATGATGATGCCAAGATACTTGTATCCGAATTCATACAGAATGGAAGTCTACTTTATAACCTGCATGAGAGTCATCGGAATAAGAAAGCTCTGACATGGAAGAAACGACTGCAAATATGCATTGGAGTAGCACAAGGACTTCACTACCTTCACACAGCATCCATGTTTCACCGTAACATTAAACTTACTAACATCCTTTTGGATCGCGCTATGGTGCCTAAACTCTCTGATTTTGGGTTTCCCTGGTCAAACCCAATACATGCAGGTAATTATTTAGCTTGTACTTGTAAGAGAAACCAAATAATTCTTACCAATTCAAGGACTTGCAGGTTATTATGCTGCTCCTGAATGGTCTGAAGGTCATGAATTCACAGATAAGTGTGATGTTTACTCTTTTGGTATAGTTCTACTACAAGTAGTATTCACGAGCAAGCTACCGCTTATTGAGGGGGAGAGTGATCCGATTCTCAAGGGTAAGATTGCACCACAGTGCTGGGAAGTTTTCTTAGACATCACACAACGGTGTTTGAAGTTTGAATCAAATGAGAGACCAACCATGAATGAAGTTATAAGTCAACTTGAGCATGCTCTGGCACTACAAGAGGAAGCAGATGCCAACACTAGTGATGAATACAACTTATTATCAATGACCTTTGATGATGATGTTTTATTAGGAAGAGCCTTATGCTAGCATTATTTTCGGAAATTGTATTTTGTTGGTTCATGTATTTAATATGTTTATTCAAGATTTATGTGTAAACTTGTTGACCAATGAAAAAAGCATGAATACTACTAGCTCATCTGCTCATAATATTATCTGTTATCTGAGTTTTAAAAATAAGTACCTTGTATGATGGGACGCTATTTAGTGCTCCTCAGTTGTTTGGAGTATTAAAAGTTTAAAACTCCTCTTAGAAAGTTAAGAATAAGTTACCGTAAATAATGTTTTTTTTGTAACCGTTTTAAATAATATTTGGGCAAATGTTATTTTTTGGTTTTTATTTGGGCTTGTTTTACTTTTTTTTTTATTTTTAAATTGCTATTGGATCATTACAACATTATAATAGAAATAAAAATTAAAAACTTTTTAACCAAAAAGATTAAAAACTTTAAAAAGACAAAATACTTTTTTATAGTGAATTAAAAAAAAGTATAATAAGTACAAAAAAAAAGTATAATATGTTTTAATTAATTGCAAAAAGGGAAAATATTTTTTTAGGATTAGAGTTGTTTTTTTTTTTCCAAAGATAGAGATACTCAAATCCGCAACCTCTTATATGAGTATGGAGAGATTGTGCCATTTAAATTATAATTCATTGGCAAGATTAGAGTTGTTTGATTTTTAGAAAATAAAAAGAAATTATGTTTGAACGTAAAAAAAATAAAATTATCCTGTTGAAGATTTAGTTTAAACTTTTAAAATATCCATTTAAAATTTAATTAAAAAGACAAATATATTTTTAATATTAATTTTGTTTAAATATATTTAAATTTAAAAATTTGAATTTAATATTAAAAAGTTAAAATATCATGTTTAAAATAAATTTTAGAGTAAAGTATCGTTTTTGTCCCCAACGTTTGGGGTAAGTTCTAAAGTTGTTTCTAACGTTTCAATAGTCATATTTAAGTCCCTAACGTTTCAAAATTGGCTCAATGTTGTCCTGCCGTTAGGGATCTGTTAACAGAATTGACGGCGGGACAAAATTGAGATGATTTTAAAACGTTAGGGACTTAAATGAAATGAAAACGTTGGGGACAAAAATGATACATAAAAATAAATTTTAATTTTATCTTTCAATAATATTAATTTTTTACGTAACATAGTTATTCAATTATTTTTTTAATCACATTTAAGTAAATTACATTTAATCACACTACTTTCATTCTAAATAAAATTTTTTTATTTTTATATTAACTTATAACTTTAAGTGTAAAATTATAAAAAAAATAAATTTATTTACAATGAAAGTAATGTGATTAAGTGTAATTTACTTAGATGTGATTAAAAAATAATTGAATAACTATATACGGTAAAAAATTGATACTATTGAAAGATAAAATTAAAATTTATTCTATGTATTATTTTTGTTCCCAATATTTTTGTCATATTTACGTCTCTAACGTTTTAAAAACGTTTCAATTTTTTTCATCGTCAATTCTATTAACAGATTCCTAACAGCAGGACAACGTTGAGCCAATTTTAAAACGTTAAGGACTTAAATAGGACAATTTAAACGTTAGGGATAATTTTGAGACTTATCCCAAATGTTGAGGACAAAAATAATTATTTATTCTTTAAATAATTAAAGTTGTTTTATTAAATTAAAAAATAAAAATTTGAATTTGAATTTTTTTTCTTGGATAACTAAGAAACGGAAATGTGAATTTGAATTTAATTAATAGAACCAAATATATTATTTAGTATTAAGTTTAAATATTAAGATGTTCTTTTAGGATCAGATTAGACTACTTAAATGAGTTAGAAAGTAAAATTTTGAATTTTAATTTAAAACACTAAAATAGAAACAAATAGTTACTTTTTTTAAATCAAATAAATATAATTAATCATACAAGTATAATAATACGAATATGTGTATTTTTATCAAATTAAATAATTTATTAATTAAATTATATTTATTTAAATTTTAATTTAAAAATTTTATAATTTAAAATTTAAAATTATGTGAATAAAATTAGATTAAATAAAAATAAAAATAAAAATATACCAGAACGATTTAGATCGTATTGCAATGAGTTTATGAAATTCTAAAACAAAATAAATTTTAAAAGATAAAAATAAAAAAAATGTTATGGAAACAATAATTTTTTTTATTTTATTTCAGTAAAAAAATTAACATTAATAAAATACTAAAATAAAAAAACGTTAATAAGTAAAGATGAGAGATTAATATTTTATGATTATTTTATAATTTTTATTTAAAAGTATAATTTTAAGTTAATGTTAATTTTTTAAGTATTAACTTTTTTAAAAAATATAATTTTTTGACATTAATTATTTAATGATATTATTAATATACAATAAAAACTCTATTAATAAAATATCTCTTAGAATATTGTGCCAACGCACATTACAATACTAATAGTATAATGGAGTTTCAAAACTCCAAACATTAGACGAGTTAAGTTTTATAGTAGTCTTTGAAATTGCATTCAAGTCTCAAAGTGTCATTAAAATTAATAGTTACTCAATTTTATCTTCGAACTTGTACTTTGGGACTCATATTAGTCCCTAATGCACTTTCTGTTTATTGTTATGAGTTTTCTATATAACAAGAGTGAGACTCGCACAATGTAAAAATAGATAAATTAATTATATTATATAGTGTATTTTAATAAATGTTATATTATTTAAAAATTGATTAAATAATACTAAATTAAGTTAAATTTAAAGTGTTTTATATTAAAAATATTTTGTAGAATATTTATTTGACAATTTGTATATTGTTTCATATACTTATTCAATTAAAATATAATACAAATTGAAATATAATTTATTGTTTTGAGAATTTGAATTTATTTATTTTTTAAAAAAGATATAGATTTTTTATATTAGAGTTGTACAAAGTTATATTTTTATTTGTTGTTTTCATTTTTACATTTAATTTAGTTGCCATATTTTATCTTTTTTATGGTGTTTTTTGGTTTTGTAAATAATTAAAAAAGTTAAAAAAATAAATGAAAATGAAAAATACAAGAAAATGTAATATAAAATTATGAATTAATTTTATAATTATGATATATTGATATGAGAAATTAAGAAATGAAGGATAGTAAGAGTCTTAACATGTATAAGTTATAGAATTTGAATATTTGTAAATAAAATTTTTTATAATTATTATGACATTTTTAATGTACATGTTTATTGTATTTAGTTAGTACTTTATGTTTTAATTGAATAATAATAGATAAGAATTTGTTTTTTAATTTTTTACTAAAAAATAATTGGTTAATTTTTATCTTTTACTAAATCATTAGAATTACTGATGTGACATTATTAGTAAAGGAAAAATAACTTATATGTAGAGAAAATTGGTTTATATGTTATAAATAGATAAATATTGGATACCCGTTAAATTTTTATTTATTTATTTATTTATTTTTTATCTATTATCTTGAATTTTTACATGTTATAAATATCGTTTTGGTTTATATGTTATAAATAGATATGTATTGGTTTTTATGTTATAAATATAGTTTTGGAGTTAAACAAAACTCAAACCTATATGAAGCTGAATTTGCAAATTTTAGTGTGAGGGAGATGTTTAATAGAATTTGGATTCTCTAAATTTTGAATTTATATTTTAGAGAGTAAAGTGTGATCTCTCTCACCCTTATATGTACTGGTTGTGGAACACAAACATTTTAGAGAAGTTCAAATTTACTATGTGGCTTGGCTTATATGATACTCTACCAACTGAGACCTTTCGATTCAAGCGGCATTTAGCTTTTTCAGATATGTGTAAGAGATGTAACAAAGCGCAGGAGACTATGGAGCATTGCCTTAGAGACTGTGAACGATCAAAGGCAATTTGGTATATGTTGGATCCTAGTATCCTGGACTCGACGGCTGGTACTGCTCTTGAAGAGTGGTTTCGGAAGGCCTTGGCTAACAATGAGGCGTCCTTTGGTGCAGGGCTTTGGTGGGTATGGAGACATAGGTGCAATGACATATTCAATACTGACAACCTTTGGACAGACCACAAGGTTGTTGCCTTGGCCAGAATTACCGCCAAGGACTTACAGGTTTACAAGAATCGAAGCAATACCTTTATGTCTCTCCGAAATTGCCTGTGTTGAAAACCACCGGTAGGTAATAGTTTTAAAGTTAATTGTGATGCAAGCTTGTATATGGATTCAAATTTAGCGGGATTTGGGTGTATTATTAGAGATTCTAAAGGAGATTGGATCTCGGGCTGCTTTGGAAGCATTCCCCCTTGGTCTATAATCAGATGTGAATTATTTGCTGCTTGGAGGGGGCTGGTTTTAGCTTAGGATTGCGGTTTGAGGGATATTATATGTAAAACGGATTGCCTTGACATTCTGTCCATCATGCATGAGCTTACAAGTGGGTATTCATTTGAAGTAACAGATTTGGTTCACAAGATTCAGGAGCTTTTATCTTATCCTTGGCTTGTTCACATTGAATGGGTTGTCCCGAGAAGCAAATAGAGTTCCGAATTGGATTGCTAAATATGATGCCAAGAGTAACTCTAATCATGTTATTTGGTCTGAGCCTTGTGTTGATTTCCAACGAATCATCCGTTCAGATTTAGGATAGTTTTTGTTTTGTTTCTTTCTTTGTTTAGACACAAAAAAATGATTTCTTTCTCATTTTTTTTAGTCCTACCTATAAAATAAATGGTGAGAAATCATACTTTACTCTCAAATCCTGTTTAATATATTAACTGACTTTTACCAGAATATCTATATTTGCAGTACTGGAAAACGAATGCATAAATATTTGTTTGTAAAAGAGACTATTATATATATATATATATATATATATATATATATATATATATATATATATATATATATATATATATATTGGATTACTATTGGTGTTTTTGTTAATATTATGATGTTTTGGTGTAATATAATGATATAAAATAAAAAAATAGTCAATAACGATTTTAAATAAGATAAAAAATAAAAAAAAAAACATACAAAATCGTGTCACGATTTTAATTTTTAAATTTAAAAAAATTGTAATTTATAAAATCTTGAATAACGATTTTTTTTTTTGTGTTATGCAAATAGTGAGTACTAATTTGTGTTATGAATTACACTTGTGGAATACACCCAACGTATTACACAACCTCATCCATTGTATAAAAAATCATTAGTGGCTAAAAGAAATTGAAAGATTAAAGTTAACAAAATGGAGGTGGCAAACCTGCAATTGCCACTACAATTGAAACAACTTTTTGACTCAATTATTAGCACAAAGCTGAACTTTAATTTTTTTTAGCTCAATTATTCTGCACTCTTCCCGGGAAGGAAGTATAGCTAACCTTAGAAGGGCTCTGAGCTTAACATTACAGCATCAAAGTAGAAAGGTCCGAATAGTTGCTTCTGCATTCATCTTCACATATATAGAAAACCTACATCTTCACATATACTTGCTTCTACTCCTTTATATTATTATTATTTAGACTTGTCTCACATGAACAACCTACATGTGCATGTGAATCATGAAAAGGAGGAGATCAGAAAAATTCCTGTTGTATTTTGAGATCATAGCTATGTTCTATTGACATCATCATCAAATTTTCTGTGTATATAATTCTATCAACTCCATTCTAAATTTCTAATTAATTACTTAATATTTTTTCAATAAACTTTGTTACTTTCTATCTGTTAGTGTAAACTAAGTTACTGCCTATACAGTAAAGAAGGCATTTCAATATCACTCAAAACACAGCACAAATGGGTTTTCTGTCTGGTTTTTCTTGCTGCTTCCAATCTTCTTCTGGTGATAGAGGAACACGTATCTTAGAAGAACAACCATCATCCATTATAAGTGAACTCTGCCGTCAGTTTTCACTTTCAGAGATGCAATCAGCAACAAATAACTTCCACAATTCCTTGAAAATTGGAAAAGGCTCCTTTGGCAATGTCTACAAAGGTTATCTGGAAAACAGTTCTACACCAGTTGCCATCAAACGGTGCAAGAAGGATTCAGTTTTTGGTCTTTCCTGGTTGAAGAATGAGGTTGTCCTGCTTTCTCAGCTGCAACACCCCAATCTCATCTCCTTGGTTGGATTCTGCATTGAAGGAACTGAGTTGGTTCTTGTATATGATTACATGTCTAATGGTTCCATTCGTGATCATCTTCATCGTGGGAACATCGATCCACTTCCATGGAAGAGGAGGCTTCAAATTTGCATAGGAGTGGCGCGTGCACTGCACTATCTTCACACAGGAGCCAAGTACACTATTATCCACCGGAACATTAATACACGTCTAATTCTTTTGGATAGTAATTGGGAACCAAAAGTTTCAAGCCTATTATTATCCAAAAGGGGGGGCACTTAGTACTTCAAAGTCATTGACAAGGGTGGAGTCAGGTGTGAAGGGAACAATCGGGTATCTTGATCCGGAATATGCAGCAACAAATATGCTGACTGAAAAATCAGATGTATTTTCATTCGGCATAGTTCTATTAGAAGTTGTGAGTGCAATGCCGGCACACGAGATTAACAGAGAATACTTTCAAGGCTTTAATCAGTCACTGAGGTCATCTGCAAATGAAATTGTTGATCCAATTCTCAAGTCTAAGATTGATCCAGATTGTTGGAAAACATTTGTTGACATCACTAAGAGATGTCTGCTTATGGAGGGAAGGGAGAGGCCAGACATGGGAGAAGTGGAGGTGGAACTTGAACTTGCACTGAAATTGCAAGAGGAAGCTGATGCCAAGAATTAACTGCTCTAATTCTGGTAAAAAATATGATTTCCTTAGTTGAGTGGTTTGTCTGAATTTTCAGAAGATATGTTTGGCAGATGTAGTTCTAAAATCAATCACTTGTTTCAATCCCATTGTCACTGAAGTAGCTGTTCATGTAGCAGATTAAGAAACAGAAAACAAGAGTTGAAGTTTGTGCTTATGTTAGTTTTATGTAACTGTCTGTGCTCTTATCTTATCCCATAATTTAATTTTTTCCAAGTAAATCCTTGCAAATATAGACCAACGAAGATTTAAGGTGAAAGTTACTTGGGTATATATGTCTAAGGAAAACAGCAACAGTTTAAGTGGATTTTGGAAAAGTAAATAAATAAATAAAAATGTAAATACAAGAAAACTTGTAATTCGGAATGTCCTGTTCCATTCTCATTTTTTACTAGGAGAGTTCATCATGACAAGGTCAACACCCAACCCATAATAAGTGAAGAAAATGGCAGTAGCACACTTGCATTCAATCAAGGGAATCATAATGGAATTGGAAACCAAACAAAAGAACTCAACTTTTTAGCTCTTATTGAATGAGAATCTAACGAGATAAGGAACTACCTTAGAAGAACCATTGAGATGGAGTAGTAGATTACTGATTACAACAATTGAGAAAGTTCTGAAATTTTGTCTCTGCTTTCATCTTCAGCAGATCAGTACTGCTTTCATCTTCAGCAGATCAGTACTCAGGTACTTGACTTTTCTATTTAAAAACAAAAAAATTGGTAACTTTTGATATTGGTTCACAAATTTTGGTCTTTTCTTCATAATGCATTCCATAGAGGTGATTAGCTGTGAAAATTGGGATAAAATGACAGAAGAATCTTGTTTGTGTTTGATGGCCAAACAGGTATCTGAAATTGGAATCATGCTTCTCAAGTGTATAAGCTTTCCTGTTTCAAAGAAGACAAGCTCATCCAAGAAGCACTCTCCAACGGTTATAGAATTGTTATGCCATCAATTTTCCCTGGAAGATCTTAAAAGATCAACCAACAACTTCAACCAGAAATTAATAGTTGGGAAAGGAGGTTTTAGCACTGTATACAAAGGATGTCTCAAACACAATGGTGGATCAGACCATACAATTGCATTAAAGCTCAAGTGTTGCAACTCCAACCAGCATTTCCTCGAGTTCATGAAGGAAATTGAGTTGCTATGCCAGCTTATCATCCTAATTTGATCTCTCTTGTAGGATTTTGCAACCATGAAAAGAAAAAGATTATTGTGTATGAGTTCATGTGCAATGGTTCTCTTCATGATCACCTATACAATAGGGACAAGACACCACTATCTACACTTCCTTCATGCTGGAGCCAAGCGCTTTATCTTTCGTTGTGACATAAAACCTAGTAACATCCTTTTGGATAGCAATATGATGCCTACGCTCTCAGACTTTGGGCTTTCATTGCAGGGACCACTATCTACTTCCAAGCCAAAACCAATTGCAGTAGATTATGTTGCAGGTAATTAATTGATTGATTTATTCAATTTTATAAGCTTACTTCAAAGAATGTAATTAAATCATTCAAATAATAGTCTCACTTGTAGGTACATTTATGGCTGCTCTGTTTTCTTTTCTTTCCTCTGGCTCTAAAAACACAATACTTATAGATCTTCATCTAACATAGGTTTGCACTAAATGAGGCATATCTTGCTGCACTTGATTAGTGGTGATCTATGGATCAATATGTAACACATCAAGTAGATTAAGAAAAGAAAGAATACGAGGAACTTATTGCTAGTACAGCTTAACTTTAGCTTTACAACGTTACCCTATGTTTTCTTCCTGCGATCAATGTCCCAGGAATCAAAGGAAATTAAAGCTGTGTTTAGAATAAGTTTAATCAGGTCCTTATTCAATGACTTGTCCACTTTCATTTGTGAACTTATAATTGCAATTATATAGTGATTTTCACGAAAAGTACCGCACTATTAAATAAAACTCGAGAGAACATTGGAAATTAAATAAACTCGGAAGCACCTGAATAAAATAAAGTTGAAAGCCATACATAAAAATGTAAAATTTACATTGCTATAGTGATTATATCAACATGAAATGTTTAATTAGGTTCAATAAACCCAACATGAGTCCATGAAAGAAAGACCTACGAGCACATGCTCTATGAACATTGAAAAATTCAAGTGGCAAACACAAACATCCCAACTGTAGTCCCAGCAAACAAAATACTGAAATACTACAAAAGACCAAATTGAATTGACAAATTAACAATTCGTTTACATGTTAAATCTTATAATGATGTGTGATATTCTGTCTAGACATGATAACTCAACCAAGGCAATATTGAATGAAGATAAAGCAGATAATATAAGTGATTCGATTTAACTAGAGGAAACTCTATCTGCACTTTCAAATGTTCCAGTTTTTCACATTCATAGTTGGAAGGGAAATCATACTTTAAAGCAAAAGCAAAATAAAACAAAATTCTGTAGAAGCTTCTTCCAGCTGAACTTGCCAATCCTACACTTTATTTACAACATAATTAAGTGTCTCTGATGTTCAGTCATTCCCTCCTAGTTCTCTTTCCTTGTTTGACATCCCCCTTCTGATTCTGATGGCCTACAGAAAAGATAACCACTGCATTAGACGGGAAAAAAGAAATAACTTAAAAACCCTTGCCACAAGACTAGGCTATAGGAAGCAAGACAGGGAACAATGATTCCCTAAGCATTGATAAATTCAAACAATAGCCAAACCCCGCATCTGATTGCAACTTGATGCATAATGCATCTTGCTATGTACTTTTAATTAATCACAAAGCAACTAAAACTACGAGGAATAACATGGTGCAATGCATAGGAGAATAGTTACATACCATTTTTTCTTCTTCTTATCCATATCCTTATCCTTAATCTCAGTAGGGAGTGGTGCGAGACTCTCTGTGTATACAGTGTAGCTTCTGCTGGACAACCTGTGAGGATAATCAACATATTTGTGTTGGAGGAGCTCTCCTTTGGCATTATATTTTGCAAACCTTAAGCGGGTACCCAAAACTAAATCTAGTGCAACAATGTCACTACCATTGCATAAGTATAGAGGCACAGTCTTACGAGAAATCTGATAGAAAGTCCAAGAGGACTGCACTTTGTATTGTTTCATCACCCATATGTTAGTTTTATCGCATTCATAAGAATACAAGGCCAGGCACCCTCCGAGTAGGACGAGATGAATGGGATTGAGATAACCCATCACTTGTTCAGGCATAGATATGGTTGAGAAACTCCTTTCCTTCAAATCAAATATAAGAATACTATAATCTCTAACACTAAGAGTGCAAGACGACCAATGAATAGCGCCATTCAAGAAGAACCCACGAGATTCCCAGTTGCTCCTACCCAAGGGTTTGGAGAGTGCAAAATCAAGATTAGTCGATGAATTGGTTCTCAAAGACAAGCAATCAAAGTGGTCTTGGCCATTCTTATCCTGAGAAGCTACAAAAACTAAGTAGTCATCCTGTGAAGCATCGTAACCAAATCCATACAAAGAAGGACTAATGGGATTACTACGAGAAGCAATGTGAGAGTAGGATACTCTTTTGCTGGATCCAGTCACTGGATTCCATACGACAAAAAAATGCGAGGCTCGGTGTAAGAGAACAAGCCCTCTGCAGGAGCACATAACTTCAAAAGCATAATGTGTTTTCATCTTGAAAGGGAGAGATACCTCTTTTGCTGCAGTAGCACAATTGTAGTCGTGAAATGCTGCGTCAATGTCAACGGAGCAAGCCTTGGTGTAGTTACTTATGAAGAGGCATACATGGGTGGGTACAGCAGGGAGGTGAAGATGCGATTCCTCAAAGTGTGGATCGGAAATGAGAGTGTTCCAAAACTTCGAAACGCACTTAAGGCGACCGAGTTGTTTGAGCGGAACCCTAAGTAAGATTCTGTGAATCAGATCAAGACCGAGAATATCGTGAATGCTCTTGCTCTTGTGATTCTCATTCTGCTGCTGTTGCTTCTTCTTCTCCATGGTCGATTGCTGTTTTGGTTTGTTCCCTGTTGTGTGCTTCTGCTTCTTCTTATCCATGCTTGGAATGGAACGCAGTGCTTTCCGCAATTCACTCAGCCCCGGGATTTGAAATTGCGTTCAAAACAGAATACCAAGGTCCAAGGAAGGGAAGAGTCACTTTTGAATTAGATATTGGAAAAAAAATACTTATTTTTTAATTATTTTTTTAAATTATTACAAAACTTTTTCCTTGGGAGAGTATATATTTGAGAATTTGAATATAATTTATTGTTTTGAGAATTTGAATTTTTTTTTAAAAAAAGACCTAAATTTTTATATTAGAGTTAAACAAAATTATATTTTTATTTTTTGTTTTTATTTTTATATTTATTTTAGTTGTCATATTTTATCTTCTTTTATAGTGTTTTTGGTTTGCAAATAATTTAATAAAACGTTAAAAAAATAAATAAAAATAAAAACATAAAAAATATAATATAAAATTATGAATTCATAATCATGATATATTTGGTATGTGTGAGGTATTAGAACTCTTCAGAGAAGAGAATGAGAAACACCAGCGAAGAGGGAGAGAGAGAGAAAGAGAGAAAGATCTAGAAAACTCTTTTCACAGTGTGTGAATCAGAGAAAATGATTTCATTCACTAATTGTTACATTGACTCTTAGTCTTACATAGTAGCTCTTATAGTAACTACTAACAACCACTAATTGTTCTCAATATTAGCTAACTAACTCTGCCAGCTCAGCTTACTGACTCAATTGCTATTTATCCCTAACATCCCCTCTCAAACTGAGGAAGGTTGTGAAACCAATCTCAGTTTGGACCTGAGACGTATAAATGCATCATGAGATAAAGGTTTTGTAAGGACATCGGCAACTTGATCAAAGGAGGGAATATGCACAACATATGCTTGCTGTTGAACAACCCTATCCCGAACAAAATGCAGGTCAATTTCAAAGTGCTTTGACCTGCTGTGAAGTATTGGATTTCTACTCATTAGTACGGTACTCTAATTGTCACAGTACAGTGTAGGTGTTGGGCCTTGAGGAAGGTGCATTTCAGAGAGCAATTTCTGCAACCACATAGTATCCGTCATAGCATCAGCTAGCGCCCTGAACTCCGCTTCAGTGCTGGACCTGGACACTGAGACTTGTTTTCTGCTAGACCAAGAGATGATGTTCGATCCTAGGAACACACAGTAACCCGTAGTCGATTTGCGATCAACGGGATCAGCGGCCCAATCCAAGTCACAAAATGCTAAAATCCTGAAGTCCTCACTCTTATGGAACTCAAGCCCCATGTCTGTCATGCCTGCCAGATAGCGCAGGATGCGCTTCACCGCTTTCCAATGTTGTTCTAAGGGAGAGTGCAGAAACTGTGAGACTTTGTTCACAGTGTATGCAATGTCTGGCCTTGTTATGGTGGCGTATTGCAAGCCACCAACCACCGACCGATACAGAGTTGGCCTATCAAACACTGCTCCTGAAGCATCAAGCCGAAGACCACTCATCATAAGGGTAGGCATAGGGCGAGCATCAGCCATATCAGCCTTCTTGAGCAAGTCCTTCACATACTTCGTTTGTTTCAGCACTAAGGAACCAACAGCTGTTCTCTCAACCTCAATACCCAAAAAGAAGCTCATTTCTCCCAAGTCCTTGAGCGTAAAGACCTCATTCAAATCAGTAATAAGCTTGTTTACCTCACTTGCAGCAGTGTCGGTCACTAGAATATCATCGACATACGCCAAAAGATAGATAGTGGAGAGGGAACTGTGCTTGACAAACAAGCAGGGGTAAGAGGTAGTACTGATAAACCCAAAACTCTCAAGGGTACTCTTTAGTTTGAGGAACCATGCACGTGGAGCCTGCTTGAGGCCGTATAGTGCTTTCTCTAGCTTACACACTAAATTAGTGCCAAAATTGTAGCCGTCAGGTTGCACCATATAGACATTTTTAGACAAATCACCGTTGAGAAAGGCATTGTTAAAGTCAAACTGACGAATTCCCCACTGTCTTGACAAAGCAACTGCCAAGACAGCACGGACTGTTGCAAGTTTTGCCACCGGACTAAATACTTCCCTATAATCAAAGCCTTTCCTTTGATGAAAGCCTTTCGCCACCAGCCACGCCTTGTACTTCTGGATACTTCCATCTGGCTGTCTTTTAATGCGGAATATCCATCGACATCCAATTGGGTCTGCTGCTGTTGAGGGGTCTACAAGCTTCCAAGTTTTGCACTTCATTAGGGCAGCATACTCTTCATCCATAGCTGCCTTCCACTGTGGTGAGGTAAGAGCCTGAGCAACTGAAGAGGGCTCCACTTGTGTGAGATCAGGTGAGGAGGAGCAAAGCTGGGAAGAGTATGTCTTGGGCTTGAAAATACCCACCTGACTTCTGGTTATCATAGGATGAGTGCGCCCAATCTTTGCTTCAGGCGCAGGAACATCACATGATGATTGTTCAGTTAACCCTGCATTACTTAAGAAAAACTCAAAAGTAGAGTTAGAGATACAAGTGTCAGCAGTGAATGGGCAAGAATCAGTACAAATAGGACTGGCAAATGACTCAATTATGGTTGATGGAGAGGTTGAGGTAGGCTCGGATGGAACTGGAATTGGAGGAGGAGATATAACAGTGGCTGACTCTGGAACTCTCCCTTGATGAGTGGACGAATTAGATTGAAGAGGTGAGGACTCACAGGAACTTGATGAGGGTACTGCTGTGGCTGGGGAATCTGTTGAGGGTACTAATGTTGTGGGTGCTGGTGTACTAGGGGGTGACTCATGAGGAATTTCGAGAGGTACTGGTGGATGGCGCACATGAATAGGAATAGTGATAAGTTTGGTTGTATGAGGAACTGACGCCTTTAGATTTGAGTCCTTATTAAAAAATAGCAACTGATAAGGAAATTCAAATTCGTCAAAAACTACATGCCTTGCTACATAAAGTTTTTCAGATGGACAAAGGCACTTGTATCCTTTGTGGTGTGGTGAGTAACCCAAAAACAGACACTTGTGAGTCTTAAAGTCAAATTTGTGTGGTTGGTAAGGTCGGAGCTGAGGAAAGCATGAGCATTCAAAGATTTTAAGGAACCTATAGTCTGGAGCTCTATTGTTCAAAAGTTCATAGGGTGATATGTATTGTGTGGTGGCAGAGGGCAGCAAGTTAATGAGGTGAGTTGCAGTGAGGCAGGCTTCATCCCAGAATTTTAGAGGCATGGATGCTTGAGAGAGAAGGGTTAGAGCAGTTTCAATGACATGCCGATGCTTCCTCTCAGCTTTCCCATTCTGTTCATGGGTGTATGGGCAGCTAAGTCTATGTGCAATCCCATTCTCAATCAGAAATTTGGTAAAAGCTTGTGAGGTATACTCTTTGCCATTGTCAGTTTGAAGTGTTTTAATCTTATGCCAAGTTTTATTTTCAATCAACAACTTGTATTGGACAAATGCTTGCAGGGCTTGGCTTTTGTTTTGGAGAAGATACAAACAAGTATATCTGGTTTTGGCATCAATAAAAACAATGTAGTATTGAAATTCCGAAATACTGGTAATAGGAGAAGGACCCCATATATCTGAAAAGATTAACTCTAGAGGGTGGCTATAGACTGTTTGAGAATCAGAAAAAGGAAGATTATGAAGCTTTCCTTGGCAGCACGCATTACACAAGTAGTCTTTGGTTAAAAATTTGCTTTTATTCATATAGCCAACATTACAACTTTGTAATACTTTTTCAACAATTCGTGCACTTGGATGACCTAACCTCTTGTGCCACATATCAAACTCATACACTGACTTAGCATTACAAACAGTGCCTACATTATTAGTGTTACTTGCTACTGTAGAACTGGATGTAAAGGAACTGAGGTTACAGACTCTATGAGGGGATGACAGATGAGGGTTCTTAGACCCCGAATTGCCTGATTTATTGCTTGACGGTGCTGCTCGTGCAAGCACTCCAACATGCTCAAACTGGTATAACCCTCCTCTAAGAGACCCCTTTAACAGAGTTTCCTTGGTCTCCTGACATTTTACAAAACAATCAACAGGATGGAATTCAAAAAACACATGATTGTCAAGAGCAAACTTGGCGACACTTATTAGATTTTTGGTGATGGAAGGTACATGAAGCAGATTTAATAGTTTAAAGTAGTGAGGGTTGGTCTCATTGAACAGTATAGTTTTGTCAATACTATTTATACTCATACCTTGGCTATTACCTGTTAGCACTTGATCTGTTCCTGCATACTCTAAGCCTGTAATCAAGTTGTTTGCATCAAAGGTCAAATGATGTGAAGCTCCGGTGTCCAGGTACCAGGCTTTGTCAGTGAGAGGTGTTGCTGCAGGTGTAGTGGCTAAGAGAGCTTGAGCTTGCTGGTCTTGTTGTGGCTGGTGGAAGGAAGAGGGAGGTGGTGCTGGTGCATTACCAGTAGTCTGATGTGGATTCTGAAAATTGTGATTGAAGTGGTGGAAGCATTCCCACACATTGTGCCCAAATCGATTGCAGAGTTGACACTGTGGCCTGGAGTTACCATAGAAACCTGATCTACCACCTCTAAAGCCACCTCTTCCCGGAATCTTCCTCTAAAATTCTAACCTCTACCTTGAAATTGTTGTTGCTGCTGTTGAAAATTAGGTTGATACATTTGATAGCTAGGTTGCTGACTTTGTGACCTTAGATCTACATTTTGTGCTAAATTCACCTGCATTGTGCCTAAAACAGTCCTTTTAAAACGCTCTACTAGTTCTTCCTGGCCCACTAGTAGCGATTCTACTTCACTCTCAGTTATTTCATCAGCTCTAGCATTAATCATAGTTATAAACGCACTATAATCCTCATTCAAACCTTGAGTCATAGCTTCTACAAATTCCTCACTTGAAAGAGGTGCACCTAGGACAGAGAGAGCATTTGTGACCTTCTTGAGCTTAGACATGTACTCCGTTACAGAACCTTGTAGCTTGATGCCTTTGATCTGTGTTTTGAGTTGCTTCACATTTGATTTCAGCCGTTTTGCAAAGTATTCCTCTAATTTGTACCAAATCTCACATGCAAATTCACAATTCGCTACCTGACTTGTGAAGCTCGGATCTATTGAAGCAAATAGCCAAGACACCAAGAATTGATCGTCCTGCTCCCAATCGAGGAACTCCTGAGTCTCGATCTCTACTTGGCGATCTCCGTCGGTCCTGAATCGCTTTGGTATCTTCATCGGATTGAGGTGTTCCTTGAGTCTGTTGGATTTGATGAACGCCAGCGCTTGCCGTCTCCAAGGTATGAAATTATCTTCATCCAGCTTGAATGAAACTGTGTTTATTGCCCGCGCACTTGAGATTGCGGAAGCTCGAGGCTCGCTCGGAGTAGCCATGGATCAGAACCTGAATGCCCTGATACAATGGGAGGTATCAGAACTCTTCAGAGAAGAGAATGAGAAACACCAGCGGAGAGGGAGAGAGAGAGAGAGAAAGAGAGAAAGATCTAGAAAACTCTTTTCACAGTGTGTGAATCAGAGAAAATGATTTCATTTACTAATTGTTACATTGACTCTTAGTCTTATATAGTAGCTCTTATAGTAACTACTAACAACCACTAATTGTTCTCAATATTAGCTAACTAACTCTGCCAGCTCAACTTACTGACTCAATTGCTATTTATCCCTAACAGTATGAGAGATTAAGAAATGAAAGATAGTAAGAATCATAACATGTATAAGTTATAGAATTTTTGAATATTTATAAATAAAATTTTTTATAATTATTATTATGACACTTTTAATATACATGTTTATTACATTTAATTAGTACTTTATGTTTTAATTGAATAATATAGGTAAGAGCTTTTTTATTTTTTAAAAAATTTTTACTAAAAAATGATTGGTTAATTCTTATTTTTTGTCAAATTATTAAAACTACTAATGTGACATTATTAGTAAAGAAAAGATAACTCATATGTAGAAAAAATTGGTTTATATGTTATAAATAAATAGATATTGGATACTCGTTGGATTTTTTTTCTATTATCTTGAATTTTTACATGTTATGAATATAGTTTTGGTTTATATGTTATAAATAGATATGTATTGGTTTTTATGTTATAATTTATAAATATAGTTTTGGAGTTAAACAAAACTCAAACCTATATGAAACTGAATTTGCAAATTTTAGTGTGAGGGAGATGTTACTTTTACCAGAATATCTATATTTGTTGAAAACGAATGCTTAAATATTTGTCTACTAAAAGAGGTCAATTTTTTATTTTTTTAAATTGTTATTGGTGTTTTTGTTAATATTATAATATTTTAATATAATACACTGATATAAAATAAAAGGAAATTATTAGTAACGATTTTAAATAAGACAAAAAAATAAAAGAAAGTAAACAGTGAATCACGATTTCATATAAGAGAAAAAAAAAATACAAAATCGTAAGTCACGATTTTAATTTTTTTAATTTTTAAAATTGTAATTTAGAATACACCTATTTCAACTCATATCAACGTATTATACAACTCCATCTATGGCATAAAAACATGGATTTGGATTCTCTAAAGTTTGAATTTTACTTTAGAGAGTAAAGTGTGATCTTTCACCATTAATTTCATAGGTAGGACCAAAAATAAATATGAAAGAGAAACTATTCAAGGATAGAAGATCCCACTTTACTCTCTAAAATAAAATTCAAACTTTAGAGAATCCAAATTCTAAAAACATAACCAGCGGCTAAAAGAGATTGAAAGACTAAAGTTAACAAAATGCAGGTTGCAAACCTGCAATTGTCACTACAATTGACTCAATTATTAGCACAAAGCTGAACTTTAATTTTTTTAGCTCAATTATTCTGCACTCAGCCAAAGTAAAAAGGTCTGAATAGTTGCTTCTGCATTCATCTTCATATATAGAAAACCTACATCTTCACATACAGTTGCTTCTACTCCTTTATATTATTATTATTATTATTATTATTATTATTTAGACTTGTTTCACATCAGTTGAAACATACGAACAACCTACATGTATGTGCATGTGAACCATGAAAAGGAGGAGATCAGAAAAATTCCTGTTATATTTTGAGATCATAGCTATATTCTATTGACATCATCATCAAAATTTTCTGCATATATATTTCTATCAACTCCATTTTAATTAATTACTTAATATTGTTTCAATAAACTTTGTTACTTTCTATCTGTTAGTGCAAACTAAGTTACTGCCTATACAGTACGGAAGGCATTTCAATATCACTCAAAACACAGTACAAATGGGTTTTCTATATGGTTTTTCTTGCTGCTTCCAATCTTCTTCTGGTGATAGAGGAACACGTATCTTAGAAGAGCAACCATCATCCATTATAAGTCAACTCTGCCGTCAGTTTTCACTTTCAGAGATGCAATCAGCAACAAATAACTTCCATAATTCTTTGAAAGTTGGAGAAGGCTCCTTTGGCAATGTCTACAAAGGTTATCTGGAAAACAGTTCTACACCAGTTGCCATCAAACGGTGCAAGAAGGATTCAGTTTTTGGTCTTTCCAGCTTGAAGAATGAGGTTGTCCTGCTTTCTCAGCTGCAACACCCCAATCTCATCTCCTTAGTTGGATTCTGCATTGAAGGAACCGAGTTGGTTCTTGTATATGATTACATGTCTAATGGTTCCATTCGTGATCATCTTCATCGTGGGAACATCGATCCACTTCCATGGAAGAGGAGGCTTCAAATTTGCATAGGAGTGGCGCGTGCACTGCACTATCTTCACACAGGAGCCAAGTACACTATTATCCACCGGAACATTAAAACACGTCTCATCCTTTTGGATAGTAATTGGGAACCAAAAGTTTCAAGCCTATTATTGTCCAAAAGGGGAGCACTTAGTACTTCAAAGTCATTGACAAGGGTGAAGTCAGATGTGAAGGGAACATTGGGGTATCTTGATCCGGAATATTACAACACAAGTATGTTGACTGAAAAATCAGATGTATTTTCATTCGGCATAGTTCTATTAGAAGTTGTGAGTGCAAAGCGGGCAAAAGAGGTTAACGGAGAATACTTTCAAGGCTTTAATCAGTCACTGAGGTCATATGCAAATGAAATTGTTGATGCAATTCTTAAGTCTAAGATTGATTCAGATTGTTGGAAAACATTTGTTGACATCACTAAGAGATGCTTGCTTTTGGAGGGAAGGGAGAGGCCAGACATGGGAGAAGTGGAGGTGGAACTTGAACATGCACTAAAATTGCAAGAGGAAGCTGATGCCAAGAATTAACTGCTATAAACCTGGTAAAAAATATGATTTCCTTAGTTGAGTGGTTTGTCTGAATTTTCAGAAGATATGTTTGGCAGATTTAGTTCTAAAATCAATCACTTGTTTCAATCCCATTAGTGGCTGTTCATGTAGCAGATTAAGAAACAAAAAACAAGAGTTGAAGTTTGTGCTTATGTTAGTTTCATGTAACTGTCTGTGCTCTTATCTTATCCCATAATTTCATTTTTTCCAAGTAAATCCTTGCAAATATAGACCAATGAAGATTTAACGTAAAAGTTACTTGGGTATTTATGTCTAAGGAAAACAGCAACAGTTTAAGTGGATTTTGAAAAAGTAAATAAATAAATAAAAATGTAATACAAGAAACTTGTAATACAGAAGGTCCTGTTCCATTCTCATTTTTGACTAGGAGAGTTCATCATGACAAGGTCACACCCAACCCATAATAAGTGAAGAAAATGACAGTAGCACAATTGCAGTCAATCAAGGGAATCATAATGGAATTGGAAACCAAACAAAAGAACTCACCTTTTTAGCTCTCTTATTATATGAGAATCTAACGAGATAAGGAACTACCTTAAAAGAACCATTGAGATGGAGTAGTAGATTACTGATTACAACAATTGAGAAAGTTCTGAAATTTTGTCTCTGCTTTCATCTTCAGCAGATCAGTACTCAGGTACTTGACTTTTCCTATTTAAAAAAAAAAAGGGTAACTTTTGATATTGGTTCACTAATTTTGGTCTTTGCTTCATAATTCATTCCATAGAGGTGATTAGCTGTGAAAATCGGGATAAAATGTCAGTAGGATCTTTTTTTGTGTTTGATAGCCAAACAGGTATCTCAAATTGGAATCATGCTTCTCAAGTGTATAAGCTTTCCTGTTTCAAAGAAGACAAGCTCATCCAAGAATCACTCTCCAACGGTTATAGAATTGTTATGCCATCAATTTTCCCTGGAAGATCTTAAAAGATCAACCAACAACTTCAACCAGAAATTAATAGTTGGAAAAGGAGGTTTTAGCACTGTATACAAAGGATGTCTCAAACACAATGGTGGATCAGACCATACAATTGCATTAAAGCTCAAGTGTTGCAACTCCAACCAGCATTTCCTCGAGTTCATGAAGGAAATTGAGTTGCTATGCCAGCTTATCATCCTAATTTGATCTCTCTTGTAGGATTTTGCAACCATGAAAAGAAAAAGATTATTGTGTATGAGTTCATGTGCAATGGCTCTCTTCATGATCACCTATACAATAGGGACAAAAAAGCACTATCATGGCAGAAAAGGCTAGAGATATGTATAGGAATCGCGCGTGGACTACACAACCTTCATGCTGGAGCCAAGCGCTCTATCTTTCATTGTGACATAAAACCTAGTAACATCCTTTTGGATAGCAATATGGTGCCTAAGCTCTCAGACTTTGGGCTTTCATTGCAGGGACCACTATCAACTTCCAAGCCAAAACCAATTGCAGTAGACTATGTTGCAGGTAATTGATTTATTTATTCAATTTTATAAGCTTACTTAAAAGAATGTAATTAAATAATTCAAATAATAATCTCACTTTTAGGTACATTTGGATACTTAGCCCCTGAGTGTTTCCAACGCCTGACCGTTACAGATAAATGTGACGTTTACTCCTTTGGTATGGTTCTACTTGTAATGGTATGCATGAAGGAGAAGGATTTGTTTCTTAACAAGGCCAACATGTTAGGTAACCAACATTTGGAGGGGAAGAGTGAAATCAAATACTTAGAAAAGTTCATTGATGATCAAGTTCAACCATGGAATGTAATAGCCTTTACGCAGCGATTCCCAATCGAAGAGATCATTGATCCAACACTCAGGGGAAAGATTGCACCAGAGTGCTGGGAAGTATTCATGGATGTTACAAAAAGATGCTTGATGCATGAACCTGATGAACGACCAACAATGGGTGAAGTAGAGGTGTTGCTTGAGTATGCTTTGTTATTGCAGTCACAAGCAGATATCAAAAAGAACAATGGTTGTTATTCTTTATCATCCACCACCATTATAAACTTAGGTGAAGTCATTTGTATGCATGATATTCATTTAGAAGAGCTGATATTCCATCAGTTTTCTCTAGCCGATCTTAGGCGAACAACCTTCGACTTTGAACGCAGAGTCATCGGCAGAGGAAGCTTTGGTACAGCATACAGAGGTCGTATCTTACTAAATGGAGCTACTTATCATTCAATTGCAATTAAGAAGTTGGATTGGTCATCTATATGTGATAGTGATATACAGTGGAATTTAAAAGATATTGAGAATATTTCCCAACTTCGCCATCCTAATTTGGTCTCTCTTTTTGGATTCTGTGATGAACTTGATGAGAAGATTCTTGTATACATGTATGTTCCCAATGGATCACTCCATTACCACTTAAATTGGAATGAAGAAGCTCTAACATGGAAGAAAAGACTAGAAATATGCATTGGAGTAGCAGAAGGATTGAGCTACCTTCACACAGCATCTATTTTTCACCATAACATAAAACTCAGCAACATCCTTTTGGATTATGATATGGTGCCCAAACTCTCAGATTTTGGGCTCCCCTGGTCCAAGAAAATTGATGCAGGTGACTTTTTATTTTCATTTTTATCTTCTCAAAGCAAAAATACTTATTTAATCATTTGTTGTTGTTAATCACTCACCAATTCTGTGGCTTATTACAGAAGATTATGCTGCTCCGGAGTTGTTACAAGGACATGATTTCACAGATAAATGCGATGTTTATTCGTTCGGTATAGTTCTCTTAAAAGTTGTATTAACAAACAAGCTACCAATTGTTGAAGGGGTTATTTATCTCAATCTAGAGGGAAAGATTGCACCACAGTGTTTGGAAGTATTCTTGAATATCACAGAATGCTGTTTGAAGTATGAAGCAAATGAGCGACCAACAATGAATGAAGTGAAAACTCAACTTCAACAAGCTCTGGCACTGCAAGAGGAGGCAGATTCCAGCACAAGTGGTGATTACAACTTGTTATCTGTGATCTTTGATCCTCCGGTTGGTGGAAGCATATATTATTAAGAACATTGCAAGTGTGAGAAGGGATTGAGAATTGAAAAAGTAAATTTTATAAACTAAATAGTATATAATAATATGAAATTATGAATCATGTGAACCACTTATATGGTTCTATACTTTTTGGTAATTTCACCTCTCACAGAAGAACACCCTTCTTTGATATTTCTGCCACCACCTTCAGGTTATTTTCCATTTTCACATGTTATTTATTCATCAAATTAAGTTCATTTATGTTGAATCTTTTTAACCATTAATGAATTCTGAGCTTAAAAAGAAGTTCCTTCATCCCCTTTCTCTTATGCTTATTAATGAAGGTAAAAGATAATAGTAATGTTCTAGGTACCACTTTAATGATCAATGATTTGATAATATTTTATTTGTAAGATGAATAATAGAATACAAAGCAAGGTGTTTGTGGAATCTCAATGAAACTAAAGCTTTATTCCCTTATTAATTCTATAACTGATTTCACAAAGCAGAATGTATATTAGATTTTAGAAAATTGACGTGTGTGAGTCCCAATAGAACAGAAATAACCATTAGTCTAATCTATCTGTACATGATTGACAGTGTCTCAAATTGTCATAATGGTTCTGAAATGTTTATGCTTTGGTGATTGGAAGAAGGGGAATGCAAGTTGTTTATGCCATCCCTTTTCCTTTCATGATCTTAGAAAGTCAACCAACAACTTTGACCAGAAACTAATAATTGGAGGAGGAGCCCTTAGTAAGGTTTATAAAGGTTAACTCATAATAATAATAATAATAATAATAATAATAATAATAATAATAATAATAATAATAATAATAATAATAATAATAATAATAATAATGGTGCTGCTGCAACTGATTATATGGTGGCATTGAAGGTGATGACTGTTCCCCTTGAATTCAAGAAGGAAATCGAGATGCTATGTCAGCTTCGTCACCCAAATATAATCTCTCTTATAGGCTTCTGCCACCATGGAAAGGAAAAGATTGCTGTGTACGAGTACACAGACAATGGATCACTCCATGATTACTTGAGTAACAAGGACAAAGAACCACTGTCATGGAAGAAAAGACTAGACATCTGCATCGGAGTAGCACATGCTCTACACTACCTTCACTCTGGAGTTAAGCGGTCTATCTTTCATCGTGACATAAATCCAATTAATATTCTTTTGGATAAGAATATGATGCCAAAACTTGCCATAATGTGTTGAACTACTTAATTCAACATGAAGACCACATTCTTGAGGAGACACTAGATCCAATTCTGAAAGGAAAGATTGCGCCAGAATGTTGGCAAGTATTCACTAGTGTCATACAAAGTTGCTTGGAGTACGAAGCAGATGAGCGACCAACAATGGGGGAAGTAGAGGTATTGCTTGAGCATGCTCTCTCGTTGCAGCAACAAGCTGATATTATAACGAATGCTGCTCGCTATACCTTATCATCCACTACCCCTTGTTATTGTCAACAGCCATATAATGATCATGAATCACTACCCAGATAGTGCTGGATATTTTTTTACTCCAATCATTAGACTTCAACAGCTACACTCACCAAATCAATAGGTTTTATGGCTGCTCTGTTTTCTTTTCTTTATTCTCGCTCTAAAAACACAGTACTTATAGATCTAACATAGGTTTGCACTAAATGAGGCGTATCCTGTTGCACTTGATTTGTGGTGATCTATCGATCAATATGTAACATATCAAATAGATTAAGCAAAGAAAGAATACGAAGAACTTATTGCTAGTACAGGTTATTAACTTTTGCTTTGCAACGTTAACCTGCATTTTGCTTCAACGATCAATGTCCCAGAAATCAACGCAAACTAAAGCTGTGCTTAGAATAAAGTTTAATCAGGTCTTAGTTCAATGAATTAGCCACTTTCGTTTGTGAATTTATAATTGCAATTGTACAGTGATTTACATTAAAAGTACTGCAATATTAGCAATAAACTAGGAAGTACCTTAATAAAATAAAGTTGAAAGCCATACATATATATAAATGTAAAATTTACACCACTATAGCAATTATATCAACATGCTACAAGGTTTCATTACCAGATAGAACAAAAGATAAGGTGATAATAGAAAATTTAACGTGGTTCAATTAACCTACCATGAAAGAAAGACCTAGGAGCACATGCTCTATGAACAATGAAGAATTCAGGTGGCAAACACAAATATTCCGTAGTAATTTAGAAAGCAAATTCAGTGTAACAGTAATAGAGTTGGCTTTAGAGAGAAAATTAGACTAAAGAGAGCGAAGAATTTGAGAAGAAGAAAGGAGAGCAGAGGGGGAATTTCAGAAGGGAGTGAGGTTACCACTGCATAGTTACCACGCAAAGTCATCCAGGGTTCTATTAATGACCCTCCCTCTCGTGCTTCTCCTGATTTCTTGAATTGAAGGATCGTTTGACAGCTGTCCATTCCCAATAACAACCTTTTCCCTCTCACTTGTTGGTGCTGATTCTGCATGACCTTCATTCACGTACCGTTTTTCATCTTTATTCCTTACATTCTCACTAGGGACTGGCACGAGACTCTCTGTGTATACAATGTAGTTTGTGCCATACTGAGACAACCGACGAGAACGATCTTTAAAATGTTCCAGATCACTATAATCAAAACATTTGAGTTGGAGGAGCTCTCCTCTGACATTATATTTGGCAAACCTTAAGTAGAGATCTATAGATTTCAAAATAGAATCTAGTGCAACAATGTCACTACCATTGGATAAGCATAGAGGCCCAGACCGTCCCCGAGAAATCTGATAGAAAGTCCAAGATGAATGCACTTTGTATTCTTTCATCACCCATATGTTAGTTTTATCGCGATCATAAGAATACAAGGCCAGGCACCCTCCTAGTAGGACAAGATGAGTGGGATTGAGATAACCCATCACTTGTTCAGGCATAGAGATAGTTGAGAAACTCCTTTCCTTCAAATCAAATATAAGAATACTATAAACTCCAACACTAAGGGTACAGGAGGACCAATGAATAGCGCCATTCAAGAAGAACCCACGAGATTTCCAGTTGCTCCAACCCAAGGGTTTGGAGAGTGCAAAATCAACATTAATCCATGAATTGGTTCTCAAAGACAGGCAATCAAAGTGCTCATGGCCATTCTTATCCTGAGAAGCTACAACAACTAAGTAGTCATCCTGTGAGGCATCGTAACCAAATCCATACAAAATCGCACTATAGGGAAACATAAACCACTTGCGATGACTACGAGAAACAATGTGAGAGTAGGATACTCTTTTGCTGGATCCAGTCACTGGATTCCATACCACAAAAAAATGCGGGGCTCGGTGTAAGAGAACAAGCCCTCTGCAGGAGCACATAACTTCAAAATCATAACGTGTTTTCATCTTGAAAGGGAGAGATACCTCTTTTACTGCAGTAGCACAATTGTAGTCGTGAAATACTGCGTCAATGTCAACGGAGCAAGCCTTGGTGTAGTCATCTATGAAGAGGCATACATGGGTGGGTGCCGCAGAGAGGTGAACATGCGCAAAGTCGGGATCGGAAATGAGAGTGTTCCAAAACTTCGAAACGCACTTCAGGCGAGCAAGATATTTGAGCGGAACCCTCAGTAGGATTATGTGAATCAGCTCAAGAGTAAGAATGTCCTGAATGCTCTTGCTCTTGTGATTCTCATCCTGCTGTTGCTTCTTCTTCTCCATGGTCGATTGCTGTTTTAGTTTGTTCCCCGTGTGCTTCTACTGCTTCTTCTTCTTATCCATGCTTGATTGCTTGTAATGGAATGCAGTGCTTTGAAATTGCCGAGTGCTAGGGCCAGAGGTTTTGTCACTTTTGTGATTTTCTCAACTGCTTTGGAAACAGAGGACCGAAGGGAAGGGGCGCGGATTCGGTGTGCCGAAATTCTTTGGCACACCAGTGCACATGATGTTTATGTTTGGCTGATCGGTGCGCTATTTGAGGGTGGCCGTCGGATCTCTCTGTTTTTTCAATCCAATGGTAGAGATTACTCTTTCTCTCTCCTCCTATGATTGGTTAGTGGTGTAGGTGTGTCAGAGGGGTTAGTTTGCAAATTTCACTTTGTAGCGGGTTATTTTTGTTGCAATAAAAAATTAGTTGGGTTTATGTAGAATTAGTTTATCATGTTTTAAGAACTAAATTAATGGTTGTTAGTGATTCTGTTTAGCGCCAAATCAGAAATGATAGAGGAGGGCTGAGAGGGAAGGAAAAGCGCCATGGACGTCGTTTGACGCATACAAGATAAGCTGCGATGGATACGTATCCGTCACTGACCCGTCAATGGAGTAACGGAGTTGCAGGAAGCTTTCTCCCGCGGAGTCACACTGCAAAGCTGCCTGCTCTCCCAAATGCGGCCTCCGTCGCGACTCGTTGGTTCGGAGGATGAAGATCTGCATAGCGTCCTCGCCGGAGCTGGATTCGATCACCGTCGGATAACAATGAGTGATGTTTCGGCTAGATGCATGGCTTTGCCAGAGACGCCCAACAAGGAAGGATCGAAGCGGCGCGGGGATGGTGGGCGACAGGATGACGAAGGAGAAGCCCATGGTGTTATGGGTCGGGTGGGTTAGGTTAGAACACAGTTGGTTGAACTTGGGTCAATCGTGATGGGCCTCTGAATTTTTTTTCCCTGAGATGCACATTTTTTCTAAAACCAATGCTGGGCTCAAATGTTGGGCTATTAAAAGTGTTGTTAAAACTAGATAAATGGTCTAGTATGGTGGTCCTTTTCACCGCACGAGTTGGTGCGGTGTCGAAAGAGGCAAAGAAAGGAAACGGTGAAGGGGGTGCAGAGGTGCGGTCTTTGTCGCCAGACAGGGCATGATCAAGTTTCCTGCCACTTAAATCCCAACAGCAGAATGAACACACAAAAGGGTGCATCATACTTTAGTGGTGAGGGCGAAGGTGAAACTGGCACAAGGGAGGACTCGTCTGCGGAGGATGAGGCAAGACTTTGCCAACAAATTTGTTTAGTCGTCTTTTTCAATTAATGTATTGCTGTTCATCGATTCCTAGTTCATGGCTAACTGAAAGTATCGTTGTAGCTGGCATGGGACGATGCATCGGATGTTGCCTTGGACGAGGGTTATGATTCACAGGGCACAATTTGGTAACCATTCATTATTTTTAGTGCGCTCACAGCTAAATCCAGTGGGAACGTGGGTCTTCAAATTAGGCAAAGGTTTGGTGATGCAGCAGGTGTTTTAGTTTCTTAGAAGATCATGCGTGATGTTCTATGTTTGGACAAACAATAGGTAGCTATAGAAAACTGTTTTGGACTGTTATACTTCCAATTTGACCATATCCAGGCCGCTATATGACTTTATTTTGTAACGCTCTATATTTAAACTGGAAATTATTGTAGAGCATCCATGGTGCTGTATGAATTGAAATTGCAAATTAGTGTAGAGAGCATCCATGCTGCTGTGTGAATTGGAATTGTAAAGTAATCTAAGGAACACTGATATTTTGAAAAGTTCTTAGTTACACCGGTCATAAGATTGTATCATGTACAAAAAGAGTTAAGTCTAGCAGTTGCAACACATCAACAATCAGAACACAAAAAGTTGTTGCCAAATCAGAAAAGGCAATCCAAAATAACATGGTCAGCTAGTTCATCAACCCAGTTGGATTCATTCAAAATCAACAAATTGGACCAACAGCTCCACTTCTGGGTGGGTACTGGAGATCTCAAAGACGGCCAGCTTGGGCACACTTATGTTACACTTGCGCAAGAAACCCACCCACCCTTGGTTAATGGTGCCACAATTGCGCCTTCTTTTGCCCCCGTATTTGCTGTAGACGGCCCGGACGGAAATCTCCCCCGATCTGAGAGTGACCATGACACCATCGTTGACGTCGTCTCCAAAGTGCGGCACATTTGACTAGGCAAACCAAAATGGAGAAGGAGATGAAGTTAAGGACATGTGTAACATGAATGCAATGTGCATGCAGTCAAACAGAATGAAACGACAACTACTGACGATGGCATTATGAACAATTAGCATGCAATTGGGTGCTTCTTTCCCTAAACAATGGAATTTAAGTATTTAACAACAACATACATTACCAACAAATTTCTGTAATGAATTTGAAGTCAACAACCGATCCACCAGATAGCCAACCATTAATAATTAAGCAACAGCAGAGGACAGAAGATGTGGACCACGTAGAAGGGCACACATGCCAACAAAGTAAGGACCAGCGAAAGAACAACACTTTATGTAGACCAGGTAGGCCGCCACATTACTTTTAATAGAGGGAACAGCAGGGGAACAAAACAGATAATGCGGTCCCCAAAGTTAAACAACGTAACACGTGTATATATAGTGGAGAGGGAAAGCCATTACCAGGAAGTGGGTGCCCAAGAGCCTTTTTGTGATGTGCATGATGAAGAAGGGGTGCTCGGACCAAAATGTCTGCTCCACCTCAGCTGCAGCTGCGCTCCTGGGGACATTGATGCACCCCGTTCGACGTCGGGGCGCTTCAGGAGCGCGTGTACGGTTCCGTGGAACCTTCGGGGGTGTGACGTCGTCGGATTCATCACCGGACGTAGCATACGTCCTCTCCACACCCGGTGACTGAAAGATGCGAACGCTGAAGTCGTCTCTGCCCTTGTGCTTGAACAGCAGAATGTTAGATGGTTGTAGCTTGTATTCACGATAGAACCTTTGCCATCCCCTGCCGAGAGTGATCTCTTTCCACCCATTGGGTCTGCATGCAATCTTGTAGGTATGGTTTGACCCATCGGCGACCGTGACGTAGAGATGGTTGCTACCTTTGGGGAGGAGCCCATTCGGTAATGGTAGACGCTGCATATAAGGGCACATGAGGAGTCGGCGTAAGAGATAGAACAAAATGCGGAGAGGAGAGTCAGAAATAATGGAAATAATAGAAGAGCAAGCTTTAACCTACCATCGGTCGCGACGGCTCTCCTGCCGCTTTGATAACCCTAACGACGTCACCTTTCGCGTGTTCTCGTACCATTTTCTCGTCCAGGCACCAACAGAGAAGAAGGGGATATTCTTAGTTAGGAGAACACCAACAGAGTGGACAGCGTGTGAATTGAGCGGATATGAAGGGTGAATCCTATCTAATTAATTAATTTAGTCAGAGTTCCACCCCTTAGCACTGTGTGCCATCACCCTTCCATGAAGTCTTCCTCGAGAAGCCAAAAAGTTTCGTGCCTGATGGGTCAGATGGGAATGTTTTTTTTTTGTGGTTGTGTTAAGCGAGACTTTGGATTTTAAAACAATTTTGTCCTGGCTCCGTCTCCATTAGAAGGCCATAGCCCATAACCAATCGGTACGCACAAAAAAACACATGGAACCATATATTGTGGGTATAAACTTGACCATTAACTTGACCATTAACTTCAACCTCTCGGACCTGACCCCGAAGAGGTCATCCGAGATTTTCCCAAGCCTAGCCTCCCAAATTTCCTCTCTCCTGACAAGTTCGGCCTCAACGAAGTCACATTCCAAGGACTTCTAATCTGTACGGACGATGTCGATCAGCTTGGACATTGGCTGTTCTGTGAGGTAGACGGGACTAACAGCGTGGTCGGTGACGGTCTCCTTAGACATTTTCTCGGAGGTACACAGCGGAGAGAGCATTGGATGGTGGCAGGAAATAAGGAGGGGGATAAGGATAGACAGAGAGGTGAGAGAAGGAGTTACAGCAGAGAAGAACTGGGAAAGAAGAGATAACAAATTTAATGTAGTTTTAAATTTAAATTTAAAGTTATTTTTCAGCGTTCAGGTTTTAAACATACGTTTAAGATGTCTTCGATTCCTGTGCCAAACCAAAAAACGAAGCATCGGTTACAGTGGGCGTAAATGAAGGCGTGCGTGGCACGGTTCCTGACTTATCTGGTGAGCCGTTTTGCAGTATATAAGTTCACTACCCAGTTTTCCTTCATCGCGTCTGGTGATCCATACTAACGACGGTCCTCCTGTAAACTTCCCCTTCCACCACCTATTCAATAAATTTAGATCAAATAGGATGAGATCTAGTGCAACCATCGAGAAAGGCAGAATAGGAGAGAAGGCCGGATATGGGAGAAGGAAAGAGAAACGGAAAGGGAAAGGGAAAGGGGTCCCACCACGCGTCTGTCTGCTGACTCTTCTGCCTCGCGAAATATGGGAGAGAATTGCATCAAGGGTTGCGTCGTCCTCGATCCAGGATCTGTTTAACATGCAGGCAACCTGCAAGGTATTTTTGGACACAGGCCGCTCATCTGCGGTGTACAAGGTGGCCTCCATGACGGAGATACCTGTCGTGTTCGGTTATGACTTGGAGGACCGTCCTGAGGATGGGTTCCTTTATGTAAGCGCGCGCGCAGGAAATCTGGGCGCTATATTCCGTATTGGGATGAGAGAATTCTGCTGGATGGGCCGACACGTCGCTGGGGTCGACACCCTGCTTGAGGCCGCCGAAGCGGGTGATGTCCAAGCCCGCTACATGTGTGCGATGCTGCTGCTGACGCCAGGTGTTGGGGACGGGGCGGACGCTGGAAGGGGGGGTTGAAATGTATGAGAACGTGCTGGCTGCTGGAAAAATCAAAATGTGCAGAGAACTCTTCGGGCAGTTGTTCACAAATCCGCTGATTGGGGTGCACCCGTCGGATCTAGGGAAACCCGTCGTCTGCCGGTCAAGCGTCTGCCCGACCCGCGGAACCATGGGTGCCGCCAACGATTCCCCGACTGTGTCCTGCGTCCACTGCCTTGCGGAGTTCGAGGTGTTGCATTTCTTTAGTCTATTTACTTTCAGATGAAGTTTCGCTGTAACCAAAGTTGAATGTATTTCATTGTTAATGAGTCGGGTGTTTGGGTTGGGTGGCCTTGTAAATCCCCGCTTTCATGGACCAGATAAGTGACATATTCGAACCGATGCATATCACCGTGTTCAAACATTTAAATGGTCACACGCATAACCTTCGATAGAAGCACTATTTCATAACTTCATTAGCTAATAGGCCAAGCCGAATAAATAAAAAAAACGCGCCATAAAAGTTCAATATTAGCGTTGGGACTAAACAGTACAATAGTAATCCTAAACATACATTGCAGGGGAGGGGAGGGGTCGGTTTATGGTGTCTCCATTCCGTTGTTGCACTGACCCGTAAGACCTGAGACTTCACCTGTCTAGCAAAACGTCGGCCATCTGCCGTATGATTTAATTACGATAAATGCTTCTTTAATCAATATAATTATTATACTATATGAACGCATCGGTAAACGAAAACATCTAGGGAAAAACGTATGCGGTACTGAACCACGGGCAACCCCCCTCCCCCTACCCCCCAACGGTAGTATATTAAAAGCAAAATGCCACAAGGGCATCTACAAATTCGTCCATCCTCCTTTTGTAATCTCCAATAATCCATCCACGAAGTCCCTCCAAATGGCCGGAAGTTCCCAAAAGGACAAAACGAAACTGGAGGTATCCATTCAGCACGAGTGTCTGCCGAATCTTCTTCCTCTCGAAATATGGTCGAGTATTGCCACAATGGTTGCATCGAATTCGATTGAGGATCTGTTCAACATGCAGGCGAGTTGTAGGTTATTTGCATCTGCATGCAATTCCGACGCCGTGTACAGGCATGCCTTGGTGTCGGTGTTGCCGATCGCTTGCTTCCTCGACTACTCCGGGACGCCTGCAATGACATTTCTGCGTCGATGCGCCAGAGCGCGGAATCCGGCCGCTATGCTCCGCATTGGGATGTCTCATTTATTCTGGTGTGGCCACCGCAGAGGTGGTATGCGGACCCTGACCGAGGCAGCAGAATTGGGCGATGTAGAGGCCTGCTACATCTCTGCGATGCTGCTTCTGTCGCTTGGTGACAAAACAGATGATGAGGTCCGCCGTGGATTCAAATTTTTTTGCGTCGTTCGTGAGTCCGGCGCAGTCGTAAGGTGCAGGGAGGTCTTCACGCAGGTGTTCGCCGGCCCGTGGTCCAATATACCCCCGGCGGACCCAGAAGAGTCTGTGTCATGCCGTTCCGGTAGTTGCTGTACCCGTGGGACCATTGGTGATGCGAGCGATCTGTCTAGTGTGGCGTGTGTGCAATGCCTGGCCGAATACGAGGTGCGGAAGTTCTTGGGGACTTATTGCGTTTAAGTAGTTTTGTAAACCCCGACGATGGAGATGCCGATCATGCTAATTGCTATGCGTACTGATGGTGTATTTTACCTTATTTTTGAAAAAAAAATTTTGTTAAAGAACAGTCTTTTCGATCAATTATCACGTGGAGTACACAGACGACGCAATTAAGTCGTATCTTGGCCATAACTTAGTCTGAATAATTCTTTCTTCTTGACTGGGATATGATCTGGACCTTGCACTATTGGAGTGACGTTTGAATGGACATAAGACTGTAGAGTTAATCAACCTTTTCCACCATCGGAAGGATTTTTTCTGGGGCTGGGTATTGAGATCGCGACAGGAAATTTATGCAAAATTGGTAACTTGGATAGGCAATAAGGATTGACCGAAAGGGGTCATGTAAAAAAAGGGTACGGGATAAATTTTTTATGAGCAATGATGATATTTGACGATGGTGTATAAAATCTGTACAGAGGTTGAACAACGATCATGTGGGTATGCTCAACTTGAACCACGGGATTGTATTCGCATAATATAACAGGGCCAGAGATTCAACAACCGTCCTTTAATGAACAAAATTTGCTTCAACATTTTAAGGAGTTTTTTATTATGTAAACACACTAAATGTATGTTTAGGGTTTTTTAGACAACACGACAGAGAACTAATCTGAATTTTGTTTCGATCAATGGCTTCGTATTTTTTGTTCATCCAAGCAATCTATTTTAAAAGACGTATTTCGTATGATATAAAAAAAGGACACCATGTCTGTATTAATTTGTTTTTATTAGGTATTAGCGTTTGGCTTCGTCGTAACGTAAATCCCTAATTGTGTTTCAACAAGCTAAGATCACAGAGAAAAGTATGCATAATTATATTATCCGGGATTAAGTTCCACTGCAGAAGATCAAAAGGGTGACAGAACAAACATAGGAAATAAAATGATCATACAGGCCTCGGCAGAAACAAAACATTCAGATATCTTGCATGTGCAGCAGGTCAAATTACTCCGGGCCCGTCTTCATTTTTCCCGGCTGGATGACCACCCCGATGGAGCAAAAAGTTATGTTTTTTCTCCAAATCATTGATCCTGCGTTCCAGGTCATGCCACGGTAGAGCCTCCACCTGTTCCCGTTCACGGCGCTTGGCAAGTTCTGCCTTTAATTCCTTTTCTGTGGCATCCAACTGATGAAGGAGCACATCATTTTTTCGCTGCTCTATTTTCAAATCCCTTTTAAGCCGTTGCCTTTACTGTACCCCTTCCTCCAGTTCATTCTTCTTTGCCTCGAAAACGAACTTGGCGGCCATCATCTCCACCTTCGCCTGCCTCAGTTCTGCGCCGGTCGTTACGAGTGCAGCCTTCAACCTCTCCTCCCTCCTGACCAGTGCTGCTTCAACGAGGTCATCTGCGGACTTTTCATCTACGCGGATGATGTCGATAAGTGCGTCAATTGAGAGATCCGCTAGGTCGTCTGGACTAATGGCGTGGTCGGTGACGGGTTCCTCCGACATTTTCTTGGGGGAAGAGGACGACATATGGTAGTAATAACGGAGAAGGGTGGACAGAGAATTGAGAGGAGGAGTTACGGCATGGAAGAAGTGAAGAATGGTTGGTACTTAGCAGGGTTAGGGTATGTCAATAACGGCCACGTATATTTATATTTATATATTATATTATGATGTAGGAAGAAAGTTGTTTGGTTTCTTTTTTTCCGTAACTAATGTGTCCACGTGTCAATAATGGGGTTTTATTTTCAGTAAAATAAAACATTAAATTATACTACTTCGATGGATAAAATAAAGAAAGAGAAGATAACATTTATTCAGCGAGTAATTAAGGTAGGCAACTAAAGCTGACATAAATATAACACAAATTTCGAACCATTTTTTAAAAAATTAAAAAGATATAATAATAGCACAAAACGTTTCTTTAGTGGCCGTGTGTCGTTTTGGTACCATAATCCCTGGCCCAAGTTGATTGCAAAATGGCTGGAGGTGCCGTGCCCGAAGATCTTAGTTAGTTTGACTTGGTAACGCTCGATGGTGTAAATTGGTTTAGGGGTTTTCCCTTGCCTGGATGCTCAGAAGTGGAAAAGTAGAGGTGTACTGTCACGCGGACCCCACGTTCAGGATTAAGCGTGTACTTCAAGCTGAAGTAAGTTCAGAAGCAGGTGTGCAGGGATACCATAGTCAGGGGTAGGGTAGGTGTACTGCGTCCCACTTAGATAGAAAGAAAAAAGATTTGTTCTGTCAATCAACATTTTACATTGAATCCAAATATATGGAAATTAAAAATTTATCAGTTAATGCGAATGTGATCATTCACGCTTTTAATTGTTTCATCTGATGCTCCTCGATATTAACCATTATCGATGAGCTTTGTTAAAATTGCAAACAACAAAAATGTATTTCACGTTCCCCATTTTCCATTTCCCATTTCCGAATATCGAGGCAAACTGGAACATGAAAACGAGACTGCCCACCGCCGTTTGGCAGCCCAAGAAAGACACTTCTTCTTATAAGTATATATAAATATGGGTATACGTACATACATTAAATGTATTAATTATCCGGTATTATCCTTTATCCATAACGTTGGGCAACGAAACGACTGACGCGCTGAGTTGTACTAATTAATTAATGTCAGTATATAAAATAATATATTATATACATATATATTTATAGCTAAATTAACTTTTATATACATATATATTAACGTTTTGGAAAATGGTATTATCGCGATAAGTTAATAATTCCTGATAATCCTTCAACAACCACCCTCCTGCTTCTGTCGAGCCCTTGCAAATGGCTGGATCTTCCAAGAGAAACAGAAAGGAAGGGAACGTGCCCCTCGAGCATGAATGTCCGCTGAATCTTCTTCCTCGCGATATATGGGTGAGGATTGCCACGAAGGTTGCATCGAATTCGATTCATGATCTGCTCAACATGCAGGCGAGCTGTAAACTTTTTCTGGATGCAGCGAGTTCCGAAGCTGTGTACCAACACGTGACGATGCGTGTTATACCGTTAGTGTCCTTTTTGTTTAACCTTGACCGGCCGGAGAAGAGGTTCATCGATCGTTGCGTTGAGGCAGGAAATGCGGATGCTATACTCCGCCGGGGTTGACGGAGTATTTCTGGATTGCCCGCCGTGGCATTGGGATGGAACTGCTTTCTAGGGCCTGGACGGAGGGCAGCGTCGAAGCAGGTTACCTGTATGCCATGTTGCTACTGTGTGATCACGGTAAAGAAGAAGAAATGCAAAGGGGTGTTGAAATGTTAGAGTCTGTCCGTTCTTCCAGAGACGTCGAAAGCTGCAGGGAGTTCTTCGCGGACATTTTCTGGGAGCGATGGGTTGACGAGAGACCATCGGATCCGAGAGATGCCGTGGCTTGTCGGTCCATCACTTGCACTACCCGCGGCACCATGGCTTGTGTGAACGATGTGTCCCGTGTCTCGTGTGTGCACTGCTTGGCGGATTACGAGGTCAGGGTTTTCCTAGAGATGTTTAGATTTTAGTGAACGTGGTTGGTTATCAACGCTTGTCAATCTGGCAAATTGTTACGAATCTATTTCCTGGTGGAAAAAATGGCATTTTGATCCAATAAAATAACATAATTACCTCGCATTGTTGTTCACGGATTACTAATTAGCTTCACCCGAAAATAGAAAACCAAAAAAAAGGGGTAACCACAAATGCTGCGAAAATTAGATGTAATTAAGAAAGCCGAGTTTTACGCGGGGGTTACAGAACATCAATAGAACAGCTAAAGAAACAAAGCAAATTAAGATTTGCAACATAGATCCCGTAGGTCATATATCCTCGACATCGTCTCCATTCTGCCCAGCGGTTTCATGATACTTTGAGCCGTGTGCCGTTGCCAGAACTTGACCATACACTTGGCGGACCAATAACCCTAGCTTTATCTCCACAGCCTCGAGACTGCCTTCCATTTCACACCACGGTGCCATCTGTTGCTGTTCCCTTTGACGAAGATCGGCAACTTCTGCTTTCAACGCGTTTTCTTTTTGTTCGAGTTCGCGAATTGTGGTTTGATGCTGTTCCACCTCCGTGCGCAACTTCTTTTCCAATCGGCGGCATTTATCCAGTTCATGCCTCCTTATACTCGCCCTGACTTTTGCGGTGATTGCTTCCATCCTCGCCGTCCTTGCTTCGTCTTGTGTACTTTGAAGACTATCACTCAAAAACCTCATCCTCCAATGGAGGGTGTGGATCAGATCTGCGGTCGGAGGTTCCTCGAGGTCGCTTGGAGTAATGGCGTGGTCGTTGAGGGATTACTGCGACATTTTCTCGGATGAAGACGAGGAGGTCTGCTAGACGACGAAAGCCCTTCAAGCAATGATTTTACCTCCCGGCAGAGAGGTTAGAGATAAAGGTAAGGATAAGTATGAAGTGACGAATGGTTATGACTTGTGACGGACTTGTGCATTGATATACATTAATCAAAATCAAAATTTAAGTTACGAATAAATACATTAGGTAATTAATACATTTTAATGTGGTTAATTAATGTACGTCTGCCATGCATTGAAAAGTGAAGATAATAATGCCCCTGGTGGTTTTATCAATAAAGAAAGAAAAACCCTGGGGAAACGTGTGCTGCATCGCTTGCGCAGAATTTGCAATGAATGCAAATCTTGGTAATGTGACGTTAGATTAGACACGACGGGCTGAAGGGCTATGGACTGCTATGAATAACGTGGCAGACGGGACTGGCGTTGAGTATATAAAAAAAATGATTACTTGGCTAGGCAATGGGGAGTCACCGAACGGGAGGTCAGTAACGGGGAACAATTGTATTTTCCATGAAGAAAATTTTTTATACGAAACAGAGAACACATAAATACTTCTCCTAAATAAAATGATTGCAAACGAGTCAAACAGCGGAAACAATCATTACATATTACATAAAACATATATTAGATAGGATAACCAAAAAAATATTGAGAACACAATCCTATCCTATTAGTCAAAGAGGTGGACAAACAGGATCAACTCATAATCTGCCCGACAATGCACGCACGGAATATGAGCAGCACCTCCATCACCATCGTTTACGTCCCACCCTCTTCCATAGCGTTGGTGGCGGTAAATAGCACCCATGTTTCCACGGGTTGGACATTCATGCGAAGAACAGACTAAATCCCCTGCGTTTAGCATTGGCAGGCGACGCAGGTGTGTCCACATCCCCTAGATAACGCCGCGGAACACCAATTTGCAGATTGTTAAGGCACCGGCCGCCTCAAGCTCACGAAATGTTTGTAAGCCCTTGTTCTTTGACTCGAAGTCGTCGCGTATCATCTGCATCATCGACACCGTGTACTGTGCTGCGAAATGGCCCTGGGCTGCGACAACGTGCATCGTTTCCATCCCCGCAAGAGGACACCCGCCGATGAAAAGGTCAGACACAGCAGACCGAAACAGAACTTCCAGGTGCCCGCTCCGTCTGCATCGCGCTAAGAAGTTTCTTCCCGCCTGGTGCATGGGACTCATACTCCACCACCGTTGGTCCTAAATTGGAATCGAGGCGCATCGGTAAACGAAATCCTCCTCCCCTGCGTTGCGTGCAGCGGTGCACAACATCCTGAGACTGCACAAGTCCCTGACGGACTGTACCGCGGTCCTCCCGGCAATTAAGGTCCAAACATCATGGGGAAGGTTGGCGGGGCCTGTCGGACGATACATCTCCTTTCCTTGTATTGAATGCTTGAGACAATTGATGAATGGGCCGTTAGGTGTAACCGGTCAACAACACAAACGCTCCAAGCAGTTATCGCAAAGGCTGCTGTTTACGGCGCCCGTCTTTATAGTCACCTGGTGCCGTTTGCGATCGAATCCCAATCGGTTGTGTACCGTGCCTCTACACCAACTCAGCCACACTCACATCGATTAGGGAGCCTGCCGATTCATTCCCGTCGCCTCGCACATGGCCTCCTTAGCAAACACGTCCCTTGTATTTAGAGTTTTTATTGTTGATTTTTTTTAACTTTACGGTCATTCACTTTACGACTTTCGTTTTGCCCATTTCGTCGCTCGGGGTTCCCAATTTCCTTTTTTTTTCTCCATATGTTTTGTAGTTCCCGGTCAACATATCCGAGTAATTGGCTAGATAATATAAATCCGTCAAATTCTTACATCATGGATATATAAAAAACAAAGCATTCACTAAACAATCCGTCAATACTAAACCTAATATTATGCATCAATACTAAGTCGAAATATTATACGTCAATACTAAACCTAATATGCATGACAATCCTAAACCCTAGGAATGTCTACGTATCGTTCCACCTCGTAGTCGGCGCGACAGCAAATGCACCGAATATGGTCGGCGCCTCCGACACCGTGGACGGAGCCCCGCTCTGCCGCCCTCCGGCGGTAGTCATAGAGAAGACCCATATGGCCTCGGGTCATGCATCTGGTCGAGTGACAGACCGTATGTTCTTCTCCCTTTTTCGGCATATGGACTTCATCGGGCCAAGAAATTGTGAGCACCACGAAGCAACGCGAGTAACAAGCGGGGAGTAAGTAACCCGCTTCGAGCGTGCGAAATAGTTCCAAACCTTCTTTTCTGGCCTCGCTGTCGTCCATTCGGATGAGCAACTCCATTGAAAGTGCGTAGTTGGCAGCAACCACCCCATTGCTGGCTGCATTCTGCAGCATCTCCCATCCGATGGCGTGGTTACGTCATATGTAGAGCTCCCGCAGCGCCTCCCGAAACAGAAGCTCCGGGTGACCAATCTCAATGCACCTCTCGAAAAATCTTCGCCCTACAGGGTCCCGTATCCACAACCAATTCATCTGATGCGGGGGTGGTATGGCAACCGTCCTGAGCACAGTATCCTCGTCACCTACATCGCGCGCAACGCAACACGTCATACGGAACCTGCACAGGTCCGCAATGGAGTTCGTGGCGACCTTAATGGCTATGGCTAACCAAACGTCGCGGGGTAGACGCTCCATTTTAACTTCCCGTTGGACGAGGGACTGGCAGTGTATATGCTTAAGACCGTGTTATCCAGTGGTATTGAGAGTAGGCATGCTAGTATATTTATGGTCGAGGATCGCCCTTTGGAATCTAGTTCCCTCGGACTTAACCGACGCATCTTATGGTTGGCGAAATCCATTCTCGTTTTTTTTTCAAAAAAGAAAAAAAAAACTTCCATGCCCTTGCGTTGTAAACAGAAATAACACTATTAATTGAGGGCATTTATTAGATTTGTCGTTACGCGCTGGTGAGCATTTAGTCGATGGCTAAGAGAGTTAAAATAAAAACTAATTAAGATATATTTTAGCTAATCGTCATCGCATTCATTCATATGTATATATATAATTAAGGAAGATTAGTCTTGGAAACTTCAACAGGCGTCCATGCACGAAATACGAAACATGAAAGGAAAGGCCGTAAAACACACAAAGTCTTAATTTGCGAGTATGATGAACTTGAATCGGCACGCATGCCCGCAGTGAACCGAAATAAAAAACTAGACAAGGAAGCAACCTAATACTAACTTGGGCATCGGGACATTAGCGTCATAGCTGTCTGAACCATGTTTCCTACACAGTACCTTAGGTGTTTTTCTTTGATTTCATCCGCCATAGCTCTGCCTTGCTCAACACACGATCCCTGAGTCTGTTGAATGGTGAGCTGGTCAGGTTCACTGCAGTTGTCGCCCTGATCTCCTTCTTCCATAACTACAAAATGGTAGAAGATCGGATTTAATGTGTCCCTATGATATAATAGCCGTAATAAACGTTCTTATTTGAGCATACTTACAATCCCGTCCATAATCGGGTTGAACTTCTCTCCCATGTTGAGCCACCATATGACCCATATCCCGGAGTTCATGCTGAATGTTGGTCGGACAAATAGACAATAACCGTCAGTATGTATTACGGATAAAAAAAATGCTTCACTCTTACACATGCATGTTTCACTTGGTGATAACGTACCTCTGCCCACAGTTTGGTATCCCTATGGGGCTCTTTATCTGGAAATCTCCGAAGTTGCTTGGCAAGTTCATTAAGTGCTTCTCGTAAACTGCCTGTGTCACGTTGTATAAGACCCTTGCCTGCACGAACCGCGAAATATAGGTCAGAACGCTATTATGTACGTCGTGTTGCATGCTATGCCAAATTAAAGTAAAGACTACAATCAAAATGGTTGCATGGTATGCCAAACTAAAGTAAAGACAAAAATCAAAATTGTCTGGTAACCGTTTTCCGGATCCGGTCTCCCCGGTGAGGCGTCTCGAACTGGTTTGGCAATGAATCGAGGTTGTAAATTGCCCGGTCCTTGAAAGACATGAGCATCAAAAACCAATGGCCCAACGTGTCCTGCATGGGGACATAAATCTGCACAGAATAAAAACGTATAGTTAATCCACTTAAGACACTTGTTTGTGGTTTAGGTTTCGAGAAACAAATGATACTCCGTCAACAGACCAGTTCAAGGAATCGGGATGGCCTCATCCATTTCTCCATGTAACGATTGAGCATTACCTCCGTCGTCTCCCCGTTCAGAATATCATCCTACAAAGACAACATTGACGAATATAATAAGTCCTGTCCTATAAGTATCAGAGCGCGGACGACTGTGAACGAGCATTAACGGCACAATGATTGATTACGAGTACCAACAGCAGATACAGTTAAGTTACCGAGACACACGGCGGAAGGCACCAGTACGAGGGGGACGTGACAAGGATCTCAGCACCGGTCATTTTCAGGGCAACCATATGTATGATCTGGTAACGAAGACCAGCAAAAAAAAAAAGAACCCGATGAAGCATCGCGATACGTCATGCGTGTTTTTCCATCGTCAAAATAAGCGTAGTCAGGTGCCATACCTTGTCATCAACGTCATTTCCCGGTATTAAGGAGTGTAAATCAACTCTGTCCGCGGACTTGACTCCAATACGAACAAGTTCCTCGCTACAGTATTTGGAAATAGTTTTTCCAACCCGTTTTCTCGTAAGTCTCCCGACAGTTATTTTTAAAGGCAACTAATTCCGGTGCTATTGTTCTATTCAATTATTTCATTGCTCTCACCCCCCAAAATATGTCCTCGCTTCCAGCCAAATGTCCCCCCTCTGCCAGGAGTATACGAGGATATCCCAATTTCGATTACAAACGAGAGGGGCGCGTGGACCGTTCAGTATACGCGCTATGCCGGGAGGACGAGCGGATGTTTTGGAATGGGCTGGTGTGCCTTAGCAACAGCATGTCAAATAAGACATGGCCATGTGTGTGTCTTCGAGTGGCTGGCGCCGCAGGAGTACCGGCTGCATAGATATTGAATAGAACTCCTGTATCCTAAACCCCACAGCCACCGCCCCCCAACTCAATCAAAGTAACTCGATCGGTCCATGGTGTTTTCTTGCCACAGTCTGTCAAATACAATGATGCAACCTGCATGTCCATACATCCGTATCTTTAATCTACATTATATTTTCAGGCATACAATTCTACCGTGCCCTCATTAACTTATGCTTTAGATGAAAACACGATAATCGTTTCTGTCACCCATGTGCGCGTAGCATTGCAAATAGACTGATCTCCCAATATTAGAAATGTATGTCAATTAGTGCCTGTGAAGTTTGAATGTAATTTTATGATGTGAAGCTTGAATGTTATTCGATTCACTTTACCTACATTTTGTATGTTTGAATTTTGAAACTTCACACTGATTTATTAATACCCTAAAAATGAGAATTAGTAGTGGTTGCTTATTGATTCAGATTTGTTGTCGTGCTTCATTTAGTATTGATTCAGATTTGTTGCCGTGCTTCATTTAGTGCATTTTATTCATCACGTCCGGTGTTTTAAGCGTGTGTTTTAAATTACATCCAGAAGCCATGTTCCCTTACAAAGCATTTCAAAATCGCGATTGAACCACGTGCATTTTCCAACTAGCACACACGGTAGTACTAGACGTAACCAGTTCCGAATGTCTGCTGCAAAGAGGCGGACGAAGGGAGTTTTTTTAGGAGACGTCCATCTGAATATCCACTAAACGTTACAACCAAAATATCCACATAAACGTTACATATAAAATATCCACTTACCATACATACAAAATATCCACTACACATAGAATCGCTATAAAGATGCCCCTAACTAACATGTCCGGTTCAACAAAAGGATTAATAACACATCATGTTTGACAGTGGATTTGCAGCTATTCGCATGACACCACCTCACCCCTCCACTTCTTCAATCCCGATTAAAACATGTTCTATCTAGAGCACAGCCACATACCAACGAAAGCCAACATAGCAAAAACTTGTTTTTACGTCGACGACATATAGACGGTTCTGTACCTAGATGAAATGGAGACAATATTCTGTGTACGGCTACAGCCTACCGGAGAATGTGAATGGATTCGACCAACCTACCGTTGCAACACACAGTCGTGACGACTTTAGGCCGCCATTGCTCAATTGGCGAGAGACATGACAGGCCCGGACGTGTTGGTCCCAGCGAAGTCGCTGTTAGCAAACCTAGCCTGCGTGTCACTATCGGAGCATTGGAACGAAGGAATCTCGGCAGTCGCATACACATCGCCGGATTGGTTATCATAGAGCTGACACCAATGCGAAAAACAAATGATTAGAACCATTTAACAGGGCAGAAAACTTAACTAGATCATTTATAAAGCGACTAACCCACCATGTCAGTGTCCATCGAATCCATGTCATCTGCAACTGCGCTGGATGACTCCATTGTGTGGCAGACTGGACAAGTCGTCCTGTTGTGTCCCACCTCCCGGCACAAACGACATCGCTGGGTTTTCTTTCCACCATGAGCACCATTACCCTTTGTATTGCGCCTGGGTGGATTCCGCGCCGGGCCTCTGCCATCCTTAGTAGGTGGCCCCTCTGCCTCTCAGCCCACTGCCCCAAAGTCCACTGCCTCCCAGCCCATTGCCTCCAATTCCACTCCACCAAAATCCATTACCCTCAAGATAAATGTCTCCAAACCTTGCTCACATACCAAGCCTCCTAAATCTCTATCCCAACCAAATTCCATTACTTCCAAAGTCATATCTCACAAAATTCTCTCTCAACCCAACCCCCGACCAACAATGCACAAATTAGAAAATCTAGTACATCAAAGAAATAAGCCAAGCCTACTAACTTTAAATTTAGCACATCTACAAAAATTCCTAAAAGGTATATCACATAATCACAAGACTGGAGAAAACAAATAAAAAAGGACCCAGTTCACTTGAATGTTGATAGCTCATTTGATTCTTATGAGTCTACAGAGGACAGTTTATACAAACCACACATGCCACTTGGGTGTGTAGACTCAAGCAATGACAACAATGATGATGTTGGTCCTTCCAATAATAGGAAGAAAAAGAAGGCTGACAATGACAATGATAAAGACAAGAAAAAGGCTTTTGGTGATGAAGATGTTCTCCGTCTCCCTTCAATGGATGCATCTGATTATGAGAAGGAGGTAGATGATGATGAAGAAGAAAAAAACTTGTAATGTATGTAAATTATATTTTTTATTATAATTAATTCCATTTAAATATAATTACTAATTTTATTTTTTTCGATGATGTAATGCATGAATCTGTATGGCAGTATCTTTTTTTTATGATAGTTGAAAATCTGATGAACTGAAGGACTCCATCAGACTCTAAAGACGATGTAGATCCAGTTGGGAATCCCATCTTCAATGATGCTGTCAAATTTGGACATGTAAGGTTAGAGCTAGGTATGGAGTTTACCACTAGGGATGCTTTTAAGAAAGGGGTTAGAAATTATACGTTGCAAGAGAGTAGGGGTGTTAGGTACAAGAAAAATAACACTACTAGATGTAGGATGATATGCAAGAATGAAGATTGTCCTTGAATGATGTTTTGTTCTTATAACAAACAGAATGAATGTTGGCAAATTAAGACTTTTAATGATGATCATACATATGGAGAACTTTCAAGAATAGATGTGCAACTAGGTCTTGGGTAACTGGTATACTTGTTAAGAATGTTAAGAAGCTCCCCCACATTTAGACACTGTGAGATTTTTAATTACTTAAAGGCAAAAACTTGAATACAATTGTCTAGGACTACAATTACAAGAACTTTGGGTGATGCAAAGAAGATAGTAAGGGGTGATAAAGCTGCAGAATATGCTAAACTTAGAGATTATACAGAGGAGCAGTTAAGATCTAATTCGGGTTCAACTAACAAGTTAGGTATTAGTACGATGCCTAGTGGAGACGGTGTATTTAAAAGGTTTTATGTCTGTTTGGATGGATGCAAGAAAGGTTTTGTGGGTGGCTATAGACTCTTGGTAAGATTAGATGGTACTTTTTTGAAGACCTATTCTATTATGGAGGTTGGCTGTTGTGCGTCATGGGTCAAGATGTGAATAATCATGTATACCTAATTGCATGAGCTATTGTTCATGTTGTTAACAAAGACAACTGGAAGTGGTTCTTGGAGTTCTTACATGAAGATATTGGAGACCAAACAAAACATGGTTGGTATTTCATCTCTAACATGTAGAAGGTAATTTATATGGTTCAATTAGAAGCACGATATATGAATTTAAGGACCATTTTGAATTAACGAACACAATTCGAAGGACTATTTTGTAATAATAACCAAAAATTGAAGGACTATTCTGAATTAAGTTGTCTGTGTTATCGGTGAATGTAACATATATTAAATGACTATTTTGTTACCTTGTAGAGTTTGATCCCGGCATTGCATGAGGTTATGCCAGGCGCGCATCACCGCTTTTGTGTGTGGCACCTGTGACAAAACTTCCAGAAACAATGGAAGAACTCACACTTGAAGAGCTTGCTATGGAAGTGTGTTAGAGCAATGACTGTCCAGGCATTCAATGGACATATGCAGTCAGTAGAAAAGGTGAATGAAAAGGCGTGGGTGGATTTAGACAAATTTTCTAAGCAGGCATGGACCATGGGCTCACTACAAGGACTTTCCAAAGGTTGACAATGTGTGTAACAACATGTGTGAGGTGTTCAATGCTACCACCAAACCATACAGATGCAAGCCTATCTTGACTTTACTGGAGGAGGTTAGAAGGTATGCCATGACTAGTATGAAAAGGAACAAACTGAAACTCTCAAGCCATGTGGGATACTTACCTCCGATTCAACAAAGTAGACTTGCGAAGGAGAGGTATCACAGCAAGTATCATACACCAATGTGGTCTAGAGATGCAGCTGAGGTCATGTTTGAAGTGCATGGTAAACCACATAATGTGGTGGTTGATTTGGGAAACCAAATATGTAGCTGCAGGTCTTGGCAGTTATTGGGTAAGCAATATTTTGTTTTCTTGTGTGTAATTGCATGGCAGCATACCTATTCTAAACACTTAATTACGCAATTTTTTTTTTGCTAGGGTTACCTTGTCATCATGTAATGGCTACAATTTCAGTCATGAATGGTAGGCCCGAGAATTATGCCCATGCATGGCTAACAATGGGATCATACAACAAGACTTATGAGTACTATATCAACAGTAAGAGGCCAAGAGTTGTGGAAGACTTTACAATATCTCCATTGCTTACCACCCGTAAGGAGCAAACCCCATGGAAGGCCATCACATTATGCAAGAAAAAAAGATGCACGTGAGCACTTGTTTGGGGAAGTCAAGAGCGCACTACAACTAAATTGAAGAGAAAATATGGCAAATTCACTTGTGAAACATGTGGAGATGTTGGTCACACAACAAGGGATTGTAAAATAGTAAAAAAAATAAATGGCTGATGAGCTAGCAGCTACTGCAAAAGCTGTCGAAGATGCTGCAAATGAGAGTGATGCTAATGCTAAAAGTAAGGAAGGTGAGGTTGTTGGTGCAGAAGGTGAGGGTGATATTGAAGGAGGACAAACTGAAATTCAAACAGAAGTTGTTGTTGAAGGGAGTTAAAGAGTTGAACAAGAACTTGGAACTTAGGTAATAATAATAATAAAAATACTAATCAAAATTAGATTTTGAGTTAATCAATTTAGATTGACTTGTGTCCCCCTAAATAATTGTTGGGAGTTTGAATTTTCTTTTATATATGTAATAATTTATTGACTAATAACAAAATCATAAAAAAAATTTAGGTCTATGACAGATTAATCTTTATTCTACTAGACTAAAAAAATATCATAAAAGAAAAAATATTGAGTTGTTGTGGAGTAGATTAATCTTTAAAAACAAATCTATTTTCTTGTTCCTTGAGATTATATGTTTTTGGTTTCATGTTATGATTCTGAACAGTGTCCTCATCCATATAATGACACTTTATATTGTCACAAGTCTTTTATCATTATTATTATTAGCATTATGGATGTTATTGTTGTTATTACTATCACAGGCTGCAAAGACTACAAAGAATGCCAAGAAAGGACTTATGAGGACTAAAAGTGAGAGATGCAACAAACTCCCTATCAAGAGGATAATTGCATCTATTGCTGGCCTGCTACTGCTACGATTGTTCCACATCCAACTGAGATTTCAAGAGAGACTATTAAGGGAGCTAGTGCAACAACCTCTGGAAATTGGCCTCCTTCTTGAAGTTTGTTCCAACTCTAGGATTCAACCCATCGAGAAAAAATGTCTAGCTAACACAATGTGTAGTCACCTTTTGAGTTCATGCCGTTGTGGTTGAATGCTATGGTTAAACAATGTTATGTTTTTTGTAATGTAACTTTTGAAATGTGCATGCATGGCTTTTGATGTTTTTATGGCCTATGATGTTTTGGGTTGTGATAGTATATTATGCACAATGTGCTTTAGCACAAACAACACTTGTTTCATGCTCTGAAAAATATTATGTTATGTTAAATTAAATTCATATTTAGCTTCATTACATGTTTTGATTTATCTCTCTTTTTTTTGTTTAATTGATCACAATTTTAGCAGAACAAGTGCAGTATCAAGAATTGAACTCATGCAAAATTAGTATTTCATTTCATGGCATCTTCATCAAGACATTACATACCACTTAAGAAATTTAAAACTTCATAGCATAATCATCATTTATTGACTATAAAACTTAACAAGCTAAAACCTAAACACACACCAAAAGTAACTATAAAAACCAGCAGCACCATTGTATCATCTTCAAGGTCTTAACATCACTCTCCAAACTTGTCATCTTCCAATTAAACTCGTGCAAGAATTCTTGTGAAATGGGTGTTGCACAAACTGGTTCTTTACATCAATCAGCCCAACAAAAAAAATTACAATAAATTTCATACTGCAAAGTAAAAAATGCAGGTGAATCCAAACTCAAAGTGAAATCATCTTAACATTTTCTTCAGAGCCATAACCATACCTCATAGTTTGGATAACTATAAAATGGTCTACCAGGATTCTCTATCATCGTTGAGTACTTCATCACCATCCAAAGTCTACAGTTGCATAAAACGGCTTTATTACCTCCCCTGTTGCACATTCTTTTGCTTCCATAAAGTCTCCCGGTAAAGTTGTTCCTACTTGAGGTACTTTGACTTCTCTCCTCACCACCCATCATCACTCACACAGACGAGAAAACAAGATGAACTGAAAGATAGCAGAGAGGTTGAAGAAGAGAAGAAGACAGCAGAAAGGTCGAAGAAGAGAAAACAAGAATTTGGGGATTAGGATTTTATAATGGAAGATGGACTAATTTTGCTATTATTAAGCAATTCTAAATACCAATTTGAATCAAATTTAAACTTGGTACACATTAGCATAAAGTTGGAATGCTCACATAGCAGTTCACGCTTCACATCATCAACGTTTAGATGATAGTTCTCCGAAAGACTAACAGAAATGCACTTTTTCGAATTTTAAAAATTTAATTAGTCATTTATAAAAGTCAAGTATTAAATTGAGTAGCGATTTGAATTTCAGAAATCATTTTAGACATTTACTCGTTAAAGATATGTATAGGAGTGGCGCGTGGACTACACTACCTTCATGCTGGAGCCAAGCGCTCTATCTTTCGTTGTGACATAAAACCTAGTAACATCCTTTTGGATAGCAATATGATGCCTAAGCTCTCAGACTTTGGGCTTTCATTGTAGGGACCACTATCTACTTCCAAGCCAAAACCAATTGCAGTAGATTATGTTGCAGGTAATTCATTTATAGCTTACTGCAAGCAGTGTAATTAAATAACTCAACTAATACTCTTACTTATAGGTACATTTGGATACTTAGCCCCTAAGTGTTTCCAACGCCTGACCGTTACAGATAAATGTGACGTTTACTCCTTTGGTATGGTTCTACTTGTAATGGTATGCATGAAGGAGAAGGATTTGTTTCTTAACAAGGCCAACATGTTAGGTAACCAACATTTGGAGGGGAAGAGTGAAATCAAATACTTAGAGAAGTTCATTGATGATCAAGTTCAACCATGGAATGTAATAGCCTTTATGCAGCGATTCCCAATCGAAGAGATCATTGATCCAACCCTCAGGGGAAAGATTGCACCAGAGTGCTGGGAAGTGTTCATGGATGTTACACAAAGATGCTTGAAGCATGAACCTGATGAATGACCAACAATGGGGGGAAGTAGAAGTGTTGCTTGAGCATGCTTTGTTATTGCAGGTCCAAGCAGATATCAAAAAGAACAATGGTTGTTATTCCTTATCATCCACCAACATTATAAACTTAAGTGAAGTCATTTGATGCATGATATTCATTTAGAAGAGGTGATATTCCATCAGTTTTCTCTAGCCGATCTTAGGCGAACAACCTTCGACTTTGAACGCAGAGTCATCGGTAGAGGAAGCTTTGGTACAGCATACAGAGGTCGTATCTTACTAAATGGAGCTGCTTATCATTCAATTGAAATAAAGAAGTTGGATTGGTTATTTATTTCTGATAATGATATACAGTGGAATTTAAAAGATAGAATATTTCCCAACTTCACCATCCAAATTTGGTCTCTTTTTTTGGATTCTGTGATGAACTTGATGAGAAGATTCTTGTATACATGTATATTCCCAATGGATCTCTCCATTATCACTTAAATTGGAATGAATCAGCTCTAACATGGAAGAAAAGACTAGAAATATGCATTGGAGTAGCAGAAGGATTGAACTACCTTCACACAGCATCAATTTTTCACCATAACATAAAACTCAGCAACATCCTTTTGGATTATGATATGGTGCCCAAACTCTCAGATTTTGGGCTCCCCTGGTCCAAGAAAATTCATGCAGGTGACTTTCTATTTTCATTTTTATCTTCTCAAAGCAAAAATACTTATTTAATCATTTGTTGTTGTTAACCACTCACCAATTCTGTGGCTTATTACAGAAGATTATGCTGCTCCGGTGTTGTTACAAGGAGATGATTTCACAGATAAATGTGATGTTTATTCCTTTGGTATAATTCTCTTAAAAATGCTATTAACAAACAAGCTACCAATTGTTGAAGGGGTTATTTATCTCAATCTAAAGGGAAAGATTGCACCACAGTGTTGGGAAGTATTCTTGAATATCACAAAATGCTGTTTGAAGTTTGAAGCAAATGAGAGACCAACAATGAATGAAGTGATATATTATTAAGAACATTGCAAGTGTAAGAAGGGATTGAGAATTGAAAAAGTAAATTTTAAAAGTTAAATATTATATGAATAGCCTGTAATAATGTGAACTGCTTATATGGTTATATACTTTTTTGTAATTTTTTAATTAGATCTTTATGTATAACTACATGGTAAAAAATTTCTTCTTTCACCTCTCACAGAAGAACACCCTTCTTTGATATTTCAGGATTTAAGAAAAACGTTTTCGACATCCATTTTGTTTTGTTTGAAAGAACAATAAACACGAAACGTAAATATATAGAGGTGAAAGAAAAATTATGGCAAGTATTAAACTATCTTCTTAATTATTTTCTAATTTTTAAGAGATTTAAATCTTAATTATATCTTTATTTTTGAAAATACAAAACTGAAAAAGAATAATAAAAATGTTCTTTATTTAGTAGTAAGGGTTAACTGTTAAATTAGTCCCTAGAAGATAATTAAGACGTTTTTTAAATTTATCCCTAAAAAGTTTTTTTAATCAAATTGATCCTTCAAAAATTAGGAATTAATCATATTTGTCCTTCAATCACTCCATTAATAATTTTTTTTCAAAGATTGATGTTGTAAAACGTTAATTGATAATAGATATAATACATAATATGTCTAATTGGATATTGACCAAATATATTTATAAAAATTTATTAATTTAATCATTTTTCTCAATTATAAAAATCCTATTCCCAATATGACCTAGAGACTAAATTGATAAATTTTCGTAAACATATTTAGTCAACGTCTAATTGAATATGTTATATGTCATGTAAGCTATCAGTTAATATTTCTCATCATCAATTGGTGACGAAAATTGTGAATGGAGTAACTGAAGGACAAATATGAATAATTCATAATCTTTTGAAAAATCAATTTGGTTGAAAAAATCTTTCAAGACGAATTTAAAAAATGTCTTATCTTTCGAGAACTAATTTGACTATTAACCCAATACAGTAAAAGAGTTGAGGATTTTAAGCAAAAAAATCAATATCATTTAAATATTTTTATTCTTGTGGTCAAAGTTATAGACTTAGTAAACGCCTAGATCTGAAAGATAACACTAGCCATGGTAAATTTATCCGCAGCAATCAAGGTAGGAGCTGTATGGAGCTTTATTTCTGCCACCACCTTCAGGTTCTTTTCCATTTTCACAGGTTATTTATTCATCAAATGAAGTTCATTTATGTTGAATATTTTTAACCATTAATGAATTCTGAGCCTAAAAAGAAGTTCCTTCATCCCCTTTCTCTTATGCTTTATTAATGAAGGTAAAAGATAATAATAATGTTCTAGGTACCACTTTAAGGATCATTGATCAATGATTTGATAATACTTTATGTAAAAGATGAATAATAGAACACAGAGCAAGGTGTTTTTGGAATTTCAATGAAACTAAATTCAATTTTATTTTCTTTATGATAATGGCTAACTATATATAGGAAGTTCATCTGCATATTCCAAGAGACAGAAAAATTATCTGGGGATAATGCTTGGCAAATATTTGAGCTTCTGCCATTCAGAGGATGCAAGTTCATCTCAGAAATGCTATCTAACAGTGATTGAAGAGCTATGCCCCCAATTTTCTCTTGCTGATCTTAGGAAATCAACCAACAACTTCGATGAAAACCAAGTAACTAGAAGATCAGTATTTAACACAGTATACAAAGGTTGTCTCAAACATAATGGTGTGACTGATTATGCAGTGACATTGAAGAGGTTGAAAAGTAAATCTGACCAATGGAAGTTCAGGAAGGAAATTGAGTTCCACTGCCAGCTCTCTCATCCTAATTTGGACTCTCTTATAGGATTCTGTGACCACAAAGAAGAGAAGATTCTTGTGTATGAACACATGTCCAATGGCTCTCTCTATGATTGCTTGTGTTCCAAGGATTTCGAGCTACTTTCATGGAAGAAAAGGCTAGAAATATGCATCGGAGCAGCGCGTGGGCTACACTACCTTCACACAGGAGCCAAGCGCTCTATCTTTCACTGTGATATCAAACCTCAAAATATTCTTTTGGATAGCAACATGGTACCAAAACTCTCACATCTTGGATTTTCCTTACAAGGTCCATTATTAAGGTCAAAGGCAAAGCCTATAAAAGTGGACATGATGATTGGTAATTATCTTAAATCTTTTGTTCTCACAAAGATGTCTTCAAAATATGTTAGCACTTGACTAAAACTATTGCTTATTATTTGCTAGGTACACCTGGTTTCATGGCACCTGAGTATGTCCTAACCAAAACCTTCACAGATAAATGTGATGTTTATTCCTTTGGGATAGTTTTAATGGTAGTTTTATCCACTAGCCACAAGCAGAGCTTCTTTGAGAAGATGTACATGATGGCCGACTCAGATTTGTTTTTAGAAGAGCCATTGTCTTTAATGACTCCATATGTGGA